>NW_008794173.1:1418079-1420337 GCF_000699145.1 Aptenodytes forsteri | reverse complement strand
CTCTTGAGCAGTCTCAAAAAGCAGTAATCAGTAATAAAAATGAGGGCATTAGCACTCAGACCACAGTAAAAGCATCATTAAAATGTAAGTTCTAAGGTACACTACTTTAAATTTGCCTCATTACGTGTGCAATTAGGGAACAAACAATAAAATGACCATAATTTTTCTGCAATTTCTTACCCTAACTGCCTTTTTAAAATTTAATTAATGTTTAAAAAAAAAAAGTGGTGGGATAAGCCAAAGTTTAACAAGCAGTACTATCCTTTAGAGTAATCGATGATCGCTGCCTGCTTGTGGTCCTGCAAGTTGCTGTTCACTATGGCAGTAAAAAATGTGTTGCTGCATTCAGATACTGCGTGTGGTTTATCCCCCTCACTCGGAGAAAGAACATGCTTGTGGAGTAACGAGGGAGTGATCCTGCCCTCACCGAAGTGAACAGCAGCGTTCCCGCTCCTCTGGGGAGACAGGAGCAGACCTCTAGAGTTAATGCGGCGCTTTTTGTTCTACTAAGATAAGATGTTAATTAAGATAGCAGTCACTGAAGGTCTGATTTTAATATATATACACTGCTATTTGTGTGTAAATTTCGTAATCCGTCATTTTGGTTTCATCTGGACAGCTACATTAGCTGTGGGTTTGGCACTAACAAAAATCAGCAGGAAAATGTGTTACGCAGCCAGAGCTGTTATAGCAAGAATAAATGTTAAAAGTATCTTTCTTTTCTTTCATATCTGCTAACCCTCTTCAGTGTTCATTTGGAATACCATTCTAAATGTTCCATTGCAGATATTTTGATGCTATTTATTGCTGGTAACTAACATTTGAAGAGATACTAAGTATTAAGTAGACTAACCTGTTGACTTGGAGAGCTTGCCTTCCCAGCTGAAAGAATTGACCTGTCATCTAACTGGTGAGAGAACTAGACGGGGCCAGTGTGGGGAATAGGAGATGAGCGTCCACAGAATCTTGACCATCCTTCTGAGTAATAGGATGTACTGAGGTTTTTTTCCCCTTACATGCAGTAATTCCAAACTTCCAGTGTGGTTCCCCACACTGAGTGGAGAGATCTGTCTCTGTGAATGCAGAGCAATTATAAGTTGACTCCACTTCTGGAGTGTCCACTGTGTTCATGTGTGTGGGGTACAGACATCTCACTGCTTCACCTGCCTTCCTAAGTTTGCTTTATGCATGAAGGTAATTGAGTTACCTCATCTGTGATGTTAAAACAGAGCTATGCAGGTGCATAGTACTGACCTGTCGTTTGAGAAAGGCTATGTTAGCTGGAGCTAGCTGGGGGCTGTTACCTCTGCTGGGACCATGCTTTGCCAGTAGTCACATTATTTAAGGTTGAGGGCACAAAACATAGATCTCTTGAAAATGCTGTCTCTGATCCACAGCTTACTGTTTACCTAGACGAATACCTACGGTAAGGGTGCATTGCAGACTTTGAAGCTGGATTTTCTGAACTGATTCTAATGAAAAATAAGCTTCTGGTCAGATGTTACTTAATGAACCTCATCATTCAGTGTATTTAGGAGGCTTCAGGCCAAAGGGTGAGTTCCTTGTTGACAGGAGAAGTCTTTATTCTTTACTAGTGTTTAATAAGAAGTACAGGAAAGAAAAATCCTATCTATTCATTTTGCACACACTGTGTTACTGGGATTTGCATTGGTTGAGAAGCATCTGGAAAAGAACAGGACAAGGATAACTGAGTGGCATCTAACAAGTGTTTTGAGGAGAAATCCACTTGGGAAGTGGGACATTAATTAAAAGCTTTACCAGAAAATCATGAGCTATGAAGATTAATGAAAGTATGGCATGAAATGAGATAGTTTTTTAACATTGCATTGTTAGTTAAGCAGTTGTTACTGAAATTTTGGCCTAGGTTACAGATTTCATAAATATTGAAGATGAACCTTACAGATCACATCTAGCAACTTTTTGCCAGTCTACAGGAAAAACAGACTTTGCAGCATTTAGGGTCTCCCACATCAAACTCTTGGATATGTTACTTCACCTTGAAATTTTGGCCTAGGTTACAGATTTCATAAATATTGAAGATGAACCTTACAGATCACATCTAGCAACTTTTTGCCAGTCTACAGGAAAAACAGACTTTGCAGCATTTAGGGTCTCCCACATCAAACTCTTGGATATGTTACTTCGCCTCTCTGCAGACTGAAGAGGAAAGACTCATCACACCAGGAGAGATGCTGGAGCTGAGTAATGCAGCCCGATCTGCCCCCCGTATAACAACC
>NW_008794173.1:1360235-1414983 GCF_000699145.1 Aptenodytes forsteri | reverse complement strand
CAAACTTTTTAGCAGGGCCTGTTGTGACAGGACAAGGGGGAATGGCTTTAAACTAAAGGGGGGTAGATTTAGACTAGATATAAGGAAGAAATATTTTACGCTGAGGGTGGTGAAGCCCTGGCCCAGGTTGCCCAGAGAGGTGGTGGGGGCCCCATCCCTGGACACATTCCAGGTCAGGTTGGAGGGGGCTCTGAGCAACCTGATCTAGTTGCAGATGTCCCTGCCCACGGCAGGGGGGTTGGACTAGATGACCTTTAGAGGTCCCTTCCAACCCAAACTATTCTATGGTTCTGTGTTACCTTGATAGCAATGTGAATGCATCAGCCTGTAGCTCATTTGTGCCCAGACTGTCTGGCACATCATGGCTGAGGATCAAATCATCTGGGGTGATTGCCATTGCAGATGCTCTTCTTGCCTGTGTCCCACTGTGCTGTGGCTGGGAGTAGCTGAGGAAATTGTATGAACCAGTGCTATGGTTTGGAACAGGAAGCAAATGACACTGTGTTAATTGGAACTGCAAAAAGGAATTTCAAGTGGAGGACAAATAATTGCCAAAGCTAAAATTGGGCCGTAAGATGGTTAACGCTGCTGATAGAAAAGGCCAGTGGAAGATTGTAGAGTTGGAAATATTTGGAGAAATGTTCTCAGTATAATTAAGAAGATGACCTAGGTACGTTATTTTGAAGTGTTGGAGAAACTGAGGTGATTTCTTTGCAGATAACGAGGTAAATTTATTTTTCCAGCTAGTCATGTTTCCGGGAGATTTTTATCTAGTAATTGTGTTTGTCTGCACTGTACAGATTGATGGCAAACTGATCCTGCTTAGCTTGTGGTGTCTGTCAGGATCATGGTATTAGAAGGTATGACTGACATGCTGATTTTTCAGGTATTACCTTCAGGAATCCCACACCTTGAAACAAGGAAATAAGGGATATTAAACAGATGTGCAAGTTTGCAAATACAGTGTGAATGCCAGCTTGAGAGTATCAAGCAGCTGTGCAGTGAGGATATTGTGAGATATTTTTCTGTAGCTTGGTTAGGTATCCGGATGTATCTAAATCTTCAAAAACTAATATATTAAGCCTCCTTCCTAACCCATAAAGTACAGAATGAGAACAGTGAAGAAGGAGCGATTAAAGTTGAGACAAAAATACCTACTTGTCACAGAAAGGGTTCAATAATTTTGTTTCTTTGCTAAAGCGGGGAGGGGGGAGCGCGGGGGAAGGATGTAAGCTCAGGTACTAACTTTAAATTAGCTTAACTTGCTGATGCCTTAAGACTGGGGATTAGTGAATTTAATTATGGGAGCCAGGAAGCACATTAAGATAACGCTGGGCCTTAAACTAAAACCCACAAAGCAATGAAATTAAAGTTGGTGGTTTGTGTTCCATCTTTATAATGTCCTATTCTTATTGCGCAGCTTCACAGGAGGCCCCTCCTGCTCCACTTGGCTCTTGGCATATGCTTTCGGGCACTTTTTTTTTCTTCCCTCCTTTTTTTTCCTCGCAATGAATGAGTGACCTTTATGAGCTTTTCATGATGTAGGGAATGGTCAGCTTGATTTGAAGAGTGGTGAAACATTGGAACAGGCTGCCCAGGGAAGTGGTGGAGTCCCCATCCCTGGAGGTATTTAAAAGACGTGTAGATGAGGCGCTTAGGGACATGGTTTAGTGGGCATGGTGGTGTTGGGTTGACGGTTGGACTCGATGGTCTTAGAGGTCTTTTCCAACCTCAATGATTCTATGATTCTATGATTCTATTCTATGAATTGTACATGGACTAAAATCTGTTTTACCCAGTAATGACGCAGCTGGCATGGTCAGGTAGGTCAGGTCATCTTGTTGTTCTGCTTCGCGCTGTTACAGTCCGAGTCACTCTTCAGCTTCTCAGACGTGATTGCAAAGCACCGACTTGAGTCAGATTGCAAGGGCTCCAGCAAGGAATATTTGGCGCTCTGGTGAAGACAGGTTGTTATTAGTATAATGCTGACACAATGTGTGAAGAAAATCTGATTTCATTCCTGCTTTGCTTTTACCTTCCTCTTCAACCTGGTCTACTATAAATTATTGGGGTTTGTATCTGGACTTTGTATTTACTTTTTATTTTTTAAGAGAGAGACTCAAGATTAAACCCTTTTAAGACCACTTTTATGAAGCGTCCTAATTCTTAATCTGTTTGCTGATGAATTACGTAATATTGACCTTTCTCTTGCTTACACGGGATGATGATTTTTCTTTCACTTGCTGTATTGGAAGTTGCACAGCCCTTACCAAGCATTTTAAGTTAAAAGTGATACAGCTGATGGGTGGAAAAAGGCAACCAATTTACTTGCCTTGGGCTATGTCATCCTTTCCTGGGCTTTCTGTTACGTAGTGTGATTTTTTTGGTATTTATGATTTGTCTTTTACCTGATGAAAATGCAGTAGCCTTTAAAAAAGACTTCACTTTAGAAATACTGCGCTCTCCTGCTTCAAACCAAAGAGCTGGGAATGTTACCTTTGTGAATCTGGAAAGGTTTTGAGGAAAAGAAAAGGGTTGAGTCCCCTTGAAAGACTTAAATCAAAGAGCACGAGGGTCAGAGAAATCTGTGACTGCATTTATCAAATGCTTGAGACACAGACCGAAGGAAAAAAGTATGTACAGCCTTTTAAGTGTTGGCACCATACTGAGGAAAGGAGCAAATCTCAGGACTTCTTGTGTTTATCTTCATTATTAGTTAGTTCTTAAGCACTTCCATGAAGCTTTCACAATTCCCATTATTTCACAATTTCCCAGTATTCTGCGAGAACTAAGAAAGCAAAGAAACCACTGCTCAGATTTGAACCTTTGTATTTGAATCATATGGCCCAAAACACATTTTCAGGGGGGAGGGGGAAAAAAAAAGCTTAAAACTACTCTTTACAGTAATTTGTGCATTATGGTCACCTGAATTTCTGTAGGGAAGAAACGTATGTAACTAAGTAAATGACAAATACAGTTACTTATATCACTAGTAAATCAGCAGTATCATAAAGATAACTCTGAGTTCATTGTATTAAATTATATTAAAAATGCAAGGAATAACAAGACTGAAACTCAGAAAATAATGGTGCTTCTTTCTGCAAACCTTGTCTGGTTTTGTGGCTCTATTTGATGACTTTAGCAGCCCTCTTACCCACGTTGTAGTCTCAGCTTTATGTCAGTTTATATATTCCTTGTTTTATGGATCACTGGAAGATAATTCTGTTATTTTCTATTGAACCATTAGTAAATAAAATGTGAGAATTTTTCTGGTGCTTCTAAGTCCAGTATCCAGCTGGTGTATCAGTTTCTGTTAAGTGCCTTGGCATCTTATTCTTTATTCCAGTGACTGTTTATTTCCATGTTGGTTTGAATTATTAATCCTGACCCTGTTTTTCACAAAGTAAAAATAATTATTTAAAATGTGTACTTAATAGTGTTTTTTGTTTAAGTCTTCCATACCCCTTCTAAAAATGTGATTTAGAAAGAGAACAGACAGACCTCTTGCAGCTGCTCTGAGTTCAGTTTATGTAGTACGTTTTCTTTAAACCCATGCATTTCATACCTTGTGTGACAAAACAGCACTGTATTGCAGGTACCCAGCAGGTCCTTTCTGGAGAGACAGCTGGATATTCAAACCCTCTTCCTGGGTTTGACAAATGTAAAATTTATAGTTTGGGGTAACAGATCTTTAGACTGACTTGGGAATTCAAGAGATTTTACCTATATTATGCACTGTCCTTCAGTTTTCTGGATCACAGAGCAGTATCTATACAAATACTTGTAGCAAGGTGTCAGTATGCCCTCAGAAGGAAAGAATTTGCCTGTTCCCTGATGAAGTAAACTGACATATGGCATTTAGAGGCCTGTAAGTCTTACAAGCCTTCTGGTTGAGTTGTGACATTAGAAATTAGTTAAATTGAAACTTGGGACAGTCCCACCTTCTGGTAACATGGGAAATGTTACATTACCTTGACATCCGACTTCTGAGTTGTTACAGGATCTCGAAAATAGGTTCAGAGCCAATATTGGTCTCTTTAGTCTTCTAAAGATACATTATTTTAAGACCACCTTTCTCCATGTTGTTAGCTAAAGTCTTTTCCTTTTTATTCTCTGCTTGGTATCCATTTGTTCTTATATCTGTCCATTTTAAAGAACTTCTTGTTCTAATAAACATTTTGTTCCCTTTCTGGTTGGCATCTTCTTAAGGACCTCGTGGTCACTACATGGTATGCAACTTTATTCTCTTGGTATGCAAATTTATTCTCTATTTTAACTGCGTATTTCAGGGTAATTCTCTTGGTTTTCATTTTATTTTGTTCCAGATAATTAAAAACTGTAGAATAGCTTAGTAGTTAAGGTTGTTGTGACAAAACCACTTGGGTCGTTCCAAAAACTAATTAGTCAGCCTGGCAGGGAGTATGGTATAGTGAATGGATCATCCCGTGCTGGGCCAAATGGCTTTCATTCTTCCTAGAAACACTCCTGATTTTCACTCTGAGTATTAAACAATGCAGTTAGGGACTGAGGTTTCTGTGTTTCAAGCTTGTTTTGAGATGCTTGTATTTCAGGGGCAGTGCAATGTGAGAATGAACAGGTACTTAACACAGTGTACACTAGAAAGCAGTAAAAGTAACTTTTCCTGAAAACAGCGTATACAGCAATCTCACCTCATGCAAAAATTTTGCTCCCTAATTAAAAACACAATTAAAAATAGAAATTAACATTCAGAGCTTAATATCATATGTTTTAAATCACCGTAATTTTAACACTCAAACATCCTAGCAACATAGTGAATGGCTAGTAGAGCAGTTTTGGTGTACAGGCTGTTTGCAGATATGTGGTCTCCATCAGCACAGTCACTCATGCTCTTCCGCACTGGTGTATTCACGTCCTGTTGTCTGTGTTCCTGTCAGGATCTTTTTGAGTCTTGAGTGTTGCTATTTTCAATGTTCGGATGAGTTGGTGTCTCATTTTGACGCTATAGACATTGCCTTGTCACAGCCATAGTGGCCGTTTCAGGATTTCATTGTTAGCTGTATGTCTTGGAAGTCTGCTAGTTAAAAGCCTGGAAAATTAAGTCTAGTTTAATGTCACGTAATTGCAGAGAAAATGAAAAGTTATTTGAGATTCTCCTTATTCAGCACTTTCTTCACAAGGAGTCCTTGTTGATTGTTCTGTAAATACCAATTCTGATTAATAACATGAATTTGCTTACTGAATGTACAAGAACATATGTTGCACATGATCATCCATCCCATTCCTCTGTCATCGTGAGGCAGCCTACGATGTCAGGCACGTTTTCTCCTGCTTTCTTGTAATTAGAGGTGCGGTATCACATACAGCGGAGATGCACCATCTCTCCAGAGTAAGTTTCACTGGTGCTAATTTCTTTTCCTGCTTCCCTGCCCCAGCCAGCCCATCACTGGTGTCCCTCTGCAGCGCAGCCATCAGCTCCAGCTCAGGCTAACATTGAGAGACATAGATGATCCTGGGCTTTGCGCTACCTAAAGCTGTACTCCTAATTGCAACATCTAGCTTGCAGTGTTGGAAACCAGTGGCTTAGAGGTTTGAACACTATCTGGGTGCGGGTGGTAGGGCCCCATTTCTGAGTCCAGCAATAAATACTGACTCACCTTGCCAAGCCTGCTGACTTGTTTTTCTGTCCTCATATGGCGTTTGCATGCATATTAAGTAGTTTCTTTATGGAAAAAGCCTTGAATTCCAAAGATACTGTTAACAGTAATTGCACTTTAAGAAGAGAAAAAATGTATTGCAGTTTTGTTATTTACAGTGCTCTCTGCACAGCTTCTTTTGTAACAAATAAACAAAGCTCAACCACTTAGGTTAAACCTTAGCAATGCTTTTTCCTGTTACTTTTTTTTTTTTCCCCAAGGTGTTACTCTTGGTCCTCGGTCTCTACAGACTTTTAAAATCTGTGAAGAGTTCTGTATAAAGTGATTAAAGGCAGGGATGATTAGAGATAGAAGAGGGTGACATTTTTAACAAGGGACTTTTTAATCTGCAAAAAAACCAGTAAAGCTTTTGGGTAGAGGAGAAAAAAATACCACTAGTCAATGAATCACTTGTTTCTCTGTCACTTCTCTGTAAGTGAGATGAGTTGCCCAACTCTTTCCTGTCCTATTTTTTTATTTGGGATCATTGACCTAATGACTATTAGACCTTTATATGATCCTGTTTTTAAAATAACCAAGGGATAAGCCGTTTCTCTTTTGGGGTCATAAATTGCTGGAAAGAGCAAGTCACAGAGTGAGGTGAATCATTGGCAGCAGTGTACTGAGGTGAGAAGAACAAGCAATGGCTGTTTGGTGTTATAGATAACTTCTGTACTTGACCTTCTGTTTATTGTGTTGTAAAACAATTTAGAAATACCTGGCTAAATAAAAGAGAATAATAGTATCAATGATGGGACAGTCTGATGTGCAGTACAGTCAAGCAATATTAAAGAGTCAAGATGAAGCTCTGAAGTGCAGGACACTTTTTATAGGTTTTTGAGTGGAAAGATTTCAATGCAACAAGTCACAATTTTGTGATGGTCTTTTGAGCTGATACAAAAAGTAATGTGGCGCTGATTTAGCCACGTGTATGCCAGCTGTGATATAATTGGTTTGCAGTACTTGTTAATTGTTTCATTTATTAAAAATTTACTTAGTCTTTATTAAAACATGTAGTAGTGCTAGGTATTTTTTGAAATTCACTATGAATAGCCAAAAATCTGTCACAATCCTTTGACTAGCAATTGGTCCTGCATTACTCTTTAGTCAAATGAGAAAGTGAAAACAAATCTTGCTTATTAAAAATCCAGTAATGAGTGACTGGTTTGTGAAACCATCTGCAGGAGTTCCTTGGCTGTATTTAGTGCTCCATCCAAACACATCTCCTACTATTTATTCTGTAGATACTGATGAGCTCTGTGTTATAGTCCTCAATATTTTATTGGGGCAAGATAGTAAATATGCCAGAAATACTCTTTATTCTGCGGTGGTTGTAAATTCTGGCAAGTGTTTTTCAGCTCGGAAAAGGTGCAGTAGTAATGTCTTTCCCTTTTCCAGCAGGCTAGTGGCTGTATCATTTATCCATCGTGTAGGCTCTGGGCTTGACCTTTTCCTCTGGCAAAGCAGGTCTAAGCAGTTAGTGGTCGCAGGAGGGTGTAACTCCCAGGCTGCTGGGCTGTCTGGACAGGTGAGACTATTGTGCTGTTGAAGTTGTACTTGGTGTGAAGTCCCACATTCCTGGAGCAGGACTGAAGCTGCCCCATAGGTGTTATCAAATCATCTGTGTTTGCCTTTGATGCTCAGAAGTATTTTATAAAAAGTGAAGCAGTTCAGATGCAAGAGCAGAAAACTTTCTGGTTTAGGTGAAAAGCGGTGGTTCTAGCAGAGGAGGAACGTTTTTCACACTTCAGGTGAATATCTTGGCCATTGGGCTGTTGGATAAGAGACTGATGGTACCATTTCCTGCATTTCAAGCTGGATCTCTTCATTCCCTTTCCTTATTTAAAACAAAACCCCCAAAAACAGCCAAAGAAACCCCACCACTGGGCTCCTGTTCTGTGCCAGCAAGTGGAAAATGGCTTTGAATGTGCCTTGTTTGGTGGTATCCAAACAACTGTCCTTAGCAGTTCACAGCAGTCCCATTTGGCACTTTCAGCTGGATATGCTCAGGGTATTTCCCTGGACTTTTCTCTGGACGTTGAAATGCCTGAGTTAGCCATCACTGATGGCTGATAGCTAATTTCAAATTATATTTACTAAAGCTAAATTTTAGCTTTCCAGTAAAATACAAAGCTTGAACGAAAGGGTCTAAGTGTGACAAGGTAGTGGGTTAAGATATGTTGGACTGGGGCACTCGTACTGTCTCCCATTGCAGAGTTAAAGTTCTCTCTTGTGGCAGCAAATTTGGCAGCTGCGGCTGCTTAACCTTGGGTGCATTTGCCTGCTTCTGTCGTGAATTTGTTGGGGATCATACTGTGCATCAGAAATCTTTCAAAATTGCTTCCTTAAATCAGACTTGCCTTACATGTCTCTTCTAGTGTGGTCTATTCTAGAGCAGCTCTTCCAACTTTCCTTTTTTCCTGTATAAATCCTGTGCTTTCAGGCATAGGAAGTCATTGCTATTTTTGCCTCATATGTGAGGCTTAAGGTTGACTTGTAACAATTTTGTACCAGTTGTATTTATCCTGTCCTGCTAAATGCACTTCCATGATTTCCTGGCTGTTGCAGTGCTCGCTGTTCAATCTTGATGCAGGTGGGAGATCCCCTTTGCTGATGTCAAACCACGGGCTGCTCGTCCAGCACAACAGCGTGCCTCCCGCAGTGGTCAGCAGTAGACGCCTGAGGAATTCAGAACAGGGCAGGCACCTCTGGCTGTTTCCTCAAAGCACCCTCCCAGCCTTCAGCAGCTTGTAGCTTCCCATCTTCCTGCAACAGACGTGCTCTCAGGAGGCAAGGTAGGTAGCTACTTGTCATCTCCAGTGGCAGCAAAAGAAACGGTTTATACCGGGTGTACAGAAAACCTACATTTTCCCACTGCAACAACAACATCTGCATAGCACACTGTACCTCTCATGTCCTTTCCCTGGATGGCAGTTTACTGATAATACGTTTCTAAGCCTTTTTTCTTTAGTTTAAGATGGTCAATTATTGATCTGTTTTTGACAGTTGGTGATACGCCAACTTTTAGTATTAGCTACTGGCTTCATTTTATTTAAACCTTATAAAATTTTATGGTTTCTCTTCAATGCTGAGCATGTGTAAATGTTTCTCCTAGAATGGTTCAGAACAAGGCTTTTGATGTTTTTCTGCCTTAACCCTTAAAACTCTCATTGTGCAGATTTCAAAAAGGGCACATGAAAAATTCCCTCACCCATCCTTCTTCCAGCCTTTGAAAAGGAAACATTTTAAAGGCAGTGACCTGTGTGTAACAGTGCTGGGAGAGAGGGAGGCAGGGGACCAGAGGCATGATGACATTCAGAATTCCTGCAGATATAAACATAAATTAATAATATACAAGTAACAGCTCAAACAAAATTCTTAGCCAATTCTTGTTTTTAAAGTATTGCAACAAAACATAATCTTGTACCTCCTTAGAAAGTAGAATATAAAGGTTTTTTCTTATGAATATCTGGATACTAATTGATCTTGTAGTGAGGAAAAAGATGCAGGAGAACATCTGGCCTGGGGATTGTTTTCCTGCCACAGAAGTGTTGGAGAGCGCTACAGGGTTTCTTGTACCAACTGGAGAAATGGAGACAGATGTGGCGAGAATCACAGAACCTATTAACAGTCAATCTTCCTGTGTTACTAATATGCAGTTGCCACATGTAGGTGTCTGTGTGTTGATAAAGGGAACATGTGCAGAATGTTTTAATAAAATATGCTGACCCTTATTACTATAAACAGGTTTGTTTATAAGGAGTCCCTTGGAAGAATTTCAAGAGTGTCACTTTTCAGGGCTGATACATGACTCAGCAGTTCTTACAGATGAGAACTTTGAGAATATTTTGCAGTTAGTTAAATATGTTGTCATTTTAAGTTGTCCAGCTATTCCATATCTGTTTTCCTGCTATTTAATCTGCATTATCTTTATCATTAAATTGTCATTTAAATTTTTATTGTCATCTTGTTATCCAGTTATATTGGTCCCTGTTCTGGTGAGAACACTCCTAGCAGAGCTACATAGAATTTATCCTGTTGTAGCCTAGACATATTGCTGAAGAATTCTCCCTATTTAGCCTGACCTGTTCCTTGAAGAAACTAAACATTTATAATTTTAAGACCAGAGGAAGCAGTCATGGTAATGGTGTCTGACCTTCTGTGTCACAAAAGCCATTACCTTTTACTGGGTGAAATAATTGCTTTGCTTGTATTCCATTAGAATACTGCCCTATTATATGGATGAAAAATTATTAGTGAAGAAATGGAAAATAAAGGGCTTGAAAACAGTTATTTATATAATGTAAGCTGTTATTCATTATTTAAACTTTGGGTTTGAGTTTCCTGTAATTATATATGGAATAGTTGACTTCCATAATCCTAAATTGGGTAATAAAAGGTTAATCAGTTGGCAAGAGCATAAACTATGGGAAACAAAAGTAGGTTGCGACAATGTTGAGAGGAAACAGCATACTCAAATTTCCTGGTATTTCTGATAGTGATTGACAACTTTTTGTATCCAGTTGTAAGTTTATGGTGTCAGTTTAACTTACAGAGGGCTAGTTTTGTTTAGCTCCATGTAGATAACTGAGGAAGACCTGGTTGCAGTATCCAGTGGGTTCAGAAATTTTATATAATGTGGGTCCTCCCAAAGAGTTAAAGAAACTAATAGAATATACTCATCCATATCCTTTCTGCACTTGAAATAGAGATAATATTGATGACTTTCATTTTAATAAATCATCTAGCTAGTATTTGCGGTGAGTTGTTTTTGCAATTAAAACTCCAGTCTAATTCAACTTCCACGTATGAAAGATCATAGTAAACCAGCAGACGCTGTGCCCATTCCTCTGTCTTGTGATGCTTCATATTTCTCTTGGTGAAGTTAACTGTAGATTTCATTTGGGTTTTACTGCTGAAGAATGCCACTGCCTTGATAGCGTGTAACAGCCTTAGAAGCAGATTGCGAAACCAGGGGGGTTTCTGCTTTATTTTTATTTTAATTTTGCTAGGCATTTCACTTGTCTCTAAACCCCGCAGAACTGCGAAAATGGCTCTGTAATTCTTTGTGTAGAAAATACTGGCACCAGATCTAACGTTAGCCTTTTCATTACTCATCTTTTATGGTAATAATCAGAGATACCCAGAGAAGAGGGGTTGTATAATGTACAGTAGCAGATTTCAACTGGGTCTAAACAGATGGAAGCAGGAAATGAGAAATAGTGACAAACATTACATGCTTTGTATTCTTTGTACTAAATTCATCTGAATGCTGGGTTGCTGTGTGTATGTGCAAAATTAGTCCTCATCTAATTTTAGGAGCACAATTTGGTTTATGTTTGGCATCTGTATAGCCTTTGGCTTGTCCCTTGTGGCAGTAGGCATATAATGTATTTTTTAGTAGAGCTCTGTTTGCTTTTGTGTATTTCTTTGCAGCAATTAAGTGTTTTAATTTCTTATCTCCCAAGGATTTGTTTCTGGTTTTAGTTCTCTCTTGTCTAATCCATGCTGCTTTGCTGCAAACGTTATCACTGCTATTCATAGGCAAGAAAGGAGTTTCACTGGTGCCACAATAGAAAGGGTGAAAGATCAAACTACTTCATTCAGTCTTGCGTCTTGCTACACCAGTATCAGGTAAAACACAGGTATTATGACCAATACTGCAGGGTGTCCAGGAGTCACAGCCCTAAAGTTTGGTTTAATTCCCAAGGCTGTAACACAAGGACCCACAAAATTTTTCTGGCTTCCAGAACTACTTGTTAAGAGATATAACAATTGAAATTCAGTAATGCTAATCAAGGTCAAGAGTAAAGTGTACTCAGTTTGTATATTACAAGCAGTGAAATATTAGAATTGGAAAGAAAAGTCATGGCCATAGAAGAATACCAAAAATAACATGAATTAAAGGTAGTGTCTGTTGCCAGCCGTGCATAATTATTCAAAAGCAGTATTTGCCCAAATTCATCTAATTAGACAAAGCAGCCCGTGTGAGTTGTGACCCACCAGAATTGGCATGGGTGGTTATTTTAAGCAAATTAAGGAAGACTGACGATAAGGCAGTAACAGAACACAGATCTGAATAGGGATGAAGACACTTTTTGAAATAAGTTGTATTATCTGAGATTGTTAATGTAGTCCTAAAGGATTTTCACACAAGGCACTTTTCATTCAGTCAGTTATCATTGCTGAAGAACCCAGTGATGAGAAAGGGGGATGTTGGCTCCAGCAGTTGAGGCGGTCTGGAGGCACCAGCCTGGAGGACTCTGCTGGTGGAATTGCCCACATGGAGCTTCTCAGCTGCTGCCTCAGCTAAGCAGCTCCCGCAAAAGACCATGTTCAAAGTTGGTAGAAGGAAAAGAAATGGCCAAGGCATACACAAGGTATCCCACTGCAATCTCATGGGGCTTGTACTGATGGGGCATCTCTACAAACGTACTTTCTCTGACTTCTTTAAAAGACCTCAGGTGGAGTTGGAAAGCCACGGATCTGAACCATGAATTGAGGCACGTTCAGTGTTCTGGTTCAGGCCTTGCCTTGTGAAGAAGTCGGTGGTTTAAGGTGACAAGATATTTGGAATGTCGGAGTAGGTGTGCTCTGCTATCTGCAGAGTGCAAGAGTATGGATGTATAGCAGGAAATTTGGGTGATAAAACAGCACAATTTATTCAGAATCAGTTGATTCTACATTTTGTTGGTACAAAGTGAAGAATATTGCAGAATGGGACCACATGTTCATACAAATAAGATCTTAAATTATTTGTCTCCTTATGCCACCTGTTCTAGCAGCTAAAATAATAAAGAATTTTATATTGTATTATTACTTGAAAATGGAAACAAATGAAACAAAGCTGCATAGCAGTCATTTTCATTCTGTGTTATCCATTCCCATGTCAGGTCTCTATTAGTCATGATCAGTGGCAGTGCAGCCAGGGCTGCTGCTTCTTATGCTTGTGGGCAAACATTTGCATTGTAGCTCATTGATTCTGGGAAATCATAATAGAACTGAGACTGTGCTTACTCCTGTGACTATTTGCTTACCTTAAGTTTGCAGAGACTGATTGAATCTGAAGATAAACAGCGTAATATTTCCAGTAGAAGTACTGAATTCATAAATCTTCAGTTTGTCCCTCTCTTAAAATTTCATATTCTGTAAAGAAAAGACTGTAGATGAGGTAACCAAAATGTGGAACAACTTGCTCAATCATCCCTTCCACTGATTTTCCTAGTACTGAATTAGCCTTTCTTACAGCAGTGTACGTGCCTCCATTGTATGTGACTCCCACTTACCAACTTGGGGATATTACTGTTAAGGTGCAGAATTACTGTCAGAATAATTTTTGATAGAAATGAGACATTTACTCTCCCTTACAAAAATCAGAATAGTTCCTTGCACCTAGGGATTACTGGAGGTTTTCAATGTGGATTTAGTTACATGGCAATTCGTATGTCACTTGTTGACTTGCTGTTACATTCTTGACTCAGCATATTGGCAGTTGACACCTGTTTGACTGGGTGCAAAGTTATTTAAAGGTTGATGTTAGCATATTGGGAAAAAAAACCCCAAATGTACAACTGTGTATAATTGCCGAGTACTAGAAGCATAATGTTCTACAAACCTGTGTCACTGAGTGGCTTGTCTGTTAACAGCAGTTAGATGCAACCTCACAAGAAGTTGGATAGTTAGGTATGAACTTATCTTACAGCTGGGACTGATGATTGTAAAAGTCAGCAATTAATTCACGTAGAATAGAGAACTGTGAGAAGAGAAAGATTAGGAAACAGTTTTGTGCGAGATGCTGAAGTGAGGTCGTGCTACCTGTGTCACTGAGTGGCTTGTCTGTTAACAGCAGTTAGATGCAACCTCACAAGAAGTTGGATAGTTAGGTATGAACTTATCTTACAGCTGGGACTGATGATTGTAAAAGTCAGCAATTAATTCACGTAGAATAGAGAACTGTGAGAAGAGAAAGATTAGGAAACAGTTTTGTGCGAGATGCTGAAGTGAGGTCATGCTTTCAGGCACATGGCTTGTAGGGGAACTTGGAAGAACAGCCAGGTCGGTTTAGAAATCCCCAGACTGATATAGAGTGAGGTTTGAATTGCTGTATTGGCTTTTATATATAGGAAGAACAATAAACCTGAAGTATTTAGAGAAGAAAGTGACGAAGCTTTATCAGTCCGCCTTCTGAAAGGGAACTAGACCAACAGTCTTAAAAAATGATTAATAATATATCTAGTTTTTGTAGTTATTAATGTTATAATTACTCATGGTGTGAATTATTTTCTCTTAGGTGGGTACAAGAAGGAGGACTGGTTGTGTACAAATGTTCTGAAATTAGCGCAGTGAGAGTATGTGCTCTAACAGAAGTTAGAAATGTTTCTTGGTTGACCTAATATTCTTCAGTTAATACAATGCAGTGCTACGTATGAACCATGCCACCATTCTATTAAAAATGCAAGATGCTGAACATCATTTTTATACCTTCTTAAATCATTGCAATATCTTGGCAATGTTTGTACTGGATTCTGTGTAACACTAGAGATTTATCAGTGCTGTATGAATACTTAATAATAATAATGCTCCTTCTTGTACCTATTTGGTGTCTTGGTCTGAGAAGTTCCCTTGCAAAAGAAGACAAGTCCAAGGAAAATCTTTCTGGAAATATTAATGCATTTGTTCTTTTAGGCTACGCTTTTATTGCCCCTTGTTAATATGATGAAATGGAAATTTTCTATTGCCTATTTTAGAGACAAAATCTTGTTTAGAAGACCTGTAGCTGAGAAGCCTTGTGGATAATTAATAAACAAACAGATTTGTCTGATGTTTCACTCAAAGACCATGTGCCTGCAAGAGACAGGAGTTTGGAAGGATAAAAATTAGAGGACTTCTAATTCTCTAAAGTTTCTAAAGAAGTTGTAGATTTGAAAGCAAAGTTTTAACTGCAGTAATAGAAGCAGCAAAAGGAGCTGAATCAATAGGCAGACTGACATGAGAAGAATTTGTCTTAGCTTTTCAAACTCACCAACTTTGAATTAGTACGTTCACATCTCTGACTTGTAAGCCCTTTGTTGCTTCTAGCTCTAGGTCTTGTAGTCCTTACTACCGTAGGTAGATGGTACCCATCAGTTTCATGTAGTTGTGTAGATAAGGATATTCCATTTAATGTGCCTCATGTTGGACTCTGGGCATTTGAAAAACCTTGGCTTGTAGCTCGAGCAGTGTAAAAGCTGCTGTTCACAAGCGAGTAATGAGAGCAGTGTTTTTGTGAGCAGTGGCTCAGGAAAGCAAAGACAAGCTCTCCTTTCTCAGCCTGCTGCCTCCTGTTTCTGGTTTGGATCAGGTGTTGTGCATATTCCTGCAGGACCTGTGTGCCCCCTGACCTTGCAGGTGCTCGGTGGCATGTTGGGTTACCCCAGTCAATAGCCCTTGCCATTACGTGGCCTTGTAATGGGAGGAAGAGTGGTCTCAGGAGATTGTTAATGGTATAAGATTTTCTATCTCGTGGTCTGTCTTTCAAATCTAACACCTGTTTTGGTGATTGAAAAGTTGTCAACATTGTGGTAACCTTTTGTACTGCCTGCTCTTGTCCTGCCTAAGCCAGCAAAATAGAAACTTGCCTTGTACCGGTTCACTAGAGAACAGCAGAGCACACCTCACACTTTTTTCCCCTCTAAGAAAAATGCAACCCAATAATCTCCTTCATATGGTTTTGAAAACGTGGAGCTCTTTCTGTAGTAAAATTCTGTGTATAAGCTGCATTAAAAACAATATATTGCTTTAAAATACAATCCTTCAGATCTCTTAGAAAGTATTCAACGCTGCAGCCTTAGTTTATCTCTCATCAGATTATATTAGATTTTCTGGCATCTGTTGCCTAAGCATTCGGAGTAATGAATCACTTTCATCTTGTGCTGGGCACACAGTGTGCACATACGTGCTGCCGCTACCTCCTGCATGGCGAATGAGGAATAAGAAGGTCAGTTTAGGATGTGGAGTTTTTCAGAAGTGCGTGCGTGCTTCTGTTGAAAATATTCCACTTAAGTAGAAACAGTCTCCCCCCCCCCCCATTTTAAAAAGAAAACCCAACACTCCCGGGTCCATTGAAACAAGATAGCTCATCAAAATCCAGTGTATGCTATAGGAAGTATCTGGCTAAGTTAATTTCTTAAGTCAAAGGTTGATGCATATAAAAATTCTCAAATGTCTTATTTTCACCTATTTTAACTTTTCCAGTCTGAAGGGGACCTTTTGTTCAAGGTTTAAGCTAACTATAATACAGATGTTTTGGAAGTGTTTCATGGGAATGAACCGTTTTGACTCATCTTCATAGCTGTTTCCCTTTGGTTTTAACATGCTTTTTTTTCCCCTGCTAGTGTGGTAAAAATGAGACAATGTCTTTCTTGTGTTCCCATTTTCATGACAGGGATTCTTTTTAATACTCCTATAAATGATTTAGTAAAGAAAGTCATCTCACTACAGAGGAGTAAAGTCTTCCCATAACTTCATTGAATAAAGGTCAGGGTTTGGTGTTGATGTTAATGGGAAAGAGAAAGGAATTGTAAAATCCCTTCTCACATTTGTGGCTAGTCTCCAAAAGGAAAGGTTTAAACTACATATACTTATCATTTCCAGGTATTTCAAAGTGCTTCTTTTGTCCATTTGTCTGCCTCAAGTTCTGTTCTTTTTCTATTTATTTATCTGCAGTTGAGCATCCACCAAAACAAAGTTTTCATGCTTGGTGTTGAGGGTGGGAGGACTTCCCCTTAACAAACCTGTGATGGCATGAAAGCCCAGGACAAGGCAAAGGAAATAATGTAACTCTCTGAGACGAAATGACACACCAAAACCAACATTTCTCAGTTCAGAGAAATAAGGCCATGTCACATTGTCTGTGTGGCACGTGGTTAGAGATGACAGTGCAGAAAATGAGAGCGGGGACTCTCTGCATCATACTTCTGTGCCAGTTCTTAAATCCACATAGGAGGCAAACGGTAACGCTGCTGCAGTCCTTCTGCCAAGCCAGTGCATCCCGGCAAGCCGTAAATAGGACATTTCGCGCTAGGAGCAGAGCTGTGTCAATCATGGCTTGTCGATTGTTAAACTTCGTGAGCTTTTAGACTCCTGCGATTTGAGTAGCGTGTATCTTGGCAAAAGGACACGCGTTATCTCAAATGCCATCTGTAATAGCTTACAGACCTTTTTATAATGTGCCCAATTTTCATCTGTCAAAGAAAGTTAAAGGAACAATATTTTTTAAGTGATAACCTGAATAATTTGAATTCCGGTAGGCACAGCAGAGCAATCTTTCAAAGAGCGTTATGTTCAGAGATGTTCGAGGTCTGGTCTGAAGTCAGCAGGAGTTGATGGTAAGATTCAGATGTCAGTGAGCTACAGAAGAGGCCCTTGGACAAGGGCAGCTGTTGAGAAAGTGGCTTAAATCTACTTTCCAGCTCCCCCAAATTTGGATTTTTTTTTTTCATGAGCCTTCCTGCGATTTCACGTGTTCATTTGAACATTTTCAGGTTTAATGAAGGAAGTTGGCATTAGAGAGTCAGGAAGGTCTGTGTGTTAAAGGTTCCCCCAGGCTGTGCTTGCTCCCGCGTTTGAGAAGGCAGTGGTGCTGCGGAGCAGCACGTATTCATGCACCTTTGCTTCATGTGTTCTGTTCTAGCACGGTGCTTTAGCCCGGATCCTGGAAAAATCAGCATTTACTAGGTGGTGTTCTAATATGGAAATGTAAGGGCAGCATCTACACTGTGTTGGTCTCTTTCCCCCCCCCTTTCTTTAACAATCAGATTCGCACTGGCTGGAAAACTTGTGAGTCATGAGAGTTTTAGATTGTAGATTCGAACTTGAATTGTAAACCTCCCAAATAAGAGACCAAATTAATGGGATTTAATAAGGTACACAACATTTTTGGTTTGACCTAAATAACATCTTCCATTTATTTGGAATCCATTTCCCTCTGTAGTTCACTGGGGGAAAAAGGTGCTTATTTTTAG
Source organism: Aptenodytes forsteri (assembly GCF_000699145.1). Lineage (NCBI taxonomy): Eukaryota > Metazoa > Chordata > Aves > Sphenisciformes > Spheniscidae > Aptenodytes > Aptenodytes forsteri. Next base: position 1,397,306 of record NW_008794173.1, on the reverse strand, counting down.
GTGTGACGCCAGTATTTCTTCTTTTTTTGTTGGTTGGCCACGCAGCTGAAAAAATACTCTTTTACTGTTATAGCAAAACTTGTGCAGCCCTTCCTTGCATCAGTAGTCACATGGACAGCAGCGGAACAAATTCTGTGTTTGAGCATAAGTGTAAATTAGAAGCAAATCCTTGATGACTGTACGATTATTCCAGCAGGAATTTAGTGTATATTAAAGACTGGTCACATAGGACTATCACTGTCAATTAAATTGGTAGCTAAGACAGAATTGGATTTTATTTCAATTCCAAGATAATTTAAAATGAAAATGCTGATTGTATTCAGTGGCCAAGACCTGCCAGTTGTGTTCAGAACATTTTTCCCTACTTTGCTGAAATCCTTCACCTTAGCTGGTACTTCCCAGCTACTAACATGCTTTATTTTCAGTGTGGGTTTATAGTGCATGTTAAAATGTCAGATGAAGTGTTTAAATAAAACATCACAATGACGTAAAATTTAATGCTTAGTGTCCTGATTATTTAATGATGAATGATGCATTGAGAAAAATAAGAGTAGGAAATAAGTAGAAAAACAGTGATACATTCAGTACTGAGCAATAAAGTACTATTGGCAATTATATTTTAATATGAAAAATTATTAATTTCTAAGAATAATTTCTTAATGATCTTTAAGAAGAGATACTGGATGATTAAAGGTGATTATTTTTATCAAACAATAGCTGCAAAATATAAATACATTATGGAAATACTGATACTGTTCTACCTGTTCACTAGTCTATGCAACTTGTTATGCACCAAGCTCAATATTATGAGGAGGAAGAAAAAAATATGTAGGGTGTGTTTAAGGTATTTTGGGTACTGCATGTTTAATATGAAAATATACCAAAGGAAAACCTTCCTTCAGTTATTAATTTAAACTTAGAATCTGAGCTAGTAATCCAGCAGAACCACAAATACTGGATTTGGAACTAACGGTTTGCTTAATTAATATTCTTGATCAACCTTTTTCTTAGAAAATAGTCTAATTTTAAGAAAAAAAAAGACAGATTACGAAGTCTCATTTCATTGCCAGTTTTCTTTTGCTGCCTCACTTATAGTCTACTGTTGCTTTAAAACAGAAAATTGTTTTGACAGTGTCAAATACCAGGGTTGGTACTGAAGTTAAATTGGATTTTAATTCTTCACTCTGCTAAAAGTTAGCAGATCTGTTTGTTCACCAGCCACTTAACGTATGACCTTGAGCAAGACAGCAGCAAGGGCTAAATTTTTTGAAAAGTGGTCTCTAATTAGAAGAATTTCTGTTCTCTGCTGTGTGCATTGCGGGTACTTGGATCAGGATGCTGGAAAAACACATTTGTTGGGCCTTGCTTCTATGAGAAGGAAAGCCGAAATCTCATGAACAAAGAAACTCTCCGACCTTGGCCACTCATTTGAAAAGAAGCACAAAGACAATTTTCAGTAGATGAACTTCTGTCTACAGGTTACATCCCAGAGTTTCCATGCAGCTCGCGGAGTGGTGGTAACGCCTTCAGCCAAACTGTGGAGCTGATGGGAAACTCTGCTTGGGAACCAAGGCGGAGGACTATAGTGTGCTCGTTTCCAAGTTTTAAGTGTTCAGCAGCTTCTGTTTTTTCTCTCTTTCCCCACCCAACATACCTTACAAGTAGGTGATCCTGCAACTGAAGGAACACGTGAGCTGAAGAGAGAGCTTGATTCCCAGTTTAACCAAAGAGGAAATCGGTAGTAATCACAAACGCTATGTATAGCATGTTGGCCAAGCAATTTTGAGGAAATACCCATGTGAATGAGACCTTGAGCTGAACTTGTCAGCGTTTAATTTCTTTGCAAAGAAAGCCAGAGCACACTGCACTCTTGCCTGTTTTAAAACATGCAGTTTTAATCAAGTGCGAAGGACTTGGCTCCAGGTACCTAGCATATCTGTCTGTCTAGCGTGTCTGCGTAGAAATACTACTTTCTTTCTTTCATCAAGTTAAAGCTTAAGAAATTTCCTAGAGTTCGAAGGAGTGTGATGGGGGTGACATTGTTTATCTCAGGAATATTTTGAGCTACACTGTGCCAGGCCATTTCAGAGACTTGGAGTCCAGGAGTAGGTTACTTGCTTCTTGCAGCAGAAGATGCAGGGCACAGTCCGGTCATCTATCCTTAATGCAGTTAGCTAATCTGGATTTATTTACATCCTTTGCTGGACCAAGGCCAGCATGTGCTGCTCTTTGTTAAATAAATTCCCCAAGTTTGTATTCTCCAGAAATACAATCCCTTCCCAATAAGGACATGTATTTGGTTTTTTACCATCACTGGCCACTGTAACATCTCCTCCCTGTTCTCTTAAGCCCTTGGTGTGAAAATATAGGCAAAAAGTACTGAAACAGGTAAGAGGCCTAGTCTATTCTTAATTTACATTAACATGTGTCTCAGTTTGTACTCTTTATAGACAAAGACATTTGCCAGCAACTTGTTAGATCCTCTACAGGCACAAAGTTGGAAGGTAGTTCTATGCAAATTTTTCATGCTTTCTGGCAACTAAAGCATAAAAATGGCAAATCCTGATATGGCAAGAAAAACGCCAGCAAAATAAAACCAAGAAAATACCCCAAACATTTTTACTTCTTCCATGACTATTTAAAATTTTGAAAAACAAGACTTGCATGCATTTTCTGCGTGTCTCAGGGATGACCTGTGTCTCTAGTATTTAAAGCTTGTAACCAGTGTTTTTGCTGAACAATGCGAAAAGGGTTATCTTTTATTGCTATTTTTTTTGTTTGCAGGTTTCTCAAATGCAGCAATTCATTCTGGTTCATAATTGCTTGAATAATCTCACCTCATTGGTTTCCAACAAAGCCACCTAGATTGACACTTCAACAAATTGAAAGTTCAGTGTGGAATAAAAGCTAGTGACAAAACCTGACTGCTTTGTATGGAGGCGTGAGATTAATGGTTAAAATTATTCAGCTGCCATGCTTTGCCTCTGTGAAAACCAGAGCACAGAGTAATACCTATCTGAGCTTATTTTGCCCCCTCTCACCCCACTTCTAACTACTGTTAGTTCATTCTCTTTCTTTTTACTTTCTCTGGCTGTAGTTTGCCCCTCTGATGGTTTATTTTGGAGATGCTGTGCCTGAAGCACAGGAAACCACAGCACCAGAAGCATGTCCGGCCAGGCAGTCTGGGGTGGATGTGGTCTGCTGCCCTCCCAGGTGTTCAGGTTGCAGTAGTGACACATTATCAGAAGGATGTCAGAAAAGTAAAACCCTCAGAGCCCACTGATGTGTGCAGTGTGTTGTCTTGGGAGGACTGGTGAGTGTTTATTTGGAATGTATAATTTACTGGTGCAAGGAGACTCTCCTTACAGGCTGTCACTGAATAAAACCACTGCCCCTTTTGTCTAGGGTCCTCCATTTACCTGTGATGATGTTTTTAAGGCTTTAAAGTAGTTACACTCTGAACTGTGAAAACATACGTTGATTAAAAAAAGTCACACATCTATTGGACATGTATGGAGGTACTTGCTTTTGTCCTTAAATCCCTAGACCAACTTAGTGACTCTGGGTCCTCTCTGTTGTGTCTTTGGGCATCCAGCAGCCTTCCTCCGCAGGTGCGTTATCTGCCAATCTCTGAGCTGCCATTATTTCCCATTGCACAGGCTTAAAAACTCTCCTACGCGCACTGATTGGGCTCGCTATTGTGAACCTGCTGTCTGGTGGGTCTCCTTATTTTTATGCATGTGGAAGTCGCTGTTTCTGAATAACCTTTTGAAAAAGTCTTGGAGAGTTAAATGTGGCTGAAAAATCTATAGCAGACTATTGTAAGGACATAATAGAATATGGCACAAAAATAAGACCTTCCTCCAGGGCTTTCTAACCTAATTATGTAGCAAATATGTAACTGTATCGGGGACTGTTGTTGAGCTTTTAAAAAGTCTATAGAAAAGTTAATATTTTCTGTTCTATTAGTAGCAGATCGGGGTTTGTGTGTGGTTGCCAGTTTTATTGGCAGGGTTTTTAACTTCGTTGCTACCATAGTTATGGCTTAAGAAATAGACCTTATTTTTGTCCTCTTTAGTGTGATTTTTGTTGTTGCTGGGTTTTTTGGTTTTTGTTTTGGTTTTTTTTTAAACCAGCTTTACTTATTTACTTACAACTGTAATGTCTCAGAATCCCCATTGGGGCCAGCACCCTGTTGCACTAAGTGCTGTACATCAAAGGAATGATATGTAAAGTAGTAAATAAACTTGCCTGAGGCATTGATAAAACTGAAACTTTTTTTTTTTCAGTTTCAGTCTATTGCATATGTATTCTGCAGTCTATCTAGCAAGGAAACATTAGATCTGATTTGTCACAGTAGTTAAAGACAAGCTTAATTCTAAGTAGGTGAAAAATCCCACTGATTTCCTCCAGCTACTCGTTTGTTAGAGAGAGACGAGTACTAATATACAATGATAAATTGGGTTCATAATGTACAAATCATGCATATGCTGTTTTTGCAGGTGACTTTAAAGACTATCATACACTTATGATAAGTAATCTGGAAAAATTTTTACTTAATCACATGAGTTATCCATGCCTCTCCAGACACATTGCCAGCAAAACCCCCACTTACCCAGTGATGCCAGCAGTGTGGTTTGGGATTTTCAGTCTACCGTCAAAGAGGTTTCAAGAGTGGGTATACTGTCAGGGTGAAAGCTGACCATTGATGGGCAAAATAACTACTTAATTGTTAAGGGGAAAAAAAAAAAAATTACCTGAAATTAAAGGCTGTGGTAGTAGCTAGTACAGAAATGTTCATAGCATTATTTGATACATCTGAAAGCTTAATAACAAAGATGTTCCCAATAGAGCCTTTGTGTTCTGAGGAACTGGTTGTGGTTTCACTTAATAAAAGTTTTACCTGTTATTAGGAGGTAAAAACAGTTTCAGTGCCCTTAAAATAAGAGAAGAGAGCAGGAGCTGTATGCCAGGCTTTCTGGCTTCCAGAAAGCTTGTAGATAGTTTGCAGGCAAATGCAAAGTGCATTTTGTGGAATGGGAACAGAGGCCTTGCAGTGGGCAGGAGATAAAGGATAAATGCCAAGAAACAGTTTTCTGCTGCATCCTGCCCTGCAAGGATCTTGGTGATAATCAGCACTGTAAGAAGCGTATCATCTGCCAGCATTGGGAAAGGGGATTAGAGTATGTTCAAGGGAATGATAACAAAAAAGTAGTTCCCGTTACCAAGGGAATGATGGCAAAACCCTCTGAGATCATTTCCCTCCTGGTAGTTACTCCAAAAGTCGTAGATTCTAGGTTTGTTACGCAGGGCCACAAGTTGTGACAAATCTCAGGCTGTTTCACCAGTTCTGCAGGTTGGAGAAATATTCCCCTTGCCTTGTTCTTGTATGTGCATGGAAGCATGTACACATGTGTGTGCTCACATGTACACTTATGCACACACAGAAAGTAGAAGTAAGTGGACTTCTACAGCTGCATCCGAAGTTAACTGATGTGAAATTAATGAATTTCCCTTCCTTCAAGAATAAGCTTGCAAAACATTATATCCGTAACAATAAGGAAGGTCAGTTCTCTGTCTCTTTTTTGTGTCTGTCTTTCTAGATCCATAGCCTGTGGACAAAGCAATGTTACATTTGGCTAGAGCCAAACGCCCTTGTTCTGTACTCATCCCGTGGACTGGAAAGGTAGCCAGAGCTGCTTGAAACATCTGAGGGCTCATTATGGCACGTACTTATAGACCTTGCTGTCATCTGCTGTGAAGAGCTGAGACCAGCTCTCTGTAGCTCGTTGATGACTTGAAAGGTGTATAGGAGTTTGGGCAGGCTTTCTTTGTCTGAGTTGGTTTTGCCATGTATTTTTGGATGAAAAGATAAAGCATAGAAGATGAAGGTTAAAAAGAGAACGTAGCAGCAGCTGGATTTAATGTTTCTGGTCTGAAAATAAAATCTATTTGGATTGAAAAACATTGCGCTGAGGTTCTTACAAAATTAAGAGGAATTATTAGTTTAGGCATCTATTTCCATAACACTGACGTGCCAAGGGTGCCGTGTACTGGACATACGTTCCCTTTCATACCAGCCTGTGTCACGTTAATCCTCTTGTCAGTGCAATTACTAATTGTGGCCAGAATGTATGATGGTGGTGCAGTATTTTTCTTCCAGCTGTCCTGAAGAGATGATTAACTCACACACTTGCCACACTTAAAGGAAATGGGGCATGCAGAAATAATGGAAAGATGCTGTATTAATTGCTGTGACCATCACATAAATACTTCATGGAGAAGTAATTATCCTGATATTTAGAATAAGGTATTCAAAATGTCTAGGTAACCCACAATGTTGGGTTTAGTTCTGCATTCACATCAGTAAGTAAACTTGTGATGACCATTTGCTAGTTGTAGCTGTATCGATCGCTGTAAATAATAACAGTCAAAGAAAATGAAAACTGGCACTCCCAAATGTAAATGCTCAGAGCAGCCACAAGAAAAACCCATCAACAGGCTTTAGGGTAGCTGTTACCAGTGGAATCTCAGAAACGCTTGGAAACTTAAGTCTTAATGAATAGTAGTGACTGATATCTTAGAATTTTCAACACGTATTACTTTATACCTTGTTGCCCTTAGGACCTTGCATTATGATATCACATTAATTTACATCTGGTTCTGCAAACTATGGTTGGTTCCCTGTGTCACACTAACACAGACAAACAAGTTATGCAGGATAGTAAAGGATCTGCTCTTGTGCAGACTGTATATAAATCTAATTTTCTTTAGCATCCAGTTCTGAAATGAATAATTATATTTGATACTATATTTGTATTTTTCTGTATTACAATTTACTAATACAAAGATTTGGCAAAGGTATGGATATTAAAAATAGTTATCACCCAGGCCAAGCCATATCTCTAAAGCTGCTGCTTATCTTAAATCTGCAATGTCTGCTTTGCCAGACAAGTGCTGTGTGATGTGCTGCGGCTTACTGTGACCACGCGATGCAGAACAAGGGCACTGGAATGGGGACCCTGGCTCTGTGACCTTCACTCATGAGACACTCACTGTGCTTTTTTTACCTGGTATCTGCACAAGAGCTGCACCAAATAGACAACAAAAGAAATTTTTACTTATGTAGTGTTCTATCTTCCACGGGAATGAGGGTGGCTTTTCTTTTCCCCTTTCCTTCTTTTTAGCTTCTCTAAGAACCTTTGTTCTCTTCTATAGAAAGAGGAGAAAGGGAGCAGCTTTGTAGCAGGAATAGAGAGAAGAGACTTCTGCCTGAAGACGAGCAGGATGGTGGGCGCAATCACAGCGATTTGGCTAGCCAGACTGCTTGCTTTCTGCTTCCTAACGTTTCAAAGCTGGACTGCAGCAGTGTTAGCAGAGGGACTATTTGTGTATGCAAATACTGCTCAAGTTAGTAATGATTCTGGGATCAGTAACCACTGGAGTCAGTAGTAACTAATTCTTTCCTTCTGAGAAGGATGTATAATCTTTTGTTACCAGTATTACATGACTGGAGCATGGAAATTCATCTTTTGACAAGCATGGCAGTGCTTGTAAATATTGTTTATATAAGTGTTTGTACATGTATTTGTTTTGCATTATTATTACATAGGCTTTTTTCAGCAGCTATTAGTGAATTACTGAGTTTTGGCAGCAATAATTATATTTACTTGGCATATCTATCTCTTAAAAAAAAAAATCCTGCTGTGTCCTTCAGAGTTTATTGAGTTGTCATCTCTGCTGTTATATTTGTAGCTGCTTTTTAAAAATGTTGTTGAGGTATGAACTTCATTCTCTAAATGTAGAGAACAATAGCAAAAGGCTGGGTTGTTTTTTTTTCTGAACTCAGGATAGAGTAATAGTAGTGAAATTATTTATGTGCCCTTCTAAACTGTTTACAGGTGTTAATCTGCACCATATTGCTTGTTAATCCAGCTGCTGGCAAACCGAGAGATTGTCTGGCAGGGATGGAGTCAGTTGCTTGCGCTTCCTCCCTTGTATTGCCCTGTTCCTGCTAACTCTTCTGTTTCTCTCTCTAAACAAAAGGAGACAATTTTAAAGTGATTGATGATCACCTCCTTTTTTCTTTCATTAACTACTAACTACCCTAGAAAGCAGGCTTGCTGCTGTAACACCTGACTGCAGATGGTCAGATAAAATAGATAAGGAGAGCTGGAGTCCATCAAACCAATTTATACAGTAGATTGTAAAGAAGAACAAATTGGATGCTTCAAGAAGTAATACTGGGCAATCAGAGAGTGGTGGTTTTGGTTATTTAGTAATTTATAAGCCAATGGCCTTAACTCTTGTTTGAGGATACTGAATTGTTGTCAAGGATGTACCTGAAGCTCCTGGACACTGTCATCAGGATTCCCATAACATACATTCCTTAATTTGCAAAACCTAAAGTGTGCTTATATTGCTTGCCTGCTATCTAATATCCAATGAAGAAGCTTACACCAATTCGTATCTCATGTGTGCAGCATTGCTTATGTATCATCCTCCCGAGAAGGATTTGCATTACACTGGTGGGTGTCTACACCTACTGTTTGCACATAAGGTAAGACTTTGAAACAGTGGGGTTCATCAGCCAGGGGAATATTCTTATCTCCTGACAGTCGTCTCTTCTGTATAATCAACAAAAAGAAATGCTCCTCTGTAGAGAACAGGTCAGCAGCAATGTGAGCACCTCCAGCTGTGGTCTGAAAAAGGCTAGCTCTCCCCGAGCAGTGTGGAGGGAACACAGAGGAACCAGTCTTATCACCGGAGCACCTAAAAATGCCTCCCCTAAAGTTCGTAATTAGTGAAGTGATCTTTCATTAGATCTACATAGACATGTTGTCATACTCTTCTGGAAACCCAAAAGACAACTTGCATTTCACAAGGATGTATCGGGAACAGGCTGAACTCCTTGACCATTTGTCTTTGCCTAAATATGGTTTGAGCTCTTAAAACTCCAGAGTTCTTTTAAAGAAAATTTCCAGGCTAGAATCTGACTTTGGATCATCTAGAAAGAAAAAAACTTGTAGAGATGTTGTTTCTGTCCAACCAAATCTTATTTACTGTAGTGGCAAAGTAGTAGGGGAGAGTTTAGTGCTGGCAAACTTCAGTGTCTGCTTTCTTTCAGCTGGGTAATTAATCTCTTTCTGCTCCTTCACCTTCACAACTGAAACTTTCCTGTCTAGTATGGAAATATCTTTCTAGGGAGCCAAATTACAAGACCACTAGCAGACTGCTTTTGATGCATTTAAGGAACATTTTCCTTCAGGCTTTCCATGGAGAGCGCTCTTAGGGCCCTGTGTGTGCTGTCCTGCCGTCTGAACCTTGTTAACGATTCTGCCCGTCTTTCTGATCAATGAGCACATTCTTTATGTGCCTTGTTATCTCCCTCTGGGATGTAATGGAGATTGGGAAGGGGGAGGGGTGTTAGATAAGCCTTCCCAGAGTGTTACTAGAAAGATGAGGATAAATGTACTCATAAAATGAGTAATTTCATTTTCTCACAATAACTCAAAATTCATACTAAATAAATGGTCTGTGCCTTTAGAATGATTTTAATGATAACACATGGCCTAATCAAGACAATCAATAATTAGGATTTTTGCATAAAGGCAAGATATTTTAAACTGGAAGATTGCTAGGAACAGTCCTGGCAGAAGTCATGCCGTGCCTGCCTAGGCTGTGGAAGAGCTTCCTGAGCTATTCATCGCTGCCCCGTGCCCAGGGGCCACGCTTTGGGATCAGGAGCCCCATCTGCCTCTTTCAGGGCACTGGCTAAACTGCAAAGAGCATAAAAGCTTCCCTTCACTTTTTTTTTCCCTTGGTGATGCAGAGCGGTTGAAAGCTGAGTGAATGTCTGAATGTGTCAGAGGGTGCATCCCTGAGCCTGGTGAGGCAGCTGGGCACAGAGGGCTGATTCACGGCAGCGCCAGCCCTGGCTCCGCTTTGTTGAAGTTCGTGGTGCCGATATGGAGGGAGGACAGAGTATTTTCTGTGAGGCAGGAGGGGCTGGCTGAGGCTCCTTCCATTCTCCAGCTGCACCACATCAAACTTCTTAATGCACTAATAGAGATAGTCTAGCCACATGGCAGAAAAATGGGGAAAAATCCACATTTAAGTCATTTACAGGCACATCTTGCAGCTTTTTGCAACTTCCCCTAATCTGTTTCTCCCAAAACTCTCCTGTCTCTGTCCAAAACGACATGTCAGCTTTCCAGCCAGGCTTTCTCCTGTCCCACCCCCACTGTGGGGGGAAGACGAGCAACAGGGGGGTAGACATGTGGAGTGTCAGTCCAAAACTGGAGAGCTAGAAGGAGCTCACGTAAATCTTTTGGGATGTGACGGTAAGAGAAGACTTGAACTAAAATTCTGTTACTGAAAATAAAATATTTTCAAGTGAAAATCACTGAAGCGATACCCTCTTTTGGCTTAATTTGCATGTTTTCTGGAGTAGGTCTGTCTCACTGTCATCTTTTGCTGTCTCCAGTTGTTTTTTCTTTTGCCTGTTATTTCCTGGTCCTGCAAAAGCTTAAGCACATCTCCAGTGTCAGGTGCTGGGGAGTAGTTTCTGCCTGCAGTCAAGCATGTGTGCCAGGGCTTTCAGGGTTAGGGCTGTAGGGCTGTTCTGTCTTGCACCTTTGTTAGCCATGCAGCTGATGACTCATGTTTCCAGGTGCAGTTGTAGTGTCTATAATGAGAAAATTGTCTTTGCAGTACATTTTCTTATGCTATCTGGCTGTTTATCCAGATTATTTAGAAAGGGATGCACTTGAACATCTAAATTGCATGTTGTTTGTGCACAGACTGGGGGATTTTTGTGAGTGTGACAAATTATGACCTTGACACTACTCAGTCAATTATCTGGGTTTTTTTTACACAATTGGGTAGTTGTGCACATAAATTGCGTACACAGTGGTGTACCTAACTCTTAGGTTTAGAATATTATTGAAGTGTTAAATGAGAATCTATTTCCAAGGGCATTTCTTTGTAATTAGAAACTGAGCCAGGCCTTGGTGCACGAAAGGACTAGGGCTAGCAGGAGGTCCTTTAACATCATCTTCAGGTTGACTCTTTCTAATGAACTTAATCCTTCTCTGTTTGAATCTTCCTCACAGTTACCAACTAACTTGGCTTCCGCATGGTGAACTGAAGGCATCTGTGACGAAAGGCCACAAATATCCATTTGAATACTCTGCTTAGGGTGATGCTGTGCAGCTTCAGCACAGGTGATTTTTCATTTTCTGTAGCTGCTTTGCTACTGGGAATAGGGACACTTTCTGGTGACTGTTTCCTGATGGGAACCTCTTGGATTGCAATTGAATTACAAAGGGGAGTTGGTGGGAGCGCGAGCTCCAGGCAAGCAGGGGCCTGGTAGTGATTTCTGAAAATGAGTAAGGTCTGTGGGGCTGACAGTCCACCCAGCGCAGGCCTGGTACTGGGTCTGTCCCTGCTCTAACCTGTTCTCCCAAATCCAACCACTGACAAATGGAAAACGTTATGGACCATTTCTTGCTCCCCAGCGTTTGTCATATTGCAGGAATATGTGGAAAAATTCATCAAAGGGTGTTTGTATTCCTCAGCTGCCTTGTCCTTGGCGTAAATCTGTGTCTTACTGCTGCAAGTGTCTCTTGCTGCAAGTCAGTCTGTAGATGAGTTGCTTTTCTTATCGTTACTCAGTGATGGGGAACTGCAGAAAATGGTAAGATACAGGTCAGTTATGGCCTGTGGAAGGGAAGTTAAGGTCGCTGATGGTTAGATGAAATGCTTTGGTATTCTTTTCTGATGCATTTCAAGTTTTTTTTCTTTTAAGTCTGAAGAAGTTGTTGACTTCAAATATCTTACAGTTTGGAGACTTCCTTTTGGCTGGTTTTGGAAAGTTGTGATAACTTGGTTCCCACTGATGCGACGGGATTCTCTCGGCTTCACAGGTCTAATAGGTGCTAAGGTACTTGACAGATTTCTCTTCTCCCACTTAGGAGAATTGAAATCCCGTAAACAAATCAATCTCATTCAGGCCCTCTCTTCAGGGAACTGTTTATTAATTCAAGCACAGCAATTCAGGCAAAATCCTCAAGTAGAACAAAGCAAAGCTCTTGCCTTGCCCAGCCAAAGCTACAAGTGCCTTTTTCTTTGCCTCTGTCTGTCCCAGGCATGGGATCCACCGCTCCCCTCTACTTGGTCTTCCCCAGCTCAGCTCCCATTTCAGAAAATGTCCGATTCTTTAAGATCGGGTGGCTTAACAAGGCTGCTTGGACATATGCTTCAGACATACACACATAAACCAAAGCATGTTGCACTCACACCTGCCACACTGGCTTTGCCAGTGGAAACTTTGATCCTTTCTTTTAGACTGTATCTTATGGTAGCTGTAGTGATTTTCTTTACTTTCAAATCTTAGTCTCTCATTTTTGCCATTTAGATATGTTGTTCACTGTTTATAGAAAAGTTAGGAGATCGTGTAAGGTAAAATATCCACTGTCAGGGAATTACTTGGAAAGCTTTCACGTTTGGGAGGGGGAAAGAACACCTGCTAATCTGCTGTCTTAAAAAGAAATGGGAAGATGATCAAATAATTATTATTTTGAAAGTTAAGTTCTTTATTTTTGTAAATTAGTCCTGCAAAGCCTCGCCTTCCGTTTTGTAACTGAGCACAAACCATTCACACTCACTTTCTGTAACGGAAGTGCAAAAAAAATCCACTCTAAATTTTACTGATATTGGAAGTACAATATAAATTCATACTTTTCTGTGTAGACATATACATGGTCGTAATATCATTGTGGGTGAGGTTTTTTTTTGAACTCTGATGGCCATTATTGCTAGGGCTTTTTGACAGATGTAATTTTGAAAGTATTTCTAGAAGTTTTGTTCTTGTATTTTTGTTTCTGTTTTGTTTTGACAGTTGGTAAACATCACAGAAGAAGATCTAGTAAAGAAACAGACACTGACTTAGTGGGTACACAGTTTGAATGACAAACCGAGATCAACAGATTATTATTTTTCACGGCAAGCAGAGAATAGCTGAGAGAAATGGCTGATTTTAGTACCAACCTGTGCTGATAGTAGCTCTTGCATTCCAGAAAGCTGCACAACAGGAGAAGCTCTCTCTTGCATTATTTTGAGGTTTTGCTCTGTTCGGTTGCAATTACGTTTTTTACATTCAGGCCACTACCAGTTTGCTCGAAGTACTGCCATTACAAAAAGGAGGCTGATAACCTCATCTGCTCTAATTCAAATCAGAAATAATAAGTTGTTGCATGTTGTCAAATATTTATTTTAATTTTCTGCATTTCTACCAACTTCTGGGCTTTATTCCCAGCTTCATTGAGTCGATGCTTAGAGCAGGTCAATTAAGCATAGGCAACATGGTCTTTTTACTCTCTTTTGACATCCTTTATTGTTGAACTAGCTTAACTCTAGACTAAATCTTGATGCAAGTCCAAGTACTCTGCTGCAGTTGCACATCATCTGATGTCTTCAGAAATCCAACTATGTCCTTAGCTTCTTAAGGAAAAAAGTAGGTGATTCAGGACAAACTCATTCAGCGCTTGTGGAGAGCAGCTTTGGGGACTTTTCCCAACATTCCAGCATTTCAAGGGTGTATCAGATGTTTTCTATTTACCATCTTGTTATATATATGGATACAGTGGTAGTATAGTTCAAAATTCTTTGTGATTGTTAAATGGATTAAATTAGTAGCATGTGGAAATGCAAGATAATATTTATTTTACATTTCTGTGTTCGACTTCTGAAGTTTGAGTGGTAATTGGCTAGAGGGAAATAACTTATTTCTATTTCACATTAATCATATGTTCATCATCATCAAATATGTTCATATGAGTGTTTTTCACATCTCTGTCTGATTTTTCTCTTTGCCTTCACGGAGCTGTACAGCTGATGAAATGCACCCACTGTCTCAATTGTAAAACCAGTTTTTGACTTAATTCTTCCAGATAGGAACTGAAGAGTTTGCTCCAACTGCTGCTGCTGAGCAGCTGGTAAGGTGAAAGCTCTTTGAAAGCATAGTCACAACCCGCCAGTAACTCACAGCTCAGAGACCTTGGTTCTGCCTGTAAATATTTGTACTTCAGGAACTGCTTTATTGCTCTCTTGGATAGCAAACGGCTTGCCTGTAAATTTTTTTTTACCCAGTAAGGGCTGTACCTGACCACACTTGTGTTCTGCTCATAAATACTCCAGCCACTCTGGATTGCTTAAGTTTGGGACATTCTAATAAAATGAGACTGTACCATGGGAACTCAGCACGTTTTTCTGGAACTGCTGCACTTCTACACAGCTGCTGTTGATCTGGGCAGCACCTTTCCTGTCCTTGTCCTTGGAAGTTTTCTCTATAAACGGCGTGACCACATAACAAAACATTAGTATCGTCCATGTCGCTGGAGCCAACCTGGACTGTACAGACCATTGGGAATACACCACCATGCATTCTCAAATGCTATGAACAGAGCAGTTGTACTGCCCAGACAGTAATCGCTGAAGTCATTTACTTATGGTAAGCAAAAGGATTGAGACTGATGTGTTATTTAAGAGAAAATGCGCAGAAGCCTGGTTTTCAAATATAGGTGATAAATTGTATTGGCAGGTGAGGGATTTTGACCCACAGATTGCCATGTTGGCCCATTGGATGATAACTTGATCAGTTAAATGGCAAGATAAACCTGAATGTTACAGTGTGAAGACTCTGTCTCTGGCAAACAGAGCTCCTGACACCTGTGCAATAAGGCATCTCACATAAGTGGCCACGTTGCTGGTGGAGGCTGCATCCATGCGAATCCAATTGATGCTGCAAAAGGTTGCAATTTTTCCTCAATCTCTTCTTGCTTTTATTCTTTGTAAGTAAATGACATTTAATTTAAACATCCCTAATATTTGGGATTAACCAGTAATTGTATGAGCTAGTTAGGTGTGAATGTTTAGCACCAATCCCTCCTAAAGTGAATGAGCAGTCACTCACCCTCTGTCTTTTGACCTTATGCCATTGGTTCTAGAAGATAATTTCTTCTAATAAATGGCTTTGAGGCAGAAAAATGTGTTTACTGTGGTCTTGATACTGTAAGTGGCCAGGAGCATGCAAGAGGATGGCCAACCAAGATGACCTCCAAGCATGCAAGAGGATGGCCAACCAAGATGATCTCCAATCACTGCTGCTGAATCACTGCAGTCATTTTCAGAAAGGTCAGTTAAAACCCAGTAAAATGAATGCAAAATAGAATTTCTTATTGTAGTTTAGATGACAGATCATTGAAAATGTTTTGAAGAAGCCATAAATCTGGTACTGATACTTAAACCTTTGAACTGGATGGTTGAGTTACATTGATATAAATTAATGGCCAGCTGGATAAATCATAAACATCAGAAGTCTCAGAACTGGGAGGTGAAACTTCTGAGCAGCTCATGAACTGGGTGTGCTTACATCAAATCATCTCCAAAGTTAGAGACAAGAGGTTACAGGCCAGCATGCTGTGCCGTGACTCTAGCAGATGCATTGTTCTCTTTCAGTATAAAAAAAAGTGACTCCCTGCTGCTGCCCTTCCTCCTTTGCTGAGATCAGCCATCCCCAGGCTGAGCACCGAGCCTCCTCACTTTGCTTCTAAATCTGCTATTTTTCTCCGTGGTATCATCTCTGAGCAGAACTGCATTTGCTGAAAGTAAGGAATAAACCAGTGTGTTCTCAGTGTCTTAGATATCGTGATTTCAGGCAACGACAGGAGAGGGGTGTAAGGAAGGCTGTTTTCCTGGTACATGCGAGAGGAGGATAACTCTTGTCTGGTTGGACCTGTTTGTGAACCTCCACAGGCAATATTCATGATAGATTGACAACCTGTGAAACCGTGACGTTAGTATCAAATCATCCTTGTGACCTTCGTACATCTTTCCCACTACCTGCTGCTCAGATTTCAGCATGGATATAACAAGCAGTGTTTCCGTAGGTTGCTAGGGTTGGAAATGACTTTCTACAAGTAATCACAGTTCAAAAATTGCATGTTTTGAGAGAGCACAGAATTCTTTTTAATAATTAATATTTGTAAGACAATACAGTATTTCAGCAGAGAAGTAGTTTTGTCACACCTGAAATACTATAAAGGTGATGAAGAAAACTGGCCCTGGCTTTTGGAAGAAAATTTTTTTTTTAATTAAATATTGTAGGTTTCAAGATCAGAGGGGAGTCCTACTGCAAAATGAAGAGATGACTTCAAAATGGTGTAGTAGGAAGGAGATGTTTTCTCGTCTTTTGATTATGGTACTGATCTGAATAGAAACACCTAAATCTATTTTGACTTGATGATTGGAAACAAAGCTAACACAGTATCCAGAAATGTCAGTCATACTCGATGAAAATTTATTTCCCTCTGTCATAAAATTGTACCACCCACTGAAATTAAAACCTTTTTTTCCTTTGGTTTGCTGGTATGTCAGATAGAAGCACACATTTAGCTGAATTTCAAGCAATCTTTGTCTCTTTCAGTATTCAGTTTGAATTTCTTTAGTATTAAGATGCACTGACAGTTTCACAGTAAATCCTCATTATAAATATGTATGCTAAAGAGTCTCAGCATGCACAGCTAGTCGTTACTCACGTAGCATATTTGTTTTCTATTTTTTTTAACCTACTCGCATTCAAATGTAACTCTGTTCTTCTTGCTGTTTAACTTGATTTCAAACAGTTTGAACAATATAGCCGAAGGCGCTGCTTGTAACACAGAGCTGAAACCATGTCTGGAATTTGTTAGAGGAAAACCCAGCTCGGTGCCTGTCCTTTAAAGGCAAAAAGTAGAGTACTTCTGAAAAGTTTGCAGAAGTTTGCTGTAATCTCAGGTTAAGTAAAAGATGAGTAATTTTGAAGCACGCTAGCAGCCCTGGTGAAGGGTTCACCTCTGGCAAGATGATGTATCTGTTGGTGTTCCTCAGCCTTCAAACACCTGTGGTGCTTCTGGGCCACTGTAAGCAACACTGATGTGGGAAATGTGGGTACAGGCGCATTTACACATAGCCAGATTCCGGTTAAAACCATGGATCAAAAATAATTGGGTCTTGAGATGGGCTTTTGTTGAGGAGACGCAATTCTGGTGAAAAGATACAAAATAAAGAGGGTTGGATCTGGTACTGTGCACCGAAGAGAGGGTCATGCTGAGAAGTGAGGTTTGTGGGAAAACAACGCTGATGGCAGAAGAAGGGCAGACTTGAATTCTGTCTGCCATAGTATTGCTGAGGAGGTGAGGATAACCTTTAAAGGGTTTCCCGAGATTAGCAGCTAAGAAAAGAGTTTTTATAAGAAATGGCACCTCCTGCCGTTCCTTAAGAATGATGGGAAAAGTTCATGTGTGAATAGCACCATGTACAAATCCATGATAAGAAGTGCTCTATTTTTGCTCCCACCAAGCTGTACACCTTCTACTTCAGTATTTTGCTTTACTACATTGGCGCTGGTGATGGACACCAAAAAATGCATTTTCCTCATTCCCCAGCAAGAGACTTCTTTCCTTCAGTAGTTTGTGTTTTTCTTCCGCTTTTCTTGAAGCTTCTCTTTAAGTGTTTTGAATTTATTTGTCCCTTAGCATGTTCTCCTCCCAGGACAAGACATATGACTGGTAGGGATCAGCCAGATTACTCAATCCATTTTCCTATAACCAGTGAGGGAAGAGAGAAATGAAAATAAATCATTCTCCCAAGTTTTCCCCATCTTGTGCTGTGAGGGGAGATCGGGTTTTCCGTGTATGAGGGTGGTCATCAATATTTTCAGTACTGAAGATTTGAGTAACGGTAATAGAAAGCACTGTTTTTCTACTGATTAATTTCCTCATATAGTGCTTATTTAAAAAAAAAAAAGTTCTTTTTCCAGACAGAATCAAACTATAAACATAGCTGTGCTTTTGCACAGGTCAGGTGGATGTCAAATAAGATGGCAATGAAATAACAAATTGCTTTAAAAGAAATGAGTGCAGCTCCCAGTGAGACAGAGCACAGCGAGGAGGAGAAATTGGTTGGGGAGCATCTAGAAAAATCTGAACATACAAACAGTTGAATGCAGTAATGATCCTAAAGAATTGCTTATCAGCTTTGTGAGTTCTGGTGGTTTGTTCAGACAAGCTGTAAGTTGGAGAGGGAAATTGGGACGTTAGGGAGAAGTAAATTGGCAATTCCTGTGACTGTCATAATAATAATCGGACAGATGCCCAAATCTGTCTCTGAAGTACTCGAATAGACCCTCTCCAAGTCCTGTCTTAGCTCATAAAAAGGCTCGGAGGGGTTCTGTGCTCAGTGTTGGGCAAGGGAAACACAGGTGGGATTTTTCAAGGCACGACACCTTTAAAAATTTTAACTACTTTCCTGTATAGGTATTTAAGCATCGCACGGTGGCCGCGCAGGCTGCTGTGCCCGTGCAGTGCTGCAGTTTGCGAGTTAGGTATGAATGAGTCTCTCTTGTTCGATACTTTGCTAAGTCCAGCTGCACGTTGCAGTTATCTGAGGGTAGATGGGAATACTATACAATCATTATTTTCCTTAGAACAAAACTCCTTTGACTGTGTTAAATCAAAGCTTTCTGTAGTTGGTTGCCTGCCAGTCTCGTACGCCAGCAAATATTTTGGATTGCGTTTTTCCATCATTGAGTTTGGGTTCAGCACCCTGCCACGTTCTGGCTGTGCACTCCTCCCTGTCTCCTTGGACCCTGACCGCACCCCCCCGTGCTGACACCCGTCAAATTCCCAGCATCAGCTGGCCCTTTCTGATAGGTGAACAGGGCCAAGTTAAACTTGGGACAATTGTCAGGAATGGGCTGTTCCGTCTTTGGATTTGAGAAAGGTCATTTGTGCTGCTGGCGGGTCTGTGTTTCCAGCTGCATCAGTGAGCTGGTGGAGGATACGAGGGCTGTCCAGGCCAGCCCTACGGAGAGTCTTGAGCTTTCACCAAACTACTTCCCGCTTGTGACTTGGAGTCTGACCCTGAGCCTGGCTGGCTGCAGTGGCTAAACGTGCTCTGGGAAGGCTCGTGAGTGGTGAGATCTCAGCTTTTTGAATAATTTAAAAGGCAGCTCATCTGTTTGTTTAGAGAACCCTCATACTAGGTTCAAACTTGCTACAGTAACATTTGGGTGGCTTAATGAATTATTCATGTCACTTTGTGTAGGGTCTTGATTTTCTTTTGAAGGTTATCAATACAAATAGTGCTGCCAATTGATACTGCTTAGCTTAGCAGTGATGAGCTGTTACAAGGCAAGAGCTTAAAATACATCTAGAAATGACAAAATTACCTTTTCACACACTATTGTCATAAAAATATATTCAGAATTAGGTTAAAAAAGAGAAAGCTAAGATAGCAATATACTACATAGCAACACATGGTTTCAGAAGGAATTCCTGGAATTGTATTATGCAAGTGTCACTGCTGTGAGCAGCTGTGTTTCAGCAATACATTTATTCTTGTTGCTGAAGACATCAGGCCCTTACTAAAAAAACAAATAAAGTTAAAAATGCCATATGAGTTTTCCCCCCAAATACCTCATGCTATGTGTGCTCCCTTCCTAACCATTTGGAATTTTATTTGATATTCAGTGAAAGCTAAATGGGTTTAAGGGTTTAAGGATGCCGCTCAGTTTAGCTGGCAGGAGATGTTTAAGCTCGATAGCCGGGTGTTAAGTCCTGACAGTGGAGGCAACGTGTTGACCATCACTTGTTCAGTTGCGCATGAAGAAGGACTTCCATTGGAGAGAGCTGGGTACGTAAATGTGCAGGGAGCCTTGTGAGAAATCAGCCTGCTTAGTATGCCTGCTCCTGCATGTTAGACTAATAGAATAAGAAAAAGTGGCAGAAAAATAATTGCTTTCTCTTTACTAATGAAAGAGCAGTTCAAGTCGCCGATAGTTTTACTGGCTTAATTACTTTTGCAATGGCAATATTCAGTGCCTTTGATTTGAGTTTTGTAATAGTAGTTACATGGACTTATTAGTTCCTGGGTGAACCAGGCAATTTTTCATGCAATTACACTTGAAATGTATTTAAGTGCATAAGGAAAGGCACAGAAAAAAGAGGGAGGTGAAGTAATCAGTGAGCAGGATGGGTGTGCTGGGGGGGAGGTCCCAAAGGAGGCCAGAGCTGGGTTTTCAGTTCCTGCTGGTTCCTCTTGTGGTTTCAGTCCCATGGTGGCTTCAGCACCTTGAGGTCTTCTGAAAATACATACATTTATTTAGCATTAAATTTTATGTAGAAATAAAATTCCACTTGGGAGAATGGAAGAAAATGAAAGAAAAAAAAAAATTTAGCAACATTTTTAAACTGTGTTGTTTCAAACCCCTTCTATATAGTTTGTAAAAGGTGGTCATGACACTCCTGTTCTTGTTTCTTGGCTGAATTCTCTGAATTTAAAGCTAAAACCCAAGGTGCATGTTCAGCTTAACAAATAGTTTTGCCTTTGCTAGTTTTACAGTTGTATGTAGAAAAATGAATTTAAATGAAGAACAACAATTTTAAAAGGCTGCATAGTCCTAGTGGTCAGAAGTTTGTTCCAGTGGGCTCAGGGGTGCTGTCTCTGCTTGTCCTTTGGACGTTGTCTCTGCCGCTGGAGAAGAGTGTCACGAGAAAGATGTCTTCTCTCCTCATGGTGCTACAGATGGTCGCCATGGAGAAACCTGTTCCTGGGGTGGGGAGGGCTGGTTGCCCTCCAGCCCTCCTGCGCTGGGGCGGTCTTGCGTTCATCCGCTCGCATGAATCCCATCACAGTGCAGTTCATGATAGCTGTATTGCATGGCCTGTCACACGTACCGCCCGGTTCATAAGAGACACAGCTCTCGTCTGGAGAAATTTCACTTCTCTGGCAGCTTACCGCTGCGGAAGGAGCATCTGTCAGGCTCCACATTAATGTGGTTTAATAACATTCTTTCTGAGTTTGGCTCGATACCACTTGTAATACGAAAGGCATTTCGCACATTTGAAGCCATATAAATCTCTGTGTGTGTACATAACACATCTGAAGCTATCAGGTAGGTGATAACATATGCCCTGCATTCAGGGCTGCAGAGCATTAGCTGTCATCTTCTTTTTAACTTGATAGTAAATTGAATTTGGATTAACTGCTAATTCTGAAGTGACTGAAATATTCCCTTCCTGGTGACAGCACTTTTATTCTTCTTGGAGTAAAACATTTACTCCAAGCAATAAGATGCCGTGACAGACAGCACAAGAAGGAAGGTGCAAGAATCTGAGCAATAACATTGCAGTAAAGCTGTCTTCGTGGCTGGTTTTTATTGTTGTAGCTATTATGGCATATTACTAGCCGAGTATGTTATCTAACTTGCATTAATTATATATATATCTCTATTATGGCTGTGTATATGTTAGTACAGTATGTGTTCTGTGTAAATATTCTTCTGTGTTCAGCTATTTGCAAACATGAACAATTTTTAGGTTTAGCAGGCAATAAAATATATAACCTAGAGGGAAGTACACATGATGCAATGCAAATATTGGAGCCAGCAAATTTATAATAAGGATCTATAGGGTAGACAAAGATTGATGAATGAATTAACCATCTCACACTTTTGCATGTAAAATGAACAGAATGTCCTAAGAGACTCTTTCAAAGGCGACAAAAGCATTTTTGTGTTTTATGGAGGAAAGTTAATGTTTTCATGTTGCTGGGTTTATCCTCAAGTGGTTTGCATTGTTTAGAGAGATAACAGCCTTGCTGCATTGTATGTAAACAGATGACATCAGAATTAATTATCATGTTACACTTAAAAGCTTGTGAAACAAGGCCAAATTCAAAATTCCCTTAGATTAGTACTAGTTTGCTGAGTCAGGCCCTACATTTTTCCCTGATCACTTCAAAGGCTTCAGTCAATAGAAAAGTAATCAACATTTTGGAGTAACGTATTGGTAAGGGCAAAGTAGTCATAAATAGTTGTTGGAACAGGAATTATATTGACACTAGACTTTCAAATACTTTTAAAATTCGAATGCATCTTTTGTGGCAATATAAAAAAACCCACTGCTTTTTAGACGAGTTACTTGTTGACCCAAAATCTTACTGCACTCGTTGACCCAAAATCTCAGTGGAGTGTAGAATTACGACCTTAAATTTAAATTGCTGGGTTTTTTCCCCTTTAGAGCTGCAAGACGGCATGGTGCAGGGCAACTAGACATGTTCAGATACCTTCCACAGGGTAACTCTGTCTGTCTGCAAAGAATTGAAATGGTTTGCCTTGTCCTGACACACCAAGACCCTGTGTGTGTCCCGTAATTCATTGCTGAGAGCATGTAGTGGAGCTGACAGTGCCGAGGTGGTGTTTCTCGGTGCTTTGGGGGCTGCCTATGTCTGTCCTGCACACCAGCAAAACCAGCTGGGATGATCTGTGCCAGGTAAAGCCTGATACTTTTTTATTGTTATAAGACTGTGAGTTGCGTAGTGCGTCTTACCAGGCTATACCTTTCTGTCTTGTCTGGCTTGTAATTACATATTCTCTCTGAAACTGTTTTCTTGTAAAGCGGGAAGGCTTTTCTTCAGCTGCATTTTGTTAAACTGTGTATAGAACCCAGATAAAACCATGGTCTGTGCATTTTCAGTTTTTTCTTATTTCTTTCTGTGAGTCTCAAGGCCAGTTTGAGAGATCTGTGGTGTGAGATGGTATCGTGCCAATAATGAAATGCTGGGTTCAAAATGAAAGGCAGTCATTCCAAAACATTTTTATTTTTAGATCCTCCTTTCTTAGTCTTGGATGCTGTTTCCCTCTGCCCTCCTTCAGCGTGATTGCTTGCCAAGCCGTGAGGCAACTTGAAACTGACATCCAACCACAGCTTGAAATGTGCCTTGAAATCTGTTTTAATTAGATATGAGCCATAATAATTTAATTATGGATCCACCCACTAAATTGTCTGTTTTGAATTGTAGCAGCCACATTGTGTACAAAACCAAAAATGTTTGGACTAGATACCTCACTGATTTCTATCAAGGGCATTCAAGCTCAGAATAAAGTACCAGAGTACTGTGATTGTTTAACCTCTAGCTTGCTAATTACCCACATTACTTGTAAAATCTCCCAGATTTATCTAGATGTAAGTCAGCTCTGGCTTAACTGCTTGCTCCTTGGGGATGAGATGCCTGGTGTATCTTGAACTGAGGAAGCACCTGAGTGCAGGATCATGCCTGTACTGCTGGTAAGCAGCATATGGCCAGCAACAGATGACTGGTGCTTGAGAAATGTCTCATTGCTTTGTGGACAGACCTTTCAAATAATTATATCCCAGAAATTTGAATTAAATATGTGTCACACATTTAAGATGGAATTCCATCCTTCAGTGTAGAGATATAGAGGCTGTTGTCCGAGAGGAGTCACTGCTGGGGAATGGTGTCTAGGTTGCTATTCAGTCATCTGGTGACAAATCTGAGTTACTGCTTTTTAAATTTGCAATTGACAGAAAGACTGATAGGGTAATTATTACATCTTCGTCCATATTTAATATGTAGAGTAGGCTAAATCATTTGGTAACCTGGGATCATTCAGCGATGTGTGTTGTAATACAGCAGGAGGGAGATCAAGGAGCGAAGGCCGTAACTGAAGAGGAGAGACTATCTCAAGAACCAGCAGCTGCAGAGGTAGGAGGAGACAAATCGGTCAGTGGAAACTCACTGTGCGATTCTGTTGCAAAACATCACTTGCAACCCTCAGAATGATTGAATCAATCAGTCAGTCAGTCTGTCTGTCCACCATGGATACAAACGGTGGTTGTTAGAGTTAGCATGAGAGCTGTGGAATTGCCTTGGGGAAAAATACCTGCAAATATGCC
The DNA here is from genome assembly GCF_000699145.1 of Aptenodytes forsteri. NCBI lineage: Eukaryota > Metazoa > Chordata > Aves > Sphenisciformes > Spheniscidae > Aptenodytes > Aptenodytes forsteri. The sequence continues at coordinate 1,373,508 of NW_008794173.1, read as the reverse complement.
AAAGCTACTGCATGAACATACCTAAAATGGGCACTACTGGTCAAACAGGAAATACTCATTTCATTCATTCTGAATTATCTAAAATAATGCTTTAAGTACATTCTTGAAGGGCTTTGTATATTTTAATTAGAATGTCTGAAGAAATACTGCTGTAGAAAATATTCTGGTTGATAGCACAAATTTTCTTTAGTTATTGTGGCTCCTACCCATTTTCTCGTCAGCATTATGGTGTAATGTTTCCTTTCACTTTGCTAACATGCAGATTAAAAGTAATCTTTAGATTTGGAATGTTTTGTGTCTTCATATTCACAGAAGAGTAATTTTCGGTTTGGTGATTTCTACTTACCCATCAAACATCTCAAGGATTTAAACATATTTCTTCCAAAATTGTTGGACAGTTATTCTGACAAAATCCTGTTAAGGGAATTTCTTAGTGGTTAGCAGTTAAAGATGGAAAGGTGTAAAATGTAAATTAATTTTGCTTTTGTTGTCAGTGTATAAATTCACATTTAAATCAGCGAAATGACATTATGAAACCTGAGGGATGGGAGTATACCTACATGTGGGCAGGTACTAGAAGGCAGCTGGTGTGCTGTGACATAAGCCAGGGTATCAATGAAAACTTAGTTGTGTGTCCAGAAAACTTAAAAGCAAAACATTGTTGAAATGAAACTTCTCGGTAGAATAGGGGCTGTGGGACTTGGAGAGAGAGCCCATCGGTGGGAAATCGGGGAGGCTCACGTTGCCGCGGCTGGGACGGCCCTTTGCTCTGTGATAACAGCTGATACCAGCCCTAGATCATTACCCTCCTCTGGAAGATTTCTTATGCGCTTGGGGATAAGAGGCTGTGTTCTTCTGTCTTTGGCTCTGCCGGAGACAGCTCCAGAGGAAGATGTTTTCCGTTGTTTCAAATGGTAGTTATCAAGAAATAATTTGGCATTTTTGTAATTATTTTCATGAACGATTCTTATTATTAAAAGCTCATTGCAAGTCGGCAGGCACCATTGTGATTGAAGGCCCAATGCTGGAAGAATTTGGCCATCGCCTATTGCAGGATTGGACTGAACTGTTCATATCGGCTGCCGCTGAAGGAGAAGGCTGAGGGATATTACTTGTCAGGTGCTTCTCTGTTTCCTTGGCTACGAGATAATTTAAATGCGATCTATTTTATTGGCATTAATGAAAATCTTCTGGGATACACATCTTTGCATATGATATGCAGTGATTTCATTTGAATCATAGGCTGTGTTAAAACATTAGCTGTAGGGATGTAGTATTTTGGGTACCAATCTAATCACCTCTCCAAAAGGGTGAAAATGGTTTAGGAAGACAGAAATATTAATAATTCTCAAATGGCATATTTTATTGTTTGAATCTTTCCTTCCATGACACTAATATGGCACCAAGAATTTTTTTTCCTGAAAACTCAAGTATGTGTTTCTTAACAAACACCTATAATTAGGTCATAATTTTATAAAAGGCTTTCTGTTTGCATAGAATAGCATTAATTTTGCATTCTTCTATCAAGTGAAACACAGAGAAGGAACAAATAATTTATTCATGCAAAACCAACCCGCATGAATCATTTATTTACCTCTTCTGGTAGTTTCACGAGCTCACTTTTTATGCATCAAGCTGCAAATTAATCAGAATTTTCTAGGAGTTGATTTTGTCCAGAAAAACGTAATAATGACACAAATAGCTTCCTCTGTACGGAAAATAATCATGTGAACTTGGGTAAAAAGTCCATACAGGTATGTTTGTTATTTTTTGATTAAGTAACTATGTGAAAGAGCAGCTATAAGAGATACAGTTTTTACTGTCTTTAACCTTCAGAAAGTATTATTAACAAAGAAGAATTTTGTGTTCAACCCTATCAAGTTAATCCATGAATTCAGAGCAACTCCCTTGAGTTTGTTCGAGTTTTCATCAGTGTAAATAAAACTAAACCTGATGTAAGGGCTTTAATCTGCAAATGCATGTAGAAGTAAATGAGAAATGTACTGACTTTCTTGAACTGTGCTCCATTTCCAGCATCAAAATTTAATGGAACAAATTCTGCTCCTGCTGAGCCCAGTGACAAATGACCCGTTGAGTTCTACAAGTGCAGTATTTGGCACCATTTAAAATATACTCTTATGGGTCAATATGGTTCTGAATTAGACGCTGTCTACTGAAGCACCTTTGGAGTTCAGGACTGTTTTTTGTACTTGGTTACTTGGTTTGAGCTGACAGAGGCTGTGGCAGAGCAGGGAACAAGTGCTGCTTGATGCTAGACTGTATGATAACATACATACTCCCTGGCTACACTGGTTCTAATGTTTAGATAAGTACCAAATTTTGACCAATGTTTTACAGAATTTTACATAGTGTCTGATGTCATGTTGATCTGTGAAATGTATAAAAAATGCAGCATTAAACAAAAAAGTGGTATGCAGCTGACATACTGTATTAAGGAAACGTATGGTCATTGATTCCAACATATGCTTAAAGAGAAAAGTATTCTTTGGAAGTATCTCTGGTATAGTGGCGGTTCTTTAAAATTAGCTAACACCAACTTTGTTACCGTTGCAATTTCCAAAATCATTAAGAGTGTCCGAAAAGCAAGCAGTGATTAGGATTTCGGGCTTTAAAGGATTACTAATGACTGCTGTACTGGCCATCTTCTCATTTACTTGTTTTTTCCTACATGGCTAGATAGGCAGTTCAATTAAGTTGATATGTCTCTCAGAAACATTACTTTTCCTAATTCAATAAAGATTGTTTTGCAATGTCAGTAATTAGTTTGCTTTGTAATTATGTGTTAACTAAAGTTTCATCACAACGTTGCCCTTAAGTGAGAACACGCAAACTGCTGCAGAGGTTCCAGGGTGCCAGCCTGGCTTCTTTTCTGAAACAATCCCTGACTGAAAGTCTGTGTTTAACTTCTCCTCATCATGGCATATATTTCAATCATGAATAGGATACTGTGAAATTCAGGAGATTTGATCTTATATCTGCTAGTTGTTTTGTAAATATTTGCTATGCATTAAAAAAATGTAAGTAAGTGATTAATGAGCTGGCCTTAAAACTCATCAAATTTGGGTTCAGTTCTAAGCTTTGCCAGACTTCCTGCATGAGTAGGGCAGGTCATGTGGCCTGAGTATCAGATCTCCATTTGTGAAAGCAGGTTTGGTACTTCTCAGTCCACTTTCCTCTCTTTAAAGCATAAAAAGAGCTGCTCTCCTAGCGAGGAAGTATTCATCTTGGTGAGATCCTCCATGTCTGCCAATAACAAATTCACAACCTGACTGGACATGGTACTGAGCAGCCTCAACAGCCTACTTATTTGCTGTCAAATAATGAAGTGGAAGTGCCTGGTGAAATGACAGAAAGATGCTAGGCTATGTTGTAATTGAGAATTACTCAAGGCTATCATTTTATCCTGTGCTAAAAGCTTCACAATTGCAGGAAGATTATCTTAACAAAGATGAAAAGTAATTATTGTGCTGCCATTTTTTGCCACTATAGTCAAGGGCCTGTCAGGATCTCCATTACGACAAATGATTATAAAGGCTAATCTAACCTTACATGACAGATATTTGCTTGGAATTAAAATCTGGTAGAGCAGTACAAAGCTGTTTTATTTTGTGTTCTGGTTAACTTTTTTATTTTATCCTAGTGAATGGATAAGCTCTTGAGCCTTTCGTTGATATTTTTATATGAACTTAGTTCAGGCCACTTAAGCAAAATGCAACCCAGAATGGTAGACATTACAGAAGTTAGTGTTTGATGGATGCTTCATAGCTCTGTTAGAAATAAGTTCTCTTAAAATGGCATGTATTTATGTCACAGGAGTCACTGCCGTAATTGCAACTACCATACTCTGTTGTCAGCAGTCTAGCAGATAAGCTGCATGCTAAATATGCATGGTGATGAAATACTTCCTTGCCCACAGAGGAGGACATTCCTGGTACTGTGTAACTACAGTGTGGTGCAGAGTTTCCTTCTCCAGCCTGTCGGTTTAAGTGTCTCAATATTTAGGAAGTGTTAAAAAAAAACTCCAACCATTCAAAATTTATCTTGAAAAAGATAGGTTTTGATCAAAAAAGTGTTCTATCCAGAGTGTCCCACCTGATTTTGTGTGTTTATTAAGGGTTCAGTGCAGCTGCCCAACTCATCATTGGTTTAATCCCTTGATCCTTCGTGAAGGTACTATACTAGATGTATAGGAAGAGAACCTACACTGGATAGAAGTATAGATGGTGCATGTGCTGCGTGCACGCGGGAGGGGAAAGGCTGGGGAGCAGCAGGCACCCAACACACTCAGACCAGGAGACCCCAACCTACTTTTCACAACTGTTACATATTTTTAAAAATGTCATGTCCATTTGCCAGACGTGCTTTTTTGTCTCCTTTGTGAAGTGTTATTTTTTAAGAACAATTTAGATTTCAGCCCCTGTTGAATCTGGTTCTTTTCCAAATGTGCACAAAATTCAAAAATCTCTTGATGGATTGACACTTGCTAGTCCTAAGGTTTAAAGGTTTTGCACTAATACACAGGTCATGGTGTTTATTAAAGATAACACTGTACAATCCAGGTTTTTTTAAAATGCAAACTTATTTTCCTCACCACTGTCAGTTGGCACCAGACGTTTGTGCTGTGAACTGGAATTTTGGTTCTGGAGGGTGATGAAGGTTTGTGGATCTGGCGGCATTGCTTCTACTGTGTTGTACTCCAGTGTTTTAGGGTTCAGTACAAAGTATTTTTGTTCAGTGTTTTGGCACACAGAGCAGTAGAGAAGAACTATTTTATATATTCTACAGTTTATCAAACTTTTCTCGTCTCTTTTTAGAGTCAGGACTGAGAACAGCTTCAGTAACAACATTTTCAACACTTCCCACTGCGGTTGGGTTTGAGGTGCTAAGCAAAAGAGCCTTGGAGTGTGAGAGCATCTCCTGGCCAGCTGGGAGCCGCAAAATGAGCTGAAGAGAAATGGAAGGAAAGTTGGTGGGATCACATCTCTGTCAGCCTGGAGGAGGGGTGCTCTGGGGCATTTTGGAGAGGGAGCAGTGCCGCTTCTTCTGGAGTGGTGGAACAGCTCCCTGGGCAGGGGACAGGACCACAGGGTCGCAGACTGACATTAGAGAAATGGATTCCTATCTTGGCTTGGTATCTTACCTTGCCATGGGGCCTGTGGCGAATTACTTTGCTGCTTTCTGGTGTGGTTCCACCAAGTGAAAAATTGCAGTTGTATCCTTTTGGTGGGATATGGAAAAACTTGCAGTGTTTTCAGGGCTTCTTGTATTCTGAAATGAGGCGAGTGGGTTGGCATACAATTCTCTCCTGACATGACAGCTTCAGAGTTCTAGTAAACGTAGATTGTTTTCTCCAGAAAAACCTGGTGTCTTTTGGGAACAGCTTCTTACTTGTGTTGGAGCAGTATGGTTGTGGTCAGCAGGTTCAGCAGAGAGTGGGACTTGGTGTGCTTGGTGCTGCCAGGCCCGCTGAAGACAGTGTCCCCTCTGAAGGGTTTTTGCTTCTGGCAGGTAGGGGATGATGGGAGAAAAACTGAAGTGTCTCTAACATTCTCCTCTAGGTTAATGGCAAAATCTTTTCCTTGCTCTGGTGTCCCGACTATTAGGCCCTTGTACATGAGTAATACAAACAGTCTGATATTCTTTATGATGGTTAATTTGATTGGTAACAAAAGCACTTTAAAGTTTATTGGGTCTTCACAACGCCTAGTTTCAAGGGTAATTAAACATCTCGTTATATCTGGTAATGTTGATTGCATTTTTAATTTCATTTGTACACTGACATTTGCTCTGGCTAAAAATAGGTTTTATAAATGGGACTGAAAGGGGGAACTAGAGATAGATATGTACAAGCTTGTGAATTGTAAGCAAGGGAAGAGTGTGGAGATATGTGTCTCAGAAACAAAGCTACCTATAGTGTAATTAAACATCTCGTTATATCTGGTAATGTTGATTGCATTTTTAATTTCATTTGTACACTGACATTTGCTCTGGCTAAAAATAGGTTTTATAAATGGGACTGAAAGGGGGAACTAGAGATAGATATGTACAAGCTTGTGAATTGTAAGCAAGGGAAGAGTGTGGAGATATGTGTCTCAGAAACAAAGCTACCTATAGTGAGGGGCCTTTCTGTTAAGTTTAATGTGTTGGCAGGTCAAAAAAAAAGGGGGAACTAGAGATAGATATGTACAAGCTTGTGAATTGTAAGCAAGGGAAGAGTGTGGATATGTGTCTCTCAGAAACAAAGCTACCTATAGTGAGGGGCCTGGGGGGGGGGGGGGCACTTTAAAAGGTAATTCAACTAATCCAAGCCACATTATGGTTATTTAGATTTAAATATGGTTAACATCTTGTTTGGGTAGAGGAACTCAAAAACAGTAAATATACCATATTTAAATCCGTCAGTATGCCTTAAACTGACATCAGCAGGCTCTTCCTCCTCCTCTGGAAAGATGTTGTTTGTGTTGTTGAAGGCTTTAAAGTTTTAGGTTTTACAAATATGACTAAAGTCTTGCAGATCTTACAGGTGAGACTGATTTCTGTTCCCATCTATATACTTCTGTAGAAGAAAAAAAAGCTGAATTACTGATGCTTGGTAGACTTGAACTTAAAAGAAATTTTTGAAATTTACTTAAAAGCCACAAGGACAACATGAAACAGAAGAAAATGCAAGCTTGAAAATAATTTATTTGCTTTCTGAATAATTAAAAAGTCAGTGTGAAGTACATGATAATACATGTCAGTCCTCAGCTTGTTGGCTATGCTAATTTATTCAGTGTATTATAGTTCGCAATTAATGTTCTTCTAACAATATGCCAATTAAATATTCTTGCATTTTATTGCTCATTTCTCTTAGTTTTCCTTGAAGACAAACATTACAGTGCAGTTTTCACAAGTACACAGGTAATCCACGTGAGGTTCATATATGAACAGTAGCAGTTTGCTCCCTGGGGTGGCTGGTAGAAACAGCTTCTGAAAAGTGAATACTGATAATTCACAGGGGAAATTGCATATGGCCCACTACATCACCCAGCGTGTTCATTTGCAAACATTTAAATTACATGCTGTGTGGACACTTGTGCTTATCCTTTCCATGAATGTTTACACAGTTGCTGGATGCCTTCGATTCATGGTCTTGGGTGTGTGTTTGCCAGTGAGTCTTGGTGAGTCTGTTCTTGTTTTTGGAGAAGTTATCCCATCTTTTAACATATCCAGACATGAGACATTTTCAGATGACACAGATACTTCTTCTAACACGTGTTTTGTAGATCAGCATTAAGGTCTGCTGATACCTAGGGGCAAATTAAAGCCTCTGATAGGCGGGAAAATTTTTTCTTCAAAGTCACCAACAATGAATTGGAAAATGAGAGCTGAAGCGGATTTCTTAATAAGGCAGCCTGTTGAAGTAACAGTAAGGTGATTTTAATGATAGCTATTCTGCCTTGACTTGCAAAATGATTCATCAATTGCCAGAAATATTCCTGAAGATGTTCCCCTTAGATTAAGAACGTGGCTTGAAGTTGTATCTGCATACATGCTCTCAACCTCTCTCGAAAGAAAATAGCACAACTTCTGACTCCTGTCGTCATCAGTGACCTTTGATCGTTGCAGTAGCAGTGCAAGAGGTACGCTTTGGAATTGCTCAACCTTTTGCATATATCAACCACTCAGTTTAATAGCTTTATCTCAGCAACATCTTGAAAGTATAATGAAAAATGACTTTTCTCTTGTTGCTGTTTGATAGCTTTGAAGCTTGCATTTTGAGGCTGTGTTGAATGTAATAGACTTTTCACTGGATAAACTTTAAGACAGGTCATTCTTTCTCTGGGAAACTGAATTGTACTGCTTTGCGTTAGTGCTGAGAGGTCCTAGCAGTCAACATCCCCCCCTCTTCTGAAGTGGTGGAGTGGAAGGTGGTTTCATGGGAGCATGGGAATAATCTTAATTGACATAAATCATTTGAGGTCCTGTCAACAGAATATTACTCCTAATCTGCTTTTTCTGTTTCCTTTAGGGATTTCTATTTCTTTTTAAGGATTAATGCAAATCACACATAATAACAAATTTTGTAGGTGGAGGCTAGTCCTTTTGATACATTAAGCAGTGTCAGATTTACTCTTTCACATAATCCTTAGGCTCCCATCTATGAAACTACGTGAAACAGACTTAGGGAACATGTTCAAGTAAGTTTCAAAGTTCTTGGTCAACCAATTTCTAAAACGCAGTGTATTTCAATTGTAACTGCAAGCACGGTTCTCAATGGTAAGTCTCACTAATCTTCTTAAATAACCTAATACTTAATATGATTGTGTTAAAGAAAACCAGGAAAGTGATCAGCAATTAAAGAAGCTGAAATACATAAAATAAGCTTTGTCCATAGAAGTAAATTAAAACGTCATTAAGAGAAAGAAAAATGCCATGCTGGAAGATTTATTATCTCAGCAAATCTAGTCTTAGAAACATGAGCAATTGATCTGCTATCAAACATGTCCAAAATGACAGTTAAAATGATTGAAACACAGATGAGTTAAGTAAGTTTTAGCCTAGTAATTAACTGTAACTTCTTAACACAAAATTGAAATAACGGAGCTTGTTGAGGATGTGACAGTGTCACCAGCAGCTCTCGCAGGTTTTGTGGGGTCATGACAGATTTCTGGGGAGCCTCTACTAAAAATGGGGCATCTTAGATGTTCAATAATTTACAGTCTTGTGTACAGGATAAACTACATTCTTGAATAACTCCTGGGTATGTCCGTCTCTAACACTCATTTTTATAGCTGTAACTTTGAAGCTGATGTGGACTTTAAAAAAAAAATATATTACTAACTACTTTTTCTCCTATTCTGAAAACTGCATTAGTATTAAATAGCAATTAAAAATCTTTACGTGTATGCAGAGGAACATCATGAAGACATTTAAAGAACAAAACACCTCATCAAAAAGAGGATAGTGTACTTTGTATCAACAAGCTTGTTCAGTTAAGGAATGAGATCTATTGGCTTTGTGCCAAGGGTTACAGCATCATTTATTGCAGTAATTCAACCCAAAACCTGAAAAGCTAATTGTGTATCTTGGGCCTTGTGATTTACGGTAACACTACTGCTTTTTAATATGATGTTCTTCTAATGGGAAACATGCTGTCTGGTAACAAGATCCTTTCACAGTTCGTTCCTTAAACCAACTGATAAAGGGGGAAGTACATCATACACATTCCTTAAGAAATATTCCCTATTCCTTTTATGGAAATTTAGAATATATGTAAGTAAATAAATATGCATGTATGTCTGATAGCATAGCATTTAAGGCTTTGATCTTGCAGCTAATTTATGGGGAAACAGTGGAACGATGTGTAACTAAAGGCCTGATTGTTTTAATTGCTCTGCAGCGGTGACGCCTCGAGCTAGAGCCGGATAAATTTTGTCTCCCTCCAGTGTGTAAGCACTGTAGCAGTCACAGCGCGCTGCTTTCTTGCTGTTAGTGCAGCAAATTCTGCTTTTATTTCAAGGTTGCAAACACACACTTAAGTATGTTACTTAGTAGGGGTCCTAAGTTATATTCAAATGCATGAACTGTGCCTTACACCTGCATGTGTTACCTAACTGTTCAGACTTTGGTCATCAAATTTATTGCACAGATACCTAAAAAACCTGATGTACAACTGCTCTGTATTGTTAACTAGAGAAAAAGTAGTTGTGTTCAGGGAGGATTTTTGAGGAAACGGAAAAATTATGCTGCTTTGGTACAAACTTGTTGAGCCACAATTTGTAGCCTGTTAGTGTGAGGATAAAATTTAGGAAAGAAAATCTAAGTGCTCTGTAAAACAAGTTAAGACTAATTTCTTACTCTGAATTGGAATAACGCACTTAATACTATATAAGTATTTCTAACTAAATGAAAGATTTTATAGAGCATTAAAATTTCATAGCACATCAACTGCCTTAAAAATGCATTTCCTTTCTTTCTACTCCTGTGCATTTTAGTCAGCTTGTCATTGACTGTGACTGGTTTATTATGGCCCTCTTATTTCTGAGCAGTCATTACAAACGCCCTTAAGTTTAAGTGAATGCATTTGTGATGGTTGCTGTGTGATGACTGTTTTACTCTGTAAATAGACTATAAATTATGTATGGAGAATTTATGAATTAATCTATAGTATATATCTCATACTCATAAATATTGTACAGTACCTTGCAGGCTCTTTATAACTTGTTGGTGGAGATCTTTAAGTGCAAGGTTTTTCATGCTGTTCTCTTGTACCAGAAATAAGTGGTTTTGATTTTCTGCAATACTATTTTCGTTCATCTTTCAGTACTGCACTTTGCAGTGTGCAGAGCAAAATTGTCAAATGTGTATAATGGAGCAAGGGATGTGCCTTGCTTCACCTTTTTGTTTTGGAAGGGAGATAAATCATGAGTTTCATACCTGTGGAGCTATTTTTTCTTTCACCAGGGTCCTCTGAATAATACACATTTTCCCCAGGCAGCTAATTATGGGGTGAGATTAATACGGTAGCAGATTGTAACCACGACTGAAGATCTCAGTAACTAGCTATTAAAACACTCTACATGTCTGTTGAGTGCAGCACTAAAACCTTCTGTTCACTGAAAATAAGACTTGGATGCAGTGGTATACATGAAGGAGTATTACAGGTAGGTTGGTGATACTTCAAAAAAACCCCACTAGCCAGTGTTTAGCTAGCCTCTGCGTCAATTAATTTTCTCTTCAGTTAATTGGGCTAAGATAGTTGTGGACTGTAACCTTTTAGGAAGCAATTTAGGAGAAATTAGTGATATCCAGAATGAATTTCCATGCAACATTCAATGCAGTATCTGCCGTGATAACACCCTGTGTAAGTTACAGGTCTGCTGTGGTTTATAGTCATTGCTGAGGTGAAAGTCGGTAGCTGGGCTGGAAACTGTTATTCAAATACCCTGAAAAAAAACCAGCAAGAAAATACTTTCCCTGTGACGTTTTCAGGTTTGTGTGATGTGATGCTGGTCCTGCCGTCTGTTCTGTTCCAGAGCCGAGGCTCAGTTTGGGAAGTGGTATTTGCAGTGATTTGGTGATTGGTACGTCACACTCAGCACTTTCCCCTGCAGCAAGTTGAGGCTCAGATAGCTGGGGAAATAGGTGCGACGCCTTCCTTTGCACAGATGAGAAACTGAAGCAGAAAGATTGAGAGAGCTTTGAGAAAATCTGTGGAAGAGCCAAGAACAGAATTTTAGTTTCGTGATACCTAGCCCTGTGCTTTGGCTAAAAGGTGAAGCTTCCACTCAGAATATTGCAATTCACAAGCTCCACCATTGAGTTCTTTTAGTAAGACTTCCTTTATCATACACCTTTAGTAAGACTATTTTAATTAGAGGAAAATATTGAATAAATATGCTCATAGAAATACATTCTAGTCAAAACTGAAGGAAAATATTGGAAAAATCAACTTTCTTGTCATTTGTGGTGTTCAGTCCCTTTATGATTGGTGTTGCATCTTGGAAATACCTCGTTAGTCCCTTTCTGTTCTCGTCCTCCATCGGACAGACACCAATATTTCTGTGCACACACACCACCCCACCCCCCCCCAATGTTCTGGATCACAGATCACCACAGCATTGCACTCTATACTTGTGTGTGACTCCAACCACTGATGGTGGTAATAGTGATCTCAGATACATAGTGGGGAATACCATGAAATCACCCATAAATAAGCCCAGTTCTCTGAATGAGACTGGTAGTTGTTCTCTGTTCTTTCTGCTCCAAAGGTTGACTCTGTGAAAGCAGCAGTGAAAAGTACATGGTTTATTATAGAATTGTGTGTTAATGGTGATGCTTTGTGGTGATTTTATTTTCTGGTGAATTATTGTTAGAAAAATAGTGGATAGACCTCAATTCACTTTCTTTGCTGCGAATACGGTAACTCTCTAGGTACTTTCTGTGACTTTATGCTCGTGTCTGAGAGTAAAATCCAAGCTATACTGACAAATATGGAAAGGATATTATTTATCCTGTATGAAAGTATTGCATATTGAGGTATGTCAGAAAAATAACTTATTTGGGGAATGTGGAAACAGCAAATGTTTGAAATAAAGCTAGAAGGAACACAAGATACTTTCAGACTTTTGTTGGGTGGGCACACTTTGTTAAGGCTTCTTCGGCTGGTCTGCCAAGATGGAAACTAGGACCAAAGGTACGTGGCTCTGCAAGAACAGAACAATACTTTGTTGGTATTTTCTCTTATTCATCTCAGTACTGGTACAAAAAATGAGTGATTTGGTGATATTCCCACGATGGATGGTTAGAGCTCATTGGATGTGTTTCTCACACTCCATCTCTTCCTGACAACCTGTGTTTTCCTATCTGTTTCTTTTGTTGGCTGTGTAATCTCCAGCTCTGTGGGGCTTTCCTAATTCTTCATACTCCAGAGTTTGTCATCAGTCTGGCAGTTCTTAGTTAGAAGATATTTCAATTATCCCATGTAGCAAAAATGCTGTACGCTCCGCAGGGACACTGCTGCGCCAGTTAGTCTGTGGAGGGAGAGCAGGGTCGTGCAGAGCTCTGCAGGGAGGCTGCTGGGGAGTTGTGCCCGCCCGAGGCAGGACGGGTCACCCCAGCATCCAGCAAGTGCAGGAGCTCTCCTGTGCATCAGTACAAGAAATTGGAGGGCATGAGGCATGCTTTTTGGGGGGAGCTGTATACACGAGAACCGTAATGTGGACGTCACTGTACTCTTCCCATCATCACAGTAATGTACAAAATCCCTCCAGGCATGCATATTGGAGTAAGTGTATTGATGCATGCCAGGTTACATATTCATGAGTAGCACCGTAAAGATTTATCATACCCATGATTTACTCAGAAAGTTCGTTGTTGAAAATGGAGCAAGGCAAATATTAGTAATACCATTGTTCTGGGGGTTTTTTTTGCAGCACTGATAACTAAACCTCTTAGAGGGATGTGGTTTGGTGAGGGTGTTAGCAATGACTGTGTATTCAAGTCCATATACTTCCAGTATAAATTTCTTGAACATACAGAATGGTGGGGTTTTCTTCTGGTAGACGGTGTAATCTTTTGAATTTGGGACTTCTTTAAATCAAGCTCCTCATTCTGCAGTAATGCCTTGAATAGAGTGATTGTTCTTCATACTCTTTTCAATTCCAACTGTAAAATTGATCTTTAAGTAGTGCTTTTCTCAGGGTGGTGAATTAACCATTAGTGCATAATAGGAAAATGCGCTTCTTGAAATATGGGGGGGGGGGGGGGG
>NW_008794173.1:1351115-1360100 GCF_000699145.1 Aptenodytes forsteri | reverse complement strand
GTTTTGTTCAGTTAAACGGGGGGGGGGGGTGTTTATGGCCATTAAGCAAGAAAAAGTGCAAAAGGCAATTTTTGTGCCTTGGGGATAGATCTTCAGTTCTGTTCAAGAAAGATGGCTTTTGGTAGGACCTAAGCCTATTGTCAGGAGACCCTATTATTCTGGCTGTGCAAATAAACTGTGATGTGCCTTTGTGAGATTCACACTAGGACTCGAGTAAACTTTCATATAAATGTAACTGAGGCAAATTTGTCTATTTTGCTTTCAGCTTACTGAACAAATCCTTTGGTTGTTTGCAGAAAGCAGTAATTTTGCTTCCAGCGTGTCTGTTTACTGAGAAATAATAAACACTTCTGGGTAGGTTTATCTTGCCATACGATTCTCCAGGTGCCAATTTTTTCATATAATTGTGATCTTCTGATACCTTTACTTAATTTCTAAAATCTTTCTATTTATGTATCCTGAAAAATAAATGCCTATCTGCAAGTTCTGCAGTGGACAGATTTAATCACCAGTGAGAAGTGGTAAGAAATGGCAAATCAGTGCTTATTTTAACCAGACTCAGGAGGAGAGGCTGGGTGCATCCAAGACAGATTTTCCCTGTTAGTCACTGAATCTGTTGGTGCACAAAGATGAATGTACCCATACCAGACCCAAAGGAGTGCCGTTAGAAGGCAATACAGAGCAATCGGTCTTCATACTGCAGAACAAATGGGAGCAGCAGTGATAGACAGAGAGGAGTGAGGATCCGTTTTCAGCTCTGTGCCTCAAGACATTTGGGGGAAGGATGGCTGGATAAATGCATAACCTCAAGCTAAAACACGGTTCTCCACTAATTCCTTCAATCGAGCTTTAAACTACATTTCCAACCTACAAGATAAAACCCATTTCAGCTTTTTTTAATACTTTAAATAAATACTCTAAAAATTAAACATCTCCTTAGAGACCCATGGAGAATAAAAATCAGCAGTTCATTTTCAAATAATGTGTTAGCTTCTAGTTTTAAAATTCTTACTGATTCTAATTGAACTATAGCTATTTTCCAGAGTACAAGTCAAAACAGGGCCATCAACTCCATGTATTGATAATAGAGACAGGTTAAAATGGTAGAGTAGAAGATAAAGATTAGATAGAGAGCATGAACCTAGATTTCTATCTTGTGGCTAAGAATTTTCAGAAATTCTTTCACTGTTAGAAAAAGCCAGGGGATTAAAAGGGTCCATACATACTGCATGAGAATTTATCCACTGGGATTAGCGCACGTAACTTTGGACATCAGCCAATATCATGTATTTGGAAATCAGTCTGTTACTGGTCTATGGGAAAAATGACTGCTCAACCCTGAAACAACGTTTGAGGAATCTTGAAGCATGTTGAGTAAAGAAAGCAAAAAAATTTCGTAGTCTAGTATTGATGAAATACTGCATTTTTACTCTATTTTTTTCTAAAACTTACAATAATGGTCCAAAGCCATGCTGTATACAAAATAGCATTTCTAGCAAAAAGGTGTGTTGGGCTGTGCTCAGAGACCACTGTAGTATGTTATCAGAGCCACCTTGATCGTGCAGAACACTTTTGCATAATAAGCATTTTAGCTCTGCTGTTTCCATCGTGATTTTGCTGGCATCTTCAGAAGACAATCTTAGAGGAAAAACCTTTCAACAAGCTGCAGTCCAGAAAGAGAATAAATAGCTTGCTCTTGTTACATGCTGGCTTTTTTCAGTCTCCCTGTTGCCCTGCAGCTGGAGAAAGCTTGAAGGTTGGAATTAAAGAACAGGTGCATGTTGAGTGAATATGGCTTGGGAAAATAGGAAATAGGACGTTCTCAGGGTCTTTCCTGACCCCAGACAGAAGCAAAAGAAGCAATAAAACACAATTAAATCATGTATTGATTTGTGTATCAGAGAGGAGTTTTGTCTTGAACTACAAGCATGATTTCAGACTAATTTCTCTTGTAATTCAACATAGACTAAAAGAGACAGATGCTTTTATAAAACTGTGGCATTCTGTTTTTAATGCAATCATACTTTTAAAATGTTATTTCATTAAATGGCACTTTGACTTTTAATAATAATGTCATGAATAATTTAAAAAGAGAGTATTTCTCATTTTCAGGGAATATGAAGGAGAGGTTATTCTTGTCCTAGGCTTTTGTTAAAACGGAGTGAATTACTCTATGGGTGACAAATTCCAGACAGCCTGGAAGGCTGAAGGTCTCTCTGTATTTATAGAACAAATGTATCAACGCAGAGGGGTTCGAGCTTCCCCACAAGGTCCCATCAGTGTCCCCAGGGGTGTCACGGAGGAAAGCGAGTCAGTCTCTGATGTGTCTGCTGAGAGACAGCAGGAGCCCCTCACAGTGCCAGGGTGCTCCGGTGCCTTTGAGATGGGGGTGCTCACCACATGGGCGGGCTGAGCCCATCCTTCAATTTCGCAGATGATGAGATACGAAACTGCAAATTTCAGTTAGTCCTAATAACAAAGGAATATGGTGCTTAAACTATTTCCCTGTCCAATTAACCAGCTGTTAGATCACCCATCACCAAGTGCTTGCTTTTAATAGCAGCGGTAGTTGATCAACTGCCAAACAACTTGGGAAGAAAATGAACTGCCTGAGCTGCAAGAACTATTTCTGGAGGTGAAACCTAATACCAAACTCAGTGCCAATTCTGGTGATGAAATCAAATGACTTCTGCTGGCCTCAGTGCATTTTGTGTCAGGCTACAGTATCTGGAGATGTTACAGGAAGGAATAGCGCTAGTGGGTGATTCCTGGCCATGCTCCTGTGCGTGATTAGTACTGGTGGCGGCTGCAAAACTGGAAACCCAGCCTGCAGTGGAACAGTGTTTGACTCTTCTGTGAATGGTAGTTAATGGCCAGTCTTACACTCTTTGTCCTGGGGTAATATAATGTAGTGTTGAGCGCGCAGCTCGTGTTTATGTCCTGCATAAACACGGCTGCACTGAAGCTGGATGTGGTGCTGGAAACACATCCACCTAATCTGTGCTTTCCAGAGACAGATAAGATTGTAAGACAGCTGGACATAAGGCAACTCCTTTTTCTTCTGATAAAGCTTTTGAAAAAAGTTATCTTATTGTGGAGAGTTTTATACTGTATTGCTGAGGAAGAGGCAGTGCTAAGTTTAATCATGTTTTCCCAATTACACAGAAATTTAAACTGCACGATCTTTCCTTGCTGCAAAACCGTTGGGAAGCTGGTGTTGGTCTGGTGACCGTCTCAGAGTCATGGTCACCTTTTCTGAAGGCAGCGATGCATCACTGATGCAATTCAAGTCACTGCAACAGAAGATGAGAGAAATTACCCCGTTCAATATCAGAGCACTAATAACAATTTGGAGAAATGTAGGATGCTTGAATGAGGGCCTGGGGCTGGGAGGTAAAAGTCTTCCCATAATCAGAGGATCTAAAGAAATACAATTTTCCTAACTTTGAAGTTGTTTTGTCCCATAGTGTCTTGCCATGCATACTAGGGAGGAATACAAGGTGAGGTGTGGAGAATGATGGGCTTTCCATTGCTGCAGATGAAATACTTCAAAGTTGACGTACGGTTTGGCAATGTGAATGCTTTCCTCTTGGTCTGTTTCTTATCCGTAGCACATTCATTTAATGCAGCCTACACATCGCTTTGTCTTTTTGAACTTGAGAGTTGGGACAAATTCAGCCCAATCTATCTTTGGCATTAGAATATGAATTCCCAGATGATAAAAGTTTTCCCAAATGAAACCATGGTTCCCTTGGCCTAAATCCAACCAGTAACACAGCCAGGATAGCTATCCGTGGAGGAAAGACGCCAATGGACCAGGCTTCCCCTCAGCATGACGTGCCCTGGGCGTCTGCCGAGCTGCAGCTTACAGCCTGCCTGGTCCTCCCCGGCGGCTCTGCGACCCACCGTCAGGCCTGGGCTGGGCCAGCGCGCCTGCGCTGTGCCGGCAGGGAAGGAGCACGTCTCTCCCGTGCCCTGCCGCAGCACAGACCCCAGCCACCCAGACCCTCTATTTGGCCCTGCCGTTCCGTAACACGCACGGCGCTCTGCTTGGCAGCACGAAAAACAGAGTATCAGTAATGAGTGCATATTTTTTAGCCTGCATTTAGACCTCTTTTGCTTTGAAGGACATCAGTGTAATGAGGCTTAATGTGTTTACCCTATGATGGGAGGGTTTGTTTTATAATCTTTAAAATGAAGACTCTTTGAGGTATACTTTTAATCCAACATCACTCTACTCCGGGGAGAGAAATCTAACGTGATTTTACCACCAGACTTCTTGCTATTTAGCATACTATTTTCTGCAGCTCAAAAACTAAAAGCTGAAGGTGGCAGACAGAGAGATTGAAGCATATGGTATACCAAATAAAATACTATTTCAGGTTAGTCTGAAACAGATAGGACAGACAGTTATCTTGGGATTCTAGCAATCCTCTGTATTGGAAATTCTATAAAAACCTTCCCTTGTAGAGGAATATAAAATAAAAGTTGATGACACAGGAATTTCTTTGTGCATATTTTTATATATAACTTACACATACAAATGACTTTTATTGAATATAAAAATAAGGATTTGTAGGATATTTGCATGTCTTACCCAGCGTTGGCCAAGAAGTGCTGGTGGTCTGCACTAGTCCAGAAAAGGTATATTGATGGCATGGAAACACTTGAATTTAAAATATTTTTACTTCTTGAAAACTTTAGTCAGTTTATAATACCACATTAAATTCTAAACATACTTGTGTTTCTAATCACTCTTAATGAAACTTGATAATAGAAAAGTTCTCCACTATGGTATTGTTGAAAGTATAAAAAAAAACCCAAAAAACCTTGTTCCCTCTTACGTTATGATTTAAAAGTCACTCCTGTCTAGTCCACAAGCTTTGTCTTTACTAAGTTATGTCAGGAAATTTTTGCTGCAGGTGCTACTGGTTTGGGCTTCTGTCTGCTTCAGCCTCTTACATTTCTTAAATAATAAGTAAATCATTATTAGTTAATAGTTAAATTGAGTAGCGTCGTTGAGAGAAGTAACATGCAAATCACATCATCTGTCTCTGAACTGAGCTGCAGTCTGTGCAGTGATGCTGTTGCTCCAAATGCCACATCCCCAAGTGTTTAGCTTATCATATGTGATGGTAAATTATTCCACTCGCACAATTGCAGGTGCCTCCAGGGAGTAACAATGATAGGGTGAGCGGCTGCTCATACAGATAATACTGAAATTATGAAAAATATTAAATGCCTATGATAAAATCTTGGTGCCTACTCCTTGAGATAAAAGCAGCCAGTATAGTGATGAGGCTATTCTTTTTCTTCACAACCCATTTTTATTGTCAAAAAGGAAATGCAATAATAAAATTTAGATTCCACTTGTATTTATTTAGGAATGTTACATTGTTGTACTCTCTTCTTCTAACATTTTCTATCTGCTTATTCAAGAAATCTTTTTCTCTGTGATCTATAGAGTAACCTACTTATGTTTCTCAGCTTTATTAACTATGTTTCGCCTAGGATCTTATCTAGAAAAATTATTCTCTTGTTTTGTATTTCAGCCTCTTCCATGCTTTCTTTATGCTTTATATTAACTGTAACTTACTATAAAATATTTGCAGATTGCTTTGTGTGAAAGATGCCGCTCAAAATAACTGCTTCATTCGTGCTTTTATGAGGGTGATGCTGAAGTTAAATTCAAGGTCAGGTTGGACAGGGCTTTGTGCAACCTGATACAGTGAAAGATGTCCCTGCCCGTGGCAGGGGGTTGGACTAGATGATCTTTAAAGGTCCCTTCTAACCCCAGCGTTTCCATGATTTGGTGATTTAATCGCTGGTTTTGGGTATGTTTCCCTTCCAGTGGCATAGGAGCCCAGCTCCAGTAATACAGGCTGTTCGCTCCTCTCCTCACCCACATATTCACGCAGCAGCACAACTTGACTCTTTCTAGAATAACTGATTTTGCTTCATCTCATTGGCTTAACCCATTGTCTGACCTCTGAACCGTCATAATTAACTGGAAACCTTATAATCTTTGATCAAGATCTCGATCTATACTTTGCAAGCATATTTTTGATGCAGAAGTTCTTTTTTGCCCCCTTTTTGATTAAATATACTTTTTACTTCTTTTTGCTGGCCTGCTGTATGTTGGAGGAAGATTAAGCCTCCAGTCTCTGTCATGACATTTAACCTTTACTCATGCTAATTCCATCAGCTTTAACAAAATTATCGTATTTTCCCCCATGCTGATAGACAGTGGAGGCACTTCAAATGCTTTAAAAAAAAAAAAAAAAGAAAAAAAATTATGACCTTCAATTAACTTTATTCTGCTAAATTTTACATTTAAAATGATTCATGTATACCACAGGATTTCACTTGCTATAGATGTGGAAACTAGCCGCTGTTAAATGTATTTCTACATCATCAAACAAAGCGACTTGAATAGATAAAATAAAACTGAGATTCTAGCTGAGTACCAAGGATATTATAATGAAAGTATGTCTTATTTCCTGGTTCATTTTCTATATGTGTAAATACATTAATAGTTTTGTTATAAATGTACAAGATCATTAAAAGATGGAAATGTTGCTGTTCAACCTAGCAGAGGAATGGTAAATGAATGTTTTGTGGAAGATCAGAGAGAGATGGAATAGCAACAGAGAGTAGAAAAACAGAATGGATGCATTTTACCGGTGGAATTGGTTGCTCTGCTGAGACGGGAAGAGAGCACTGGGGAGCTCAGTGCAGGGTTTGTCCATGGGGCTGGCGTGCAGGATGGACTAGTAATACTGTGCACCATTAACTTGAACAAAGAAACAACTTCTGTGAAAACATTGCTTTTTGTTAATTAAGCTGCTTTGTACCCAAGGAACGGTGAATTGTTAGCTGCTCATATTCCCCCGAGAACGCTGTTTGTGATCTCTGGAGATGCTGGAGATGAAGAGCTGTTTATTTTCCAGGGTTAGATTCATCTGATTATTTCAAGTAAATGTAAAAAGATTAAAAAATGGTGAACAGGCTCTGAAGTCAAATAGAAAAGGAAGCAGTTGTATTGTCTGTAGTATCCTTCTGTCATAATGAGTAGGATTAAATTTACACAGACCCTTTTCTAGGCTTTCATTTTCATGATGGCCAGATGCTCCCAGTGTTACAAGTTTTGTAATGACCAGCAGAGTCTAAAAACTTGTGATATGTATTGCTGGGTATTATGTACCTAGTTTTGATGATTGACTTTCAGCCATTTCTCTAGCTCATTTGCTTGTAGCTCAAGTCAGCCTTCAGCGTGTTGTAGACAATGCAGAAAACTTCAGAGCAAAAACCATTACAGTTGTAAACATTTAAATGCTTAGTTTCACAGTTCACTGATCTCAGGCAACCAGCTGCTCGTTTTCATCTGCCTTTTTCTTTTGTTCTGTATTTGCTCTGTATTGGGAGTGACTTTCGTATTGATTGCATCAGATCAGGTGGAATTTTTACTTTAAATCCTAACTAAAAGTTTAAGATGACTTCACTATTTTTTAATGGGATTCTTGTCAATTATACTGAATTATTTATAGAACAGTTCAGACTAAAAAGAATTCCCTCTGGGAATTTCTAGTGTTTTAAGCAGATTTCCAATCTGCTGTTTCATTAAGCCATAGATCCAGTGGACAAACAAAAGGTTGTTGCTCCTTCCTTAGGAAGCCACATGTTTAACAAAGCCTTGCATTCATTTACTACGGCCTGTTTTACCAGGGCCCAAACTTGACAAGCCAGTGAATGAATACCAAGTTCCGTATCTTCTTTCTCCTATAGGCCTTTGCTGTCATTAATCCCTAAAAGTCAATTGACTTTGAGCATAATCCTCACTTGATCTGAAAACAGATCCGGGCCTCCTTCCCAAACAGCCTGATCCTGTAAGGTTGTGAGCTACAGAGAAGATAATAAAATCTGTAATAAAAAATACCTAAACTGTGCCACGTCTTCCATGCCTGCGCATGTTGGAGGCTGAATGTGGGAGACACCATGCTGTCCCTCAGCACTGCAGGCCAGCTCAGGACTCACTGGTGTGACACCCAGTCCCAGCTCTTACTGGGAGGGAAGTTTTTGTTCAGCCTGGAGCTGTTGTTAAAACTCCTGGGAGGGGAGGCATGGAAAAGCGTGAGAAATACAGCTTTGGAGGAAGGATCCTGCCTTTAGGCTTCAGATTTCTTGCTGCCCTTTGGCAAGTCTGTACCTGCAGGACCGAAGGGGCCTCCTGTTGGGTTCTGCATAGTGGTAATATAATAATATACAGCCAGAAATGCTGTTCTTCGCAGTGAAGTTACAGGGGAGGCGCTGCACCTGGACCTGGAGGTTGCAGTGGCTGCGCCTGCTCCAGGGCAGTGGTGAAGGAAATTCTCTATTAAATGTGCAGCAAGATTATACAAAAAAAAAAAGTAATTTTGTGAAAATGGCATACTACTTCTGTTAGATGCACCTAGCTTTAAGCAAAGCTCTTCCTCTTCCTCCTGTCCCATGACCTTTCTCTGTTTTCAGGTTTTTTTAATAACCATTGGGATGTAGCGATGTCTCTTAATTGCAGTGATTTTGCAGTTTTGAAGATCTGTGGAGCTTATGGGTCAAGATAGGGCTCCTTTGAAATGTCAGTGCAGCAGAATTATAAAATCAGTCCAGTAATGCAACCTGCATGCCTGTATCTATCATGTATTATTACCTCTAAGGTGCTGTCATGGTTTAACCCCAGCCGGTAGCTAGGCCCCACTCAGCCGCTCGCTCACTCCCCCTGGTGGGATGGGGGAGAGAATGGGAAGGGTAAAAGTGAGAAAACTCACGGGTTGAGATAAAGACAATTTAACAGGTAAAGCAAAAGCTGTGCACGCAAGCAAAGCAGAACAAGGAATTCATTCACTCCTTCCCATGGGCAGGCAGGTGTTCAGCCATCCCCAGGAAAGCAGGGCTCCATCACGCGTAACGGTGACTTGGGAAGACAAACGCCATCACTCCCAACGTCCC
>NW_008794173.1:1299520-1349430 GCF_000699145.1 Aptenodytes forsteri | reverse complement strand
GGTCAGTTGGGGTCAGCTGTCCCGGCTGTGTCCCCTCCCGACCTCTTGTGCCCCCCCAGCCTGCTCGCTGGTGGGGTGGGGTGAGGAGCAGAAAAGGCCTTGACTGTGTGTCAGCACTGCTCAGCAGTAACGAAAACATCCCTGTGTTATCAACACTGTTTTCAGCACAAATCCAAAGCATCGCCCCATACCAGCTACTGGGAAGAAAATTAACTCTACCCCAGCCAAAACCAGCACAGGTGCAAAAGAATGAGGCCTGAAGGACCTGTCAGTATGTGCATGCCTTTAATTAGAAAGTTAGCCCAGCATTTGTTCCTGCAATGTGCCAAGCCCGACTCCCACACGTTAAACAAACAGTGACGTGAGTGTAAGGTGCCTTTCCCCTGCAAATTCCATGCATGGAAACAAGTAATGTATTGTCCCGATTCACAACCACAGCAGGGAAACCTGCCTGTTGTTAATACAAACAGAAGATGAATGCCATTATAAATGAAATAGTGGTAGTGACACAAAAATAAATGTTTGTTCTGTTGGATAGTTTCTGATCTTTATGATGCACAAACTTCCCGTCACTATTGGAAGAGCCAAAATGAGAAGGCACCAAAAATAGGATGTAGATGTGAGACCTTGAAAAACACTACGTAAACATCCTCTGAGTGTTTTGACAACAGAGTTTTGATTTTACTTTGCAGGTAACAGATCCTGTCTGGTTTTGACCCATCCCATTTTAGCTTTGTTATTGGATTGTTATTAATGACAGAGCCGGGTTACTGGTCCTTTTAGCTGGCTGGGAAGACACTGGACGGGCACCAGCGTACAGCTGAATGGGCAGCTCTTGTTGATGCTGGTGCGAGTGAGCACTCCGATCTGTAACATGGTAGCTTTGTTGTAGTGTGTTTGCAGGACAGAAATTACATATGTTATAATTACTTTTTTCTGTGTGACCAGGTGGCATATGGTATCTGTACACCACCATCTTCACCGTCATTCAAAAGTTTGTAAGCAGCATCCAGGGAGCTTGGCGTGATTGCTTCGGAATTCAGTAAGCTTTGAAGCAACTGCCTTCTGTTAACTGCTGAACCCTTGTCCTGTAACAAGTGGTGGTTTAGTTTGAGGGTTAGCTGAGCCCGTGCCTTCAATGCCAAGGACTGGTGATGGGCAGCACTTGTGTTTGTGCATCATATGGATTGTGTACGGGAGGTCTGTGCATCCGCGTGCCACCACCTTGCGTGTATATTGTATATTTGTGCACTGAGGCTATTAATTGTTTTCTCCTTTGGCAAAAACCACTCGATTCTTCATGGATAGGACATACAAATCCTTAATATATGAGAAGGTTTATTTGTTTATGGTGTTACAATAGTGCATGCTTTTTTGTCAGTCCACTAGTGGTGCTGTGAAGGGCACGTTTACAGATAAAAGAAAGGAAATGGGGTTTCTCTACTCAACTTTCAGTTAGGGTTTTTTTGGGGGTTACGTAATGTTGGGGGCTGTGAAAGGCTGTATTCCTTTTATACATCTCTTCTTTCAGACTCCTTTGAGCTCTGTACCACTTAAATACAACAGAGAGGGGCCAACTGCCCGCACAGCAGTGAGAGAGATGTGGAATTCAGGAGCACGTGTGAGGTTTTGTTGGGAGCTTGGCAGTTCTCCAGAACAGCAAGCGTGAGTCTTTTCCCCCTTTACATTTGTTGGTAACTAAAAGAGCTTTGGCAAGAAACGCTGAGCAACAGTAGTTCCAAATCTCCAACTGGTTAACTGTTATTTTATTGATCAGATGAAAAGTTCCAATAAGTATGCAAAAAAAATCTTACGGAAAACAGGATGAAGACAGAAATCCAAGTTATTTGCTGCTGCATCCATGTAAAGCAATTGAATTTTAAGTGGAATTTCTCACTCTCTTACCAAATATCTGCAGCATCCATTTTTTTATGAAAAGGAGATAAATACCAACCTATTTCAGATGGAAAAAAGAAAGTTCAGAAGATGCTGCACACGTATGTGTATTGGGAACTGCAGCATTCTGAGCAAGCGAAGCGAGTAACCTTGGCTTCAGGACAGTGGAGTGGGCAAGGGAGAGGGAACGCCGAGGGCTGGTGCTGCAGCAGCGGGCAGGGGAGGAGGGTGGGAGCCTGGCAGCAAGGAAGGAGAGAGGCAGCAGTGGATTTGGCAGCCTGCCTGGATGGGCGAGAGATGGGGAGATAGTCCTCACAGCTGCTCAGAAAGTCAGCTCCTGCTCTCGCTAAAACTGCTGCAATTAAACCACACTCTGCAGTGCTGCTACAAAAGCGCTCTGAGTGCTGAAGTTTTGCTGTTCAGGACTCCCATTCTGAATAGACTATTTTGGTAATTAAAACCAGCTCTGACATGGATATATTTTTGAGTTGATACATCTGCATTAGCATTGCAATTTGGAGCAGGAGTGTGCTTCTGGAATGAATCTCAGTGCTCGCTGCTGCTCTGGTGGGTGTGCAGGAGGTGTCAGAAGCGCGTTGACCAAGCTCCTTTCGGATGGAGCTGAATGGGATCTTTGCTCCAGGAGCACGGCTTGTGCTGTAACCACTTATGGCCATTCAGTCTGCAGGTCAAAGGTAGCACTAGTCTGAAGAAAAATCCTTTTGAAATGTCTGTGTGTGTTACGGATGGCAGGACCTCAGCACCAACTGTACTGCTGTACAAATCTCCTCCTGATCTGCGCTGCCGGCTACTATAGACAAAAGCCAGTGATGTGCATGGGTGAACTGGCCATTTTTCTCTCCAGAGTGTCAAGGCTTTGCAAGGGCAAAGCCTGAAGGCAGATGCAGTTTAAATGATCAGGAGCACTTGAATTCAAAGCCAGCTTTGCCAGCATCATTTGGGGCTGGGGCAGGAGGGTTGGGCTGAGGCTGTGGCCCTGCCTCTTGTCTGCTCTGCCCCAGAAGGCTGCCTTGCAGGAGAGGAGCTTTGCTGGGATCTCATTGTGTGCTGTTACGACTTTTATATTCAGCAGTAAATGGAAACAGAGCTTGATATTGAGTACCAAGGAAATGATCTTCAAAGAACTTTCTTGATTAATGTCGTATTTGTGTATCAATATCCCTCTGCAACCTCCTCCTTTTTCCTGAGATTCCCAATTACTTGGGCTGTGCCTTGAAATATTTTTCATAAATTATAGTCAAACACAAAAACAAGTTAAGAAAAATATCCTCAGCGTTCATTTGTTGTCACTGTAATCTAAGAATAGAGCAATGCAACAATCTGATCAGATCGAAAAAGTTTGTCTCAGTTTTGGATTCGAGTTAATCAAGCCAATACGAGAATATAAATCTTCATAACACTAGCGAAGATCCTCAGGAGGTGGCTGTCAGTTTGATAGTAAACCACAGCCAAATAATGTTACCACGTGGCACAAAACTCATATAAAAATAGCTGATTGCTAGAGCTTGTTTTCACCAATCCTTTCACATTTACGATCATCAGGATTAAAAATAAACTTGACTATTTTATGACTGATATCATCGTTCTCCTAAACAAGATGAGTTGTTATCTTTCTATTTTGGAAAAAGGACATAAGGGAGTAGCTGTTTTCTGGAATCCTCATCTTGATACAGGAGTGCTACTTCAATATTTTTCAATATGAAACCCATTTAGGTATGAGTATAAACTGCTGCACATTGTGCAGGCCTTCTTTATTTTTATATTTAAATATTTTGAAAAGAAATTTAATTTGGAAGTGGTGAGTCTATTTAATCAATACTGTTACAGATAGCTGCAGTTGTGTGTAAAATGTGTATAATTTTAAGTTCTTCACTCAAAGTGACACTGTTTATTTTTTCCCCGCTAAGTAAATCTACACATAATATCGCTTCCTATTATTAAGCTTTAAGAAAGCCCCAAACCCCTAGTAATTGCTGAAAGGTAGCAGGAAATTAATTAGGCTGCCATAGACCACTTCCCCCCGTCATTTGTGTTACTAATATGAACAACTGAGGATGATGTGCTTTCATTTCGTAATGCTCTTTCATGTTATGTTACTTAATTCATACATTTCTTGGCTGCAAAACTCTGTGTGGAATAATAAATAATACGGTAAGAATATGTAAATAGAGTGATGAAAGCGAACAGATGAAGCCAATGATAGCATCATGGTGCAAGGTCATGTCTCTGAGGTGTAAGATAGTGTGGAAAGATCTGAAATACAAAAGAATTTGGAGGCTGAAGGAGAGAAAAAGCATCAGCCCTTGCTAATGTGCAGACTTAGAGCATGGGAACAAAAAGCTTGTGTATATTCGTAATCTGAAGATGAAAGGAGGTGGGACAGATGCTCACCTGGGGAGATGGAAGGTGGGCAAAAAAATACCCTGTAGAGAAAGTGGTGGTGAATATGGACCAGAGCTCCCAGGACCCCAGCTGGCTTTTCTGTAGTCCCTGTGGACGGTACACCCAAGCCAAGTCTTTAAGAGTGATTTAAGGACAATGATACAGGTCTGCAGACAGTGATGGAAAGCAGTTTGAGAGAGAAAGCACAAAGGTGCTTCTGATAAAGGAAATCAAAGTGTTCCTTTTCTGCAGGAGTTTTGGGATTTGATTTTCCCCCTTATTCTGAATTCCAGCAGACTCTCGAAAACAGTAGTCCCAGCAGACCTGCTGACATCTCTCCAAAACCAAAGCACAAGTCTTATACGGTGCTATAGTATTAAGTATTTGATTGAGATAAGGGTGGCTTGATATCTGGCAGGGTTCCTGCTCAGCCTGTCTGAATGATAATTCTTGGGCATATCATTATAGCTACCTTTTAATGATTTTCATGAAGGTGTAGGCTTAATTTATCTCATACTGGGCTTTTCTGAACTACTACTCTTTGTGCAACTTCTGTAAATTACTAATGATATTTTCTTTAGCACAGGAATGTCAATGAACTAATCATTCAAAACAGTGTGATTAGGAATAGCTTTTTGGGCAAAATATGTATTCTGCAGGGCTACAAGAAATACCATGTCTCAGTTTGATTGGCTTCATGGAAGCAATGAATAGTCAGAATTTTTTATTAATTTGGATATTAAGTGGTGCAGGAATCAGAAACAGAAGTGAAGCTGTACATCATAATAATCAAAATGTGGGTGTATGTGTTGGGTCTTCTAGAAATTTTGCTAAAATAGTGGCTAGGCTGTATCTTCAAAATAAACAAGTGAAATCTTAGATGCCTGAGCATTTCGATTTTATTTTTCCCTTTCCTATACTGTAGGCTGTAAAGTACATGTTGTTGCAGGTATTTCCATAGGTTATGAAATGTAAAACCTTTGTTTTCCTTGCGCAACACGTGAGACATGGGAAGATTTCCCTCTTGTTGCAGGCTATTTAAAGGACCAAGCTTCAGGCTGCGACACAAATACACGTGTGCTTCATGTTTGTGAGCTCTCCAGGCTGCACCCCATCCCGGTGGGAAGGGCAGTGGGCATCGGTGCAGGCTAGCTCTGGAAAACCCGCATCCATGTGCTCGGCTGCATTTGTCACGGCATGCTGGGGGTCTGAAGCAGAGACTCTGTCCTCCAGGATCCCAGGCTTTGGGATGTGGTGAGTCGTGAGTGGCTCATTGCAGAGGGTTCAGGGAGTGAAATTAAGCAAAAGCCTGAAACCTGTTAAGGGTAAAGAAATTTGGGTAGGCTCTGCCTGCTCCACGCGTCACTGAGGGCAGGGGCTGCTTGGTCCTGCATGTGTGCTGGGAACCGTGGGCACCGCGCCGGGAGCTGCTCTCCAGCCCCAGCTTTGGTGTAAGGCTTGGATTCATGCCAGGCAGAACTTCTGCAATTAACAGCTGCTGATACTGCTCTGCTTTTCCCTCATGTTTCTCTGTTTTTCATTGTTTCCCATTTTGGCTATGACTTGGGGAAAAATTTTTGACAGGTCAGATCAGAGCCCAGTGGTGTCTCCTGTGAGGGCACAGCTCAGGCTGCCCCCGATAACAGCTCAATGCCAGGCATTAGGGTTCTGCCTCAAAGCGGCCAAAGCTTGTCAGGAGAGGCTTCGTAATACTCATACTTGAACAGTGGGTTAGTTGTGTCAAGGTCTTTTGTTTTTTTTCCAGCTCTTGCTATAATCCCGTAGTGGATTTAAGCCCTTTCAGGAGTGGTATGTAATATTTAGTATTTATGAATATTTTTAAGAGCCCCCAGTTCCAAGGGGCTGTTTTTCTTACGCAGATGATCTTCTGCTGGGATAGGTCCGGATGATTTCTGCAATGTTATTCCTTACTTTAAAACGTCTGGAAAAATTGAGGCCAACATATGCTGGGATTTGCATTTTTTTCCTGCTTGTATTATTGCTTCACTAGACTAAGAAAATAGTATCTATAAATCCTTTTCTTTCATGAAAAGCAATGTACAGAATAGCTTTGGTACAGATGGGGAATGAAGGAGGAGGTGAAATATTGAAGTCCTGATAGATTTTGCTGTTGTATTTATCTTTTTTAAAAAACAATTTAACAAAAAACCTGTTTTTCCAGGATTAATCACCACTTGTCTTCAAATGGGGCTTGAAACGGAGATAATCCTGTTCTAGTCCCAAGACAATAATACTGTGGACCCTAAAATGCAAAATGTAATGGGACTTTCAAAAATATACTCTTATTGATTTACTTGCATGAACAAGATGTGCTTCCTTAGTCTGAAAAAGAATTTGTCTTGTCACTGGAAGTTTGTTTTCTTTGTGGTAGGTCATGCTTCTGCTAAGTTTTTTTTAAAGAGATTACATTACTTTATGCAAAAGTGTCCGAGTGAGTTGCCAGCACCTTTCCAGTGATTTTTGAAACTTGGGATCTTGAATTGGCTTTGAAAAAGAAATCTGAACAATTACTTAGATACCGAGAAACTGAGAAAATGTTGGCAAATAACTGTTCTTATCATCTCCCTTGTTCATGTAGCTTTTTCTGAAGGCAAATGCTGAAATGGAAATTACGCCTCTCCTCTTAAATAAGGCTTCGCTGCCTCAGCTGTGGCATTTCTCTGCTCACTCTAATCTTATCTGAGCTTGCAGAGTTTTTCCAACGTGTTTGTACGGAAGGGCCTGGTCAGTAAATGTGGCCCTTGCCTTCCCCTCTGTTCCTTGTCTTTTACTCCATCGCTCAGATTACACCCACTGCCTGGGGTCTCTTTTGAGCTGGCTGAGTCTAAATTAGTTCTTTTACCTGTCTTTCCTGTTCTTTTTCTGTTTTTCTCCTACATCTGCTCACTGTTCACTTTAACTTATTCTTCTGTCTCATCTTTCCTCTTCCTTTGCTGCATGTCACTGGTGGGGAAAAAAAATGAGGGAAGAGCACCCTCCAGGAGATCTGTGATCATCCCAGTGTCGTCTGGCGATGAGTTTCACAGCCTGTTCCAGAAGAAACAGATTTGTGGTCTTATAAGCTTCAGCCTTGAAGTTCATAGCTATGTATTTGTGAGGAGAGGTGTTTTGAAAGCAGACTGGGCCATGTAAGGCTGCTGTCTTTAAAAAAAACAGGAAAAAAGTAAGGGAGAGGCTGCTGTGCATGCACAGATCAGTGTGAGTTTGCTAGGTAAGTCTAATGTGTCTGGGACCCATCCAGTGAAATTCTCCAGGCTGGTTTCTGGATGATTTTCAACCCTGATGTCAGAGGTTCTTTGCCTTGCCTGGGGTCTGTCCTTCTGTAGAATAAACTTCCAACCCTTCAGTTTCTTGCAGCGTCCTGCAGAAAACTAGTTCAGTGATTAGAGCACCAAGTGATACATGATCCATGGACACTGCTGCTGGGGTGTTAATGTAAATTGTTTTATTTGATTGGACTATGCTTCACTTCTCAGTAACTGGCTTTTTTGTCCCAAATAAATTAGAAACTGTGCGATATTAAATATATTGGTTGCATCTTCTGCTATTTCAAAGTTCCCTTGTTATAAAAAAAGTTGTATTTAAATTAAAAATTTATTTGGGCTTTAAAATAACATACATACTTTGGTTATCATCATTTAAATTATTTTTATATACAAAATAAGATTCTTACAAAAAGATATTACTTAAAAAGAATTGGTGCATGTGCCAAGCTTAACTGGGGTGAATGGGAATGTGCATGGTAACCTGAGTTCAGCAGGTGTAAAGTTGTTCTTGGACTTTATTGTCACACCAGAGGGAAGAATTTACCTTGCGTTCAGGAATGCTGCGTTGCTAAAGTTAGCAATGTCTCCTTAGATACTCATGTAATGCATTTTATCTTACAGCTGATTATTATAACCCCTTTTATTTTTTTATACCTTGAAGAGCCCTTCTGACAGTTGCAGTTACGTGGGATGCCCCAGAGAGCAGTGCAAACGGCTCATCTCTGCCCCTGCCTTGCACACAGCCTTCGCAGCTCCTGCCCACCGCCTCCGCTTGTGTCGGTTGTGCGAGGGTGAGCTCTGCATCCTCCTGCCTCCCACCGCTCTTGCTGATCGCAGGACCCCACTCCTGACTCCATCCCGAGTTGAAAGCGTTTGCCTCACACATACATGTCCCAGTCATAATCTCTTAACACTTGCTTCTCTTCTGTAGCAGTCGTACAGGCTCCAGAACACTGGATCAGTAAACCAGCATATCTTGTCCAAAGTCTTGCTGCTCTGTTTTGAAGCTTTTTAATTTTTTTTTCCCTTACCTTGAACCTACAAAGACTCATTAAATGCAAAATAACCTTTAGAGGCAGCAAGGGAGTATACATCAGGCATCCAAACCCTGTACATTTATTCAGTTGGAGGCTAAGTTTTCCAAATGATTATAACCCATGCTAGTCAGTTTTATTCCCAATTACTGCCAAAAAAATCTATTTATAGGATGGTTGCTCCCGATCAAGGAAGAGATGAAACGTCAGAGAATGTAAAGAGTGGAGGAGAACAGTCAAGATACATTGATAATTAATGCCTGAAGGGAAAGCAATTCACTTTGCATGGTATTCTCATTCAGTCAACTGCATTTCAACAAATTTAACAAATATGTGTACTGTATACTGACTGCAACTACAAAGCAGAAGCTAATGTCATTTTGCAGTTACTTTTTTTTAAAGCAAGATTGTACAAAGATTGTCCCACATAAGTTCAGGCTGTTACTACAATATATGTCTTGTGAAAATACCATAAAAGGTTTGGTATCATAGAGACTGCTCAACTAGTGAGCATAAGCTTTAAGGTGTTGTAACTGTGAAAAAGAGAATATAACACTAGGTTTCTACAGGTAAAAGCACACGAAGGAAATGCAGTTGCTTATACACCAAAAGCACTATTGACTTGGCGGTGCTGAACACAGTGTATATTTTATATTATGCACAACTTATGATGTAAGCTACAGTATACTGAGGCATATTTAATTGGGAGAAAAATGGAAAAATAGTACTGGTGATGTTCATGTTTATTATGCTTTCTGCCCTGCTGTGGTTTTATCTTGGCATCAGTAAGTTTCCTGACTCTGCTTATTTACAAGAAATGGGGAAGGTCTGTGCCATTTGTTCGCACTTCTCTTATATCCCAGTTAGATTCACTTTCTCTTACTTGAAGCTAATTAGTAATTTGAAGTCCTTGAAGTCTGGAGATAGTTTTGCAGAACCTCAATTTGCAGGATACCACCTTATCCGTTTGTACTGTCCTGAAAACATTTTTCCCATTCCACCCCCCACCCCCAAGATTAAATAAAAATACATATTTGAGCTAAGCAAGTACTATTTCCCATTTATATTCAATACAAAGTTTCATTTAGATGTTCAAAAATGATTCAGGGGAGATTGAAAATGCGTCAGCTTGACTGCAGAGAGCAGCAGGATTTTATTGTATTGTCCCAAGAGCAGCTCAGTGAAAGAGCGGTAAATTGCACCCTGTTTCGCTTGCTGTTTTTCTTGCTCTGCATTCAAACCCACCCTCCCAATCCCCCCCAAACCACGGTCGTTCTTGTCTCCAGAAGCAAATTGTTTCCGTGTCTACTGCAGTAGATGCATTACATTTAAGCCCTTACCCTTTCTCCTGCCAGCTGCCTTTAGGGAGGGCTGCGGGGAGTCCCACCCTCCTGCAGGAGCACCGGTCATGATCTGTGGGGAGGAAAGAGGCCACAGTCCTTCCATCTGTCCTGCCCGGCTGAATACAGCGTGAGACTTTTATAAGCCATGGAAAAGATGGGAGAATTTTTTTCAGCACTTAACTGCAGCAGACCTGTGATACCCTGGGCTCCTGAAACCAGGGCTGGGTGCTGGTGTGACACCCATGGGGAACGCTGCAGCCGTCTCCTCCCAGCGCAGTGTCTGCTGGAGCATTTGCTGGTGCATCAGTGTGTCCACAGATATTACATGAGCTTTATGTCAACAACGGTGTACAAATATGTTACATAAAACATGGGGAGAAAGTAAATATTTCTCTTTTATTCAACCTTACTGGATATCTTTAGTGACTTCGTAATCTAAGTTTCTATGTAGTTTTGTCTTTTATATTCTTATTTTTGTGTTGACCCAGGTGCCATTATTTCCTCCCTCCTTTTTACTTCTCTCAGTCTGGGCTATGAAATGTGTTTTCAGATATTCATAAATAGTATCCTACTTTTCTAAATCTGGAATATTTGAAAACTATTAGAAAGCACCAGACAGACCTACAATTTCACCAGGGCTTGTACTATGCTGGAGTCTTTGTTTCCTTGATGAAGCAGGTAACATAGCCACCCAAGTTTTATTTATGACTTTTAACTTGTATTTATTATATTGCTGCTTAACGTGTGGGGCACTTAGAGGTTCTACCTTACAGAAACTCCTTCCATTCGAGGCAGAGTCAGAAAAGTGGAGTTTATGCAATAGCAGCCAGCGTTTTCTCATACAGATGCGGTGCAGCAAACACACATGCCCCCCATGCCCCCTTTGCTATATATAGGAAAGTGATACCTGGTGAAAGTCGGTTTAAGTACCCAAAAAAGCAGTCCTGTGTCCTGTGCAGGCTGCCCTGCTGGGTTTCAGAGCAGGCTCGCTTAGTCCCTGGCCGTCCAGAGCCAGCAAGTGGCAGGCAGTCTGCAGGCTGTTCTCTGAAGGCTGCAAACCCCGGCCAGCAGCACGGCAGGGAAGGGTGCAGAGAGTCCCACGAGTTTTGGAGGAATTAGCAGTAAATTGTTCAGATGCATCTGGAATATTCTTTTCCCCTTATTTTCTGTGTGAAAACTCATAAACCTGAGAAGAGACTAAATATATGTTTTTCATAATGGGAATAGTGGCCTAAGTGGCCTGGCCTGTTGTTCCTGCGTGTTATCACTGAAACCAATGAATGTTGGTGTACAACGGTCTCTGAACTGATGCAGTTTTACATGCTGTTTGCCTTTGGCTTAGCATCATTGTATATGACTTAAATCAGGTCTATATATTTGCAGGATTGAGGCCATGATGCTGAGGGTCTCCCAAGTACCTCAGCTTGGTGGGAGCGAAGAGGCAGTCGTACCTTGTCGACCAGGTGGGCAGGGACCTGCTCACAGCCGGAGGTATCTGGGGGCTGGTTCCCCCTCCCTCCCAGCAGCGCCCTCCCCGTCCTCAGGGTGACCCGCTGCTCACAGCACCCAGGCACTGCCTTGTGCAGCTCTATGGATTTATGTCTTCTGTCACAAAATAAACTTTACGTTTGTACATTAAATTGCAGTTACACCTAGGGAGACCTGAAACTGTAATGCTTAACGTCAGTTGTTTGTGTCCTGTATTGTACCTTCGCTCTTTATGGAAGAGATTAAAGCTTTTATCTCAACTTACGTGGAGCAGTAATAATAATCTGCGGTAAGCCTGGCTGACCCAAGTGCCACTGTTAGCTCAGGAAGACGAGATAAAGGTATAAATCCGCCCCCCTGAGTTTTTAGAGGAAGTGTTGTTTTGGTTTCCTCCCTAACTTTCCTCCTCCTGCATGTTGGCATTTTTCTAATTAATGCCTGTCATCTTTTACATTTTTTTTATCTAACTGATACAGTTTTGATAACTGGAGGCTTACGGAAATTCTTATTTAGTTTAAAACCATGTCCTTTCAGAGCAGGGCAATGTGACTTCTGGTGCAGGTATGTTGCGTTCAAATTCCACCTGTTTATAATCACAGAATTGCTACGTGTGTTTTGTTCATGCTGTAACCAGTTTCCAAAAATAGTTCTGCTGGTTTGTGTGGTACCATGTCAGAAAAACAGCAATTCAAATTATTTTTTACAATGTTATGAGCAAGTCAATTAGTCAAGGGTATTCAATAGTATTTTGTAATACCTAGAGTAAAACCACAATCCAACAGAAGGACAAGAGCTTCTTACTTCATTATGAAGCCTTTATTATCCTTTTTTTGGAAGTAATTCCTGTAGTGTGTACTCATAAGCTGTGGGTTTTATAGGTCAGCATGGCTTGTCCCTCAGCTACCTAAGGGTAATTAATTGCTATCTGAAACACAAAGTCCGTTCTGTCAACACCGTGAAGTACAATCACTGTGTAAATTTTCTGCAGATGTTGAGTAGTGCTGTTGGCACTCAGAGGGCTCTACAGCGTCCGAGTTGGTGTTCCTTGCCTTTCTCGTTCCATGATTTGTTTGCATCCTGTCTGCTGCAGTGCCTATCATATGGGCTTCCTCAATTGGTTAGACTTTACATCTGGGAACACGGAAATGCAGTGAGTCGTTGTACTGTCCTTTCACTGGGTTTTGCATTTTCTCACTCAAAACTAAGTGCAAATTTTGTTGTCCGTTGAGTATATCTACGTTAAATCCTATCGATGGGCTTGAGGTGCCAGTGGCCAGCTTTGGACCATAGTGGGCAGCAGCTTCTGCCTTACTGGAGCTCAGCTGTGCAACTGGAGGGTCAATATGTGGCATCACCTACACAGCCTTCGCCAGCAGCGTGGGAGAAAGAAAGCATATGGAAAATCGGGGTGGTTTATCATTAAAAAGCAAGAAGTGTTTTGTTAAATTGTTCCTGACAGGGTGACTGTTCTGGTGCAGTGATGGGGTTCTAATGATAGCAGATATTTTTTCACTGAGACTCCCCCCGGGAGGGGATACCAGGGGATAGATAATTGGACATACCAGAACCACTTAGAAACTTTTATATCGTTTTATATTTATTGAAAAGATAATGACTGTCTTGAAGTGACCTAAAAAATATAGAAAAGCAATATGCAAAAGTACGTTAAAGTTGGGTCCTGTCCGCCTCCTGTGTGAGCTGATAGACGTTTGTCAGAGGTTTCCATATAAATTTGGTATAAATTTAAATGTACTCCTAGTTGCATACTAATTTTGTGTATTAATGCCTGTGACAGCCCAGATTGCATGCAGAATGAAAGCTTATTCTTTATATTTTGAACAGGAGCGTTGCATTTCACCAAAAACGTAATTTTTTTTTTTTTAATTAAAAAAACCAAAACAGTTGATATCTGGAGTGGCTTGAGAGCGAGCCAGAGCCTCGGTCACTGGCAAGACCTGCTCCCCCTGGGCACATGGACCTGTGATACAGGACAGTATTGAATATCCTGACTTTGTCACTGGACTGCATCAAAACAGTCACCCCCTTTCTCGCAGCTGTGTTAATTTTAGTCTTGTCTCCTCCTTTCTGGTTGCAGTTAGTGAATTAAGAGTTATTTGCAATCTGGTACATTTTTAATTCACTTTCTCATAGTGTTAATATTTTTAGCAGCCAGAAGCACAATGATTTTTCTTTTGTCAATGAGACGTGAAAGGTAAGAAGAAGAACGTGCTGCAGAAGATGGGGATGCTGTGGAAGTGAGATCTGAGGAGATCTGCTCCAACACATTTGATACAATTACTTGCTTTGCTTTGTCTGCAGATCTGTGGACAAATGCCATTTCAGGCAGCGACTGGTTTGCTGGCATTAACCTAGCCTCAAGTGAATATTTTTTCTGTATCTCTAAAATGACATTTTCTTGGAAATGGCAAGGGCTGATTTGTGCAAGACTGTGGCTGAGATGGCAGACAGCTCTGCAAATCAAAATTCAGGCTCATTAGGCATAGGGTGCCCTTGAATTACGCCTGTTATTTTGGTCGCCAGGCACCGTAGCGCTTGTGCCTGGCAGCAGGTTGAGTTATTGTCCCGACTTCTATAAATGCAAGAAATCCACCAGATTGCAAATCTGTCTGTGAAATTTTCCTTGAAGATCCATCACGATCAAAATGTACTGGCTTCGTACCTCAGTCAATTGAAAAATCTTACCATCGCTGTGTGTATATAAATCCCAATTTAGGCTGTGTTTCCAGAACCGTGCAGCTCCGCTAATTCCTTTGTGTAAGTGTGGTATTCCTAATGTTGGTGTTCAGCAGGAATTTTTGTACTTTTTTTTATTTATCTCTAGGGTTTCTTCTACTTACACGTTTATAGGATGAAAATGTTTTTCATTTATGGTGTAGTTAAATCTCTTGTAAGTGGTATAATGAAGCTTTATCACTCCCTTCAGCTGGGGGGTTTACCGGTCATTTGTCTCCAGGAGATGTTAATTGCTGATGTGATTTTTCGGTTAAGTAAGATCCTGTCTATTATGTGTCTCAGTTCCAGTGTAGGCTCATTTTT
The DNA here is from genome assembly GCF_000699145.1 of Aptenodytes forsteri. NCBI lineage: Eukaryota > Metazoa > Chordata > Aves > Sphenisciformes > Spheniscidae > Aptenodytes > Aptenodytes forsteri. The sequence continues at coordinate 1,334,922 of NW_008794173.1, read as the reverse complement.
GTTCCCTATTTTCCTGAGTAATTGCAATGGATTTTCTTCATAAAAAGTCATTTTGTACCTAGGGCACTGAAGCTTAATGATATTTATACATTCTAGCTCTTTTTGTTAAAACGCCAACTCAATATATAATGTTTAGTTCTTTTTGTGATTTTTAGATGTTACTTAATAGAAAATCTGATACAAATATTGCGTAGAAAGCTTGTATAGGAACAGCAATATTCTTGATTTTATTTGTCTCCAGGAGATGTTAATTGCTGATGTGATTTTTCGGTTAAGTAAGATCCTGTCTATTATGTGTCTCAGTTCCAGTGTAGGCTCATTTTTGTTCCCTATTTTCCTGAGTAATTGCAATGGATTTTCTTCATAAAAAGTCATTTTGTACCTAGGGCACTGAAGCTTAATGATATTTATACATTCTAGCTCTTTTTGTTAAAACGCCAACTCAATATATAATGTTTAGTTCTTTTTGTGATTTTTAGATGTTACTTAATAGAAAATCTGATACAAATATTGCGTAGAAAGCTTGTATAGGAACAGCAATATGTTCTTGATTTTTTTTTGTGTGATAGTGTATATACACACAGATAAATATACGTGTATATAAAGAGTTGTTTGTCTTCTCAGATTGTGAATTTTTTTACCCGTTGATCATTAAACATTTGAAGATACCATTGCATCTGCTTGTCTCCTAGTATGTGCCTCTTCTTTGGTGACTGCTATGTCTTTGCCCAAGCTATCGATTAAATTAGACTGTAGTAATACCCTGATTATATATTCTGTAGCACTATATACTGTGTAGTGTAAGTATATAGTGCTATATATAGTGTGTGTATATAGTACTAAGCTGTATATATTATATATAAAAATACACGTGGTGTATCACCTATATTACTGTGTTCTGCAGTGTGTATACCATAAACTTTAGTAACTTGTCACTCTGCACACATATACAAATAATAGCGCACTGAGTAGGAAATCTGCCTGAGCCTCTTCAAAACCTTGTGGCAGAGACTGAGGATGATGCGATCACATGAAATAAAATGAGGTAATGGACTGAAGACAGCAACCAGGAGTGTATCACAGGGTGTGGAGAGACTTTCCTTCTGCATAGATTTAGCTGAAAGTAGAGACCTTTGTAGCTGATTAAAAAAAGCTATGACAAAGGTAATTTTTTCTTCCTCTGGAGAGAGATTTAAAAGGAAAGAAATTTTATGGAAGATGTGTGGATAATGTCAGTGCATGTCTTTACAAAATGTTATGGAGCCCCTGTAAATAGTTCTGTCAGGGCTTCACAGAAAAATGTGGCGCTCGACATTTCTAAAACGCTTTATAGGACCAAATGACTTTGCTATGGGAGAATTGGCTCGTGATCCATCCAGCATCCTGCCTTCAACGGTGGTCAGTCCTGATACAGCAACTGCTTCAGTAACGCATGGGTTTGGGCAGCCATTTAGAGGTCAGGGAACTACACAAGCAATTGGGAGCGACTGGTGACAGTAAGTCAGGTTCCCTCCGCTTCTCTGATGTCATTATTATTTCTTCCTCCTCCTCCATGTTTGTATGCTTTAGTATACAGGAAGGATATTGTTAGAAATTCATTCAACTATTTTTTTGTAATTATTTTGTTAAGTTTTTTGTAACTGAATTCACCTTTGTTTTGGGATGTTGGTTTCCAGTTTTGTTTCCGCCTTGTTTGACTGTGCCGGTATTTCCCTCTCCAGCTCTTCGGGGCATAGACTACAGCTGTCTGTGCCTTGCTTAGCATATGGCAGATACAGGGCTGTGTCTCTTCACTTAGGTTTCCGTCATTATGTGAATAGAAAGGTAGGATGAATAAGTCTACAAATGTGAAGGAATGAATGCTTATTAATTTCTGTATATCAGCTGGTGGCTAATGCTATCATTCTCATTTCTGCAAGTGCTGTTTAATAAGCAAACATGCTAACTTTCTCCATTTTTCGCTTCCATTCTGTCATAGTGTAAGTGGCACATACAAGAGAGGAGAGGAAGAAAAATATGCAAAGTCAAACCAGTATTATTGTACTGAGAGCACTTTTCCTCCTACCTCACATGACAGGAATACATATATGTGATTTATTGCTGTTTTGCATGGAAGAACACCATCTTCCTGTGTAGAATTGCAATTAAAGTAGAAAGAATCTCATCAGTCATCCAGCCATGTTTCCATGACATGTACAACTTGCATGTCAAACACTGAAATCTTTATTTAAGCAAAATTGTCCTTTGTCACAGTGCAAATTGTGTATGAGTAAGGAGTTAATTGCACAGTTGTTAATTCTAATGGGGTGCCATATTAGGGTAGACGCTGTCACAGTAGGACTGGCATCAGCATGATTTTACATTTTGGTGGGTGTTTGTTCAAGTTGTAGCAAACATGTTGGTATTCTGCACATGCAGGTATGTAGCCCATTCCACCATGGGTTTGTCACAGTGAATTTGTATTAATAAAAGTCTGAACATTGGAAAAACTTAGGAAAATTCAAATTATGAATGAGATTTGTTACTCATGGACATAAAAAAAAAATACATGACTGGAGCTGCTTCGGCAAGGACACTAGCGTTTGTGTATCGCATGTACTTTCTAATTCAGATTGCATGTCTTTCTAAAGTTTCTTCAAGCCTTGCTTAATTGCACTTATTTGAACTTAATACAGTGGCTGAAATGCATGCCTGCTGCTGTGTGGGAAGACAGACAAGAAGGTCCTAGCCCTTCTGGCCCTAACTTCCAGTATATATTAATCTGTTCTTCAGTTTGCTGTTGATGTCCAGGATAAATGATACTTATTCCTCACTTATGTTGTTACTCTTAGTACTGAACAATAGCTAACCCAGCCCGACTTGAATGTCTTTGGCCTGAATACGTTCCCTTTTCTTTGGTCTTTCTTTCTAATGGTATTCTCTAGTCCTTTGCTTGTTTTGATTCCTTTTCTTTACAAGAAAGAGGTTCAAATTGGTTTATGTATTTTTTGCTTGGGGGATCAAAACTGTGGAGGACTCCAGGTACATATGCAGGGATAGATATGGGTTGCTGAAATTTAACATCCTCCTGAGAGCTCCTGCTGGCTTTTTTTATTCACCGTCACCTGCGGTTCTTTTTCCATGACTGCTTTTGTCTCTGAAGTTCCTTGTATCAAATACATAGCATTTTGTAGCAGTCTTTCCCAAATGCTCTGGTATTTTCAAGATATATCAGGGTATGATATTTTCAAGACATATCTTTTTCAAGACATATCAAGACATACCATATAGACACTACGTTTTGTTTTGCCTTAAATAATACTAATATATGACTGGGATTTGAAGAGCTTTTAGATGTCTTAATTCTGTTGGCTATGAATGCAAGGGGACAGGAATTAGGCCAGTGGTTCATTCTTGAGACCACTCTTGTGAGACGCCCCATAATCCTCACGTGTGATAAATTCCAGGACCGCAGGATCAGTGAACACAGTTTTGATAATTCCTGAGCTTTTTGTTGTTCTATTCGTCTTTATAGCCCTTACTGTGACATGCCAAGCCACCGGTGCAAGTGCTCTTTATTATGTACCTTAGTCACAGGAATGTGTGTTCCTCCCCTTGTGCTCTGTATAGACAGGTGTCTACAGGCAAGTGTCGAGACTTGAGCCAGTATCTGTATTTAATTTTCTTTGTGATCCCATTTCTAATAGATGTGGCATGTGCTGAATCTTCAAGGAATTACGCTGTTTAGAGATGTAGTTTCTGCTCATTCAGAATTTAGCTACAGGAAATGTTGTCTCATCAGTAGCTATATTATTCTTGAATGGTAAATGGTTCAGGCAGAAATACCCTCCTGTTTACGTATTCATTGGTAGATAAACAAGGAGATTGTTTTCCTTGTGTATTGACCAATTTGGGTAGCATTACCAAACCCTGGGTCAGTAGTAATTGGGTTTGCTGTAGAGCATGTCACGTTGTATAAACCTTGCCATGAAAAGACAATGTTTTCTCCCAAAACTCTGTCTGCATAGATGTGGCAAATCCTCAGTAGAAAACAACTGAAATCAGCTTTGTCTTTTTGTTTGTGTGCCAACTGCTTATCTGGAGAGATTAAAGAAAAGAAAGAGGCGAGCACTGGGGAAGCAAAACTATTGAAGAATACAATCTGTCTAATTTAACAAAAAGATCAAGGTGCGATTCGATTGCAGTATATGACTGTCTGCACAGGAGAGAGTATTGGATACTAAAGGGCTCTTTAATCTAGAGGAGAGAAGTCTAAATCAGTATACAGAGTGGCTGCAGTTAAAGCCGCTATAATTTAACCAAGACACAAGGTTTAATGGTGGAATGATTAATAACTGAAACAAATTACCAAGGAACGTGGGAAGTTCTCCATTTCTTGATATCTTCTGGTCAAGCCTGGATACTTTCAATGACATAGTTCAAACAAAAATGAGTTAGAGCTATTGGCACAGGGGAGATGAGTAGAAGGTTAAGTATGGTGCTACTGTGTGTCAGGTTAGAAGGTCCAAAGGTCTCTTTTTCCTTTCTGCCTATGGATCAGGGAATCTTCCCATTAATACTTCTCCAGGACATAGCCCGCAAAAGGTCTCCGTTCAGCCTAACACCTTCTCCCGAACAACATGCTGTTCGTTCAGCTGGCGTTGCCCAAACAGCCAAGTGTCTCTTGCCCGGCATCCTCGCAGCCTGAGCCGGGGGCTGTGGGTTGTTGCTGAAGGCACCTGCAGAGAGGGAGGGAAGAAGACCCTGAAAGAGCTTGTCACACACCCTGCTGTTTTATACTTGGGGTGTGAGATGGAAGAAAAGGGCACACCAGAGCCTGCTTTGGGATTTCAAGCACAAGGGAGCAGTGATGCAATCACTTTACATCCACAGGGATAGGGATAAAGCCCATTGTCCAAGATGCTTAAACACAAGCATTGTCATTTTTCCATGTCACAGTGGTTATTGACTCTTTCCTATATTTAATCCGTCTGGAAATTGTCACTAATTTTTCATAAGAAGATGCAACTTTGCTCCCTGATAGCAGCCTGTCTCCTCTCTTTTCATCCACACTGAGCCTATTTGTGTTGTGTGCTTGGAAGACTCAGTTTCTGCTAAATGGAAAGGTAGTTGTTGTTGTTATGAGACAGCCATGGTTCTTCACCAGGAGAACTTTAGATCACTAATAATACAAGCTCATGCCCCCCATCTATCAATCAGTTAGCTTTTCAAATAAAATGATAAGAAACCTGTTTAGCTCAATGTAGCTGGAGTAAGTCAGGGACATGTATGCACTTGCTGAAGATTGAGAGGCTGGAGGTTTTCCAGACTTCATCTTCTGGATGAATTGTTGAGGGTTTATTTGGTCTTTTATTTCTTGACAGCTATTGCTTTCATTCATGGCAGAGGTTAGAACAATTGCACAGAACCGTTTGAAAAATATTAAGATTAATGGTTTTATGTGTAAACTATTTTTCCCCACTCAGAACATTAAGGGATAAGAAAACGAAGAAGCTCTTCTCTTTGAGGAAATGAGACCTCGGAGGTCTTGCCTGTCTCTCTTCAAAAGAAGAATGGAGATGGTTTCTAGAAGAACTGAGGGTCTGCATCAGCCTGTGCTCTGAGAATTTTAAATGGTCGTGGTTTAGGAGCTTCAGAAGGACAAGAAGCTCACATGCTTGCCTCTGGGGTCACAGAAAAGTACGTGCAGCAGAAGAAAGTAAAGAAACACTTTGGCTTAAAGGTGTTGGAGAATATTAGGGCTCTTTAGATGAAGAGACCTGAAATATTATTAACCCTTTAATACCATTTATTCAGTGGCTTCTGCCACCGGAGCCTTATAGTTTCTATGCAGACTTCGATATATAGATAAGGAAACTTGATATTAAATACTAGAGTAGTCTTGTTTTGCATATGATTTGAATTATTAAATAGCTTTTTGATGGTTTGCTGTAGGCAAAATAGTCAAAGTATGTATTTTATTTGTGATGACTGTTTGACCTGTGTTATTGGGCTTCTGTTTGCTTACTGCATAAATGTGAGTGTAGAATCAAGTGAAAGATTTGCGAAGCTGCTCTGTCTTCGATGTGTCAGAAGAGAAAAAGGCTCCTTGCCTTTATTGACATAAGGTCGTGTTCTTTATGCCGGGATAACTAGAGTGTTTGTCTTGCTGCGGATCTTTAATAGAGACAGGTACCAGTCCTTTTTACCACAACAGAGCAAGGAAGGATAGAGCTGTGCCTTTAGCCTGATGCTCACCAGTACTGGGTTTACTTTGAAGTAGAATTATGTGCTGTCTTTTACAGGGAATCAGAGTCAATGTGCAGTAGCTGTCCAGTAGTCAAAATATATTTTGAGCAAACACAGTAAACGGGGCAATGAACAGAATTAGGGAATGATACAAAGAATTTGTTCACACAACCTTTGTCTGAGACTTATATTCAGAATGCTTTTATAGAATTTCTTTGCTCAGACTATGAATTTTTATTGTAATTACATTAAAAAAAAGGCTATCGGCATGAGTGAAGTATGGATAATGTTTTCATTTAGCTTTTTGTTTCTACTTGCTAGCCAAAGATCAGCTTAGGCCTTGGCAGGACAAAAATAGGCAGTGGTTCATCCCAGGAAAAATAGAATAAATAAAGTTGGGTTTTTTTAATTTTGAAAAGGAAAGAAAGAAACAGGAGAGGAGAACAGGAAATTATTAGAAAGAAATAATGTGCACTTGTACGTGGCTTGTAATGTCTTTTTTTGTTACATCTTCTGCTGCGTTTTTCCTAGTCTCTATCAAGGCAGTCTCCTATATAAATTCTCAAAGACAGTTCAAGAAAGCTGTGGAAACGAACTATTACCTATAGAAGTAGTACAGTTCTTACTGACTTTAAGAAGATAAGGATCTGAGACCTTGTGTAAGTTCAATTCATACAATTACGTGAAGGAGAATGAATCACTGGGGAAAGAAAACTAACTGAAAACTCTTTCGAGATGGGATTGTCAAATTGTTCCGAAGGAAATTAGGTGTCCAGAGTCCATTAAAATGTAACTGAAGCTGGAGCATAACTCTCCCAGTCTTTTCTGATAAACTTAGTTCAGAAAAAGTTCATTGAGGTTGATAACCTTGAATGTTCATAGTTCCACTGTCAGCTTCAGCCTTGACATGAAAGAACTTGGAAGCCACGGAAACCACTTCTCTAACATTAGTCCCATGTGATGTGTGACAGCAAAACTTCACACTAGGGGAGGATAGGGAGCAGTACAATAACTGCTAACGACATCATTTTCCACAAAACCAATTTTAAGCTGCTGTTTAGGGACTTGCAAATGGCCTTAAATAGCTTTTGCCATTGAAGAAGCTCATTGGAAGTGCTGTTCAGCAACGCACTTAAACATCTGCACCTTCATTTAATTGTTCTCCAAGATATGTTTAGGTCAATCTTGAAAAGTTGCTGTCTCTAATGTTTCTGCTCCCCCCTTCAGTAGTAGAGGAGGAATAGGGGGAGGAACAGCTGTGTACTCTCCCAGGCTTCACTCTCAGGCTAAGCGTTGTTCAATAATTGTACAAATACGAGGCTGTGCAGATGCTCATACTGTGATTTTCCTCTTTTCTTGTGTATTTTTATCAGCAGAATATCAGGCTATGGTTTAGTCTGCAGTTTATATAGATTATGACACAGCCTCCTGGAACATAGTACTGGGGTTCAACTCTGTTTCCTACAAAAACTGGCAGAAGTTTGCTAAACTGATGATATGAGTCAAACCAGTGAGCTGATATTGTCAGTAATAAATTTATTAATGCCTTTTTCTACAAAGCCATGTCAAAACAACCACGTTTTTGTTTCAGCAAAGGAGGGAGAAGCAGTAAAATTTATGATGATCTGCTGTATGTATGTACTTCATCCTGGGGAGATAGAAACAAGTAAGGCAGAGTGGAAGTAGAGATGTACCCCCACATGCTTTTTGTTTTTCCTGCCAGTGACTACATGGTGAAAGACATCCCTGTTGCCATCTTTGTACATTTTTTAGTTTCTGCTCATTTCCATCAGAATGAATTCTTGCCTACACAGGCAAAGATATCCTCATAAATCCTGAGGGACTTTATACAGTAGTTACAACCCAGCGTTACATCTGTGTCACAAATGGCTATGATGTACCAAGGTATTGCTGTAGATACTGTTTTGGTTTAGGACCAGCTCCTTGAACAGAAGTTAATTCTTTCCCTTAACAAACCTACTGGAAATATCTAGAGTATCTTTCTAGAAATTGGGGAAGATTTCTTGTAGACACATTTTCTTCCTAGAAATCAGGAGCATTTTGTTATTCCATTTATGAAACATTAAATGTTAGGTCCACATTTTGTGACCTTAATCTTCAGCTTATTCCCATGCTTACTAGCTTATGACTTGTGGTGCAGGAGCTGCATCCTTCTGGCTAGCTCATCAACAGGGTAATGTTAGCAGTATTCCCATCCCACCCAACATCTGTTGCTGTGGATCATCCTAGAGAGAGAGTGCCTAGTGTACAGGAGGGAGGACAGAGAAGGGGAAACCGTGAACGGTGGTCTGAGAAGACTTGGATGAAAAGCAACGGGCTGGGTAAGGAGACTGGACCTGGCTGCTGGGTGTGGTGGACTGTGGCTTGGAGTGTTATGAGAGAAAACCAGGAAGGGCGCAGAAAGGACAGGACTGGACTGTGGCCAGGGTGGGAGAGTATGTAAAAGTGGTCCCTAAAGCATACTTGTGAAGTCCAGAACCTAGCATTGCTGCATGTTGCTGGTTTTCTGCCATTTTTGTCTGTGAAATGTGCTGACCATCTCTCTTCAGTGCTTGTCTGGTGTTAGCAGGTACTGCGTCAGCTTTCATACAAGCGTGGATGTCTCAGTTCTGCTGTGATTCCTGGCAGTACTGATACGGATGGAAAGTCTGTTTTGCAATTTTTTACAAGCCATTGTGTGTATATTGTATATAAACCATGTAGTACACAGAAATCAAACAAAAAAGAAGAATTATTAAATTATCAAAGTTGCACTGGAAGAAAATGCTAGTGGCAGTCTGTGTAGGCATCGTTTTTCCACTGTTTGCTAATGCATGTGTGTTGTACGTGATCATCCCATTAGAGCATTGCATCACAACTTTTTCAAATGGGTTTGTTCCCAGTAGGCCTGCCCGAGGTATAAATCGGGTCTGCATGGAAAAGGGGGCTGCTCTCATGTCAGCTGGGCCTCCGCTTCGTGTCTCAAAGCTGAAAGGTGTGCAGGGAGTGAGGCTGGAAAGTGCAGGACAAGGGTGTTGTGAAGTTTCAGGCAGGTGAATGCTGCTCTCTAGAAATGGATCCTGACCTCCCACCTCCTCTCAGATGTGAGACAAGTCAGAAAAACTTGGTCTTTATTATGAATTATATCCTCCTCATTGGCTACATAGAGGTGTCATGGCAGCTGCATTTGAATATAAAATACTCTGGAAAACTCAGGGTCCAGAGAAATGAAATTAAGCACCCAAACCTCTTGGCCTTAATCTACTTATATAGTTCTCCTTTACCTGCTGTAATATTTTGAAGCTGAACTCAGTTGCATGTTTTAATAGTGTACACTGAAGAGCACCAGCCCCCTGAGGGATGATTTGCTGCAAATGAGGCACTGGAGAGCTCTGCGCAGCAGCAAGGAGAGAACAAAATACTGAGCAGTTGACTCCTGAAGTGAACCGGAGCTCCCCAGCATGGGGAGGGAGCGCTTGTCCTCTGGAAGATGGCAGCTAAGGACTGCCGGTGCATGGATGCAGCAGGTACATCCAGGTTTATTGAAGGCCAAGGGGATGCCACACCAAGGACATATGTGACCAGAGCCACTCCCCTCCCCCCCCCCCAACTCAACATCGTGCCGTATGTGGAGTGAGATGCTGTGCAGCCTTTGCTGTTAGCAAAGTTATTCACAGGGGACTGTCTGGCTCTACTAGTGTGCTCCTGATCAAATTCAGAGGAAATTGGGTAATTCTTCTGTTTTGGTGATATGACAACAAAGGCAAAGGCTGAGGATGTTTGTGTTGCTCTGTTAGGAGCAAGGTCTCTTTCCTTCCATGGGAATGCTCAGAGTTGAGGCACTGCTTTGCATGACTGCTTAATTTTAAGCCACTGTGATTTTTAGCAGTTACCAGAGTATTTGGCATCTGGGCACAGCACAGATCTCTAAGAGCCAACCCAACAAAAACTGCTGTACCTTTTGACAGAAATAGGTGACAACGTGTTTATTTTTTAGCAAAAGGGTAATATACATCCATAATCTGTTACTGGTTACGGACTGTGACTTCCAGAGGTGCATGGCATGGCAGCCTCAATATGTAGCCATGTGAATGATGTGTCGCCATTTAAACCTCAAATGCGTGGATTGGGGTTGTTTCTTCCTAGCCTCGCTGAAAGCATTCATTCCAGGCTGCAGCAGCTGGCTGTACATCTTCTGTATTCTCTGGGTGTGCTTTGATTTGCAGTGAAAGACAAACATGTAATTGAGTGGAGGGTGTAGAATCCTTTTTTTATTATTATAGAGAACTCTTCAAATGGAATATGAAGGATAAAAGTGTAATTTCATACCTGAAACCAAAAACATTAGTTATGAACACTTTCTCTTGTTCAAGTTTTAGAGCAATGGGTTTGTAAATGACCTGCATTATTAGGTTGCACATAGTCCTTAAACACACTGCAGTCTTTGGGGTTGTTCACATTAAATGATCTTGTTCAAAACTGAAAGTAGTCAATACTCCAGTATTGACTGGAGTCATTAATTCTTGCTTGGAATCAAGTCCAGCAGAATAGGCTGCAGTAGGAAAAGCTACTGTTTAAAAAAATCTGCCAAGAACTTTTACTCCAATTGTGAGCAGAAACCTGGAACTGCAGTTTTTAAAGATGTAGACCTTCCTTAGATCACTGCAAATCAGTAACTCTACTGAGGATGACAGGATTTAAATCCCATCCCCCGACCCCCATAACTGAGATCAAAATTATGGTTTCAAGTGATTTTTGAAAAAAACCCATGTTATAAAATTCCACAGAAAATGTTTCACAGCTGCTCAGAATTTAAGGAAAGTTAATACTTCCAGATGCACTTGAGAAAAATCTCATTTACCTGATTTTGCACCTAACGTACCGCTGAAGTTAATGAGATGTAAGCTCTTAAGTCATTTAGTTGCTTTTGAAAATTTTACTTAATAATCAGTTCTAGCTTTTCCAAAGTATTTATTTTCATGTATTTCAAAAACTGTTGTTATGACTCTTTTATTATGATTCAGCATTCCTTTGGTCTACTTGACATAAATATACAATAGTACAAATTTTATGGTAAATCTCCTTTACGTTACTAGAAAGAAAAATTAGTCTTTTGTTGCTTTCATACCAGTAGAAAACATAACAGAGCGTCATAATGTGCTCACAAATAAGGGCAGATAGAGAACTGGAGCAGAGAGACATGGGAAGACATTTAGGGTTTTTGCTAAGTGGAAGTGAAAGTTCTGTGCATTAGCAGTAAATGGGGAGGCGGCAGGGTAGCACGGAAACGCTGCCTGCTGGAAGCACATCCTTGATCTGACTCTTACGACAGTCAACAGCAATTGAGGTCTCCAAACGGAAACAGCTGAAAGAAAAACAGGGTAAGAATTAGGTGAAGGGAGAAAGGTTGGCGGAGGAAACAAGTAGCTGCAAAGTTGAAATTAAAAGTCCTTTAGTGTAATCTCTTGAGATCTTGTGAAGACAGAGGCTGTAAAGGATTTGCCCTTGAATGGCAGAAGGGCGTGGGGCAGGATGAGACCAGGGAAAGGCTGACTACAGAGCAAACGAATGAGAGAGTGGGTGGATAAAAGTTCTGAAATGTAAAAAATTGCAATAGTTGGAAAGAGCAGAAAAGGAGAAGATTAAAAGGTTGACAGTTCAGGGAAAACACAAAACACTCGCTTCTGTATGACACTGCAAAGAAATGTTATCTAGGGGTTTTGGTAGCGGTAGTATCATTTTTTTGCAGGGATACAGTGCCGGTATTTTAACAAGGGCTATGTGTAACAGCGTTTGATATCTCCAGCTCAGGCACTCTGGGTTTTCCTGAAGAAAGAAGTTCAATGGTAGCACGTTCACCTTGCCCTTCAGTCTTGGGGTTTCCGTAGCTGCAGGCACTGGGGCTGCAGCGGTTGTGCTGTCAGCACAGTGAGCGTGAGAAGGCAAATTCCCGTGGCAGCAGAAATTCATGGCATTCATTTCGGTGGTGGGTCACGGAACAGGATCACAGTGTAACAGCTACTCCTAGCGTGTTGGGTGGATTGTGAAACAGCTCCTTCTGGCACCGGTCCCATATGCCTGTGTGCTTTTCCACCACGACTCACCCATTGTGCACATGTCCATCACGATGCTTTGCAGGATGGTGAGATGATTAGAAAGAGATATGCCCCAAGTGAATTGTCCTGTTCCCATACAGGGTGCATCGGCTGTGGCGGAGATGTTGCAGAAGTAGCCCCCAGCTGCTTATCCCACTTAATTTCGGGAATTTCATTGCAGTGGCTTGTCCTCAGCCTTGTTTTCAAGGTTGCCAGCACAAAGCAAAAGGAGTTGCCTAATTTGAACTCAAAGAGATGTTCCTTTTATCACTTAACGTCCCATCTTGTCAGTGGCATTAGGGCAAGTTCATGCACTTCTCACTGGATCTCAGATTTGCTGACCTATTTCCAGTTTTAACCCATTTATGAAACTAGTGGTCCAAACTGTTGGCCTTTTCTCTTCGTAACCTTCTTTTAGTAACTAAATGGGTACATATTCATGAGGCAGGGCTGGAGGGCAGATCGTAGCTCTATGAAAGTATCGGTGTATTTACGCACTTTATTCCAAGACCACGTCCAGTATGAGTCTTGGTTCATGGGTGAAAATATCCTCTCTCGATCCAATAGGATATTATGATTTACATGAGAAAATGAAAAGTGGATTTAGCTGGAATACTGCATACCACACTTGAGTGAGCTATTTACTCTTCAGGGGACTGAAATACTTTATTATTGGGCAACCAAGTGGAAGTAACACTGCAGAAGTTTAGTTGGGTATGAAATATCTACTCTTACACAGCATTTCTAAACTGTTAGCCAAATGAAAGATAATAATGTTTTTTCCCATACTGTTTTTAAAGTGGCCAGTCTTAATCCCTGATTCTGAGCAAACTGGGGGTGTTTTTTTGTCTTCAGTGAATAGTAGATGCAAATACATTTTGAAGGCAATTAGGCAGAGTATTTTTATTTTTGCTTACAATAAACTGCAAGCACAAAATTGCTAGCACAAGGTTGAAGGTTATTTACTAAGATTATATGCCACATGTGATTAATCTCTTACCCACTTTTTTCCTTTTATTAGCAAAATTTTAAATTTCCAGGGGATCTGTACAGAATTCTAAGGGGTCAAATTACAAGGCTGATAATACTTATCACTGGTGGCTGTGTGTGCAGAATATACTGCATTAACTAGGTGCTTCTTGCTGCTCAGCTGCTCTCAGGTAACCTGCATCTCTCTCCTGGAGTCCCAGCAACATCAGCTACCCTGAAACACTGCAGATCAGCACATCCTGGAGAAGTGTATGGCTGTCATAAGGCCATTTTCTCCTGCTGTTCTTCAACAGCATTGCTCTGAAAAGATAACAAATGACATAAAACTGCCAAATAGGTCTGCAGGGAACAAAAGGCCCATTATTTCCCCAGTGGAAAGGAACACGTTAAACATTGCTTTACTTCCCGTAACCCCCCAGCTCCTGTTGGCGATTGCTGATCAAACTGTTGAGTGCTGCTTTGTCCTGCTCCGTGGCCACATGTTCCTGCCACCTTCCTTTTTGCCAGTCATTGTGTTTCTGAAACTGCCCAAACTGCAGAAGATAGCCAGGTGAAAACAAATCCAGCCACACACACACAGAGCAAAGTTCTCAGTGTGGTCTGTCTCCACCAACAGGGACTGGTCAATATGAGAAGGCAAGTAGATCCCAAAGTTGTGTGTAATCGAGGATGGGAGGTGGGGACAGGGAGGAGGAAGAGCAGGATCTCTGTTTTGGAGGGCAGCCCCATGCTTAGGTTAGTTTACGGTGACTGATGAACCAACACCTTGGACCCAAAGTGATGTATTCTTCCACAAGTTCAATAGGAGGCTCAGGTAGAGCACCGTGGGCTTTGCGTGATCTTCATTACTATTTATGGTATTGCTGTTCAAGTGCTGCTGGAAGCTGAGGAGGTGGTGGAGAAAGGGGCTTGCTCTGCACCATCTGACATGTGTTCAATTAATTATTTTCTAAAGACAATTTTATGATGTCATGCAAGTTGGAAGCCATAATTTTGCTGTCAACCTTGTCCTCACTGTGTCCTTTTCTCTGGAAAAAAGTAGTGTGAATCTTCACTGCAAAAAAGATCTCAGTTTTAATTCATCATGCCTGCTATAATAACAGAGGCAGTTTTAAGGTTAGAATAGCGTATAGACAAGATGATAATTATTGCTCTGAAGCTTTTCTGGAGAAGAAGGCAAGAGGAAATTTTCCATTAACATTAGAAACCAATACAGGAGAAGGTGACAAATAAGTGCTTCCACCATGCTACTTCTCCACGATCAAAAGACACTTGCCTAATCCCAACATCAAATTGTCACATGATTAAAAATGTATGTGATCTCATGAACATATAAAAGATTGTGTATAGCAGCATAAGTACTTGATTTAAATGCAGAATTAATAGCTTCACTCAGCTTTACGTTGAAATGCAAGATCAACAAGGCATGTATCCAAGAGACGTACTTTAGTTTTTGCACCAAGGCAGCTTATTAGTGAAACTATACTGATAATTTTTTCATTTTTAGACAGTTGGCTGAAGGGGAAAAAGAAGTTTGAAGTGATTTGTAAATTTTGGGAGGGGTCTGATATATTTGAGAAGCTAGTGAGTTAAAAAACTTCAAACAACCTCAAAACCCAGGCACATCCATTATTTTAACAATTAACTTTTACTTACCAAGAACGTATTTGGTATGTAAAAATATGTAAAAAGTTGCACATTGATAGTGGTCATAAAGTGTAGAAAATTCTGTGCTTGTTGATTAGGTATCTGTTATCACTGTAACCATGTACTTCACCAGAAACCCATCCTGCTTGTGACTCGTGTGCAGTCCCTGTGGAGAACTTCCATGGATTCAGAAAAGACAACGTACAAAGCTTCTGTAGGTTCAGCTGTAAATTATGCATTTATATTATACCCAGTGCACACATAGAAACACCACTTTCTGAGTTTTTGCACTTCTAATGTATTAATTCAGTGAAATACTTAGAGTACTGTTTAATTTTAAGCCTGTAAAAAATACAGTTCAGTATTGGACCCAAACATATTACTGTCTTGTTAGTTTTAGCTATCTTAATTTCTGCTTTTGAAGGAACATTAATCTAATTCTTTTTTTTTTTTTTTAAGTATATGTCAGGATTCAACTGTTTTATTTCAGTTTGGTAGCACTGAGTTGTTTTTTTTTGTCCTAACTGATCATAATGACAGCTAAATGTCAGCTTCATTTGTATCTTAGCTCAAATTATAAACAGAAAAGTATACAAAAAGGAAGATGTTTTGTTACACATTCGGTGAATTATTTTTGCTGTATACCTTATGCCAAACAGTTTTGATTCTGCATGTGACTTACAGTCCGAAAGGCGTACCCATACATTTTCATGATTAAATTATTTTCAGTATTTTGCATCTAGTGCAGAGAAAACACTGCTATTAAAATAAATGCATTAAAAAAAAAATGGAACTTTGTTGAAACATAATTCCATCGAGAAAAAAACCACAATATTTTTATATATCATTTTGGATATATTTTATGTCAAAACATGATCACCAGTCAAACTAGTGACATCTAAACCCAATACATTATTGTGACTTCTAAATATTTTGCATCTAGTGCAGAGAAAACACTGCTATTAAAATAAATGCATTAAAAAAAAAATGGAACTTTGTTGAAACATAATTCCATCGAGAAAAAAACCACAATATTTTTATATATCATTTTGGATATATTTTATGTCAAAACATGATCACCAGTCAAACTAGTGACATCTAAACCCAATACATTATTGTGACTTCTAAAATAAAAAATCAGAACCAAACTAAATCACCATGTGTTGGTGATTTAAACACAACAAAACTCTAGTATTCTTCAAAAGTGTCTACTAAATATAATAAAAAGAATAAGAGAACAATTAACATTTAGTCTGTTACATTAAAAAATTGGATGTACATATTTCTATTGCCTGTTAGCTTTACCTAAGCCTTCTCAACTACTACAAAAATAAAAAGAAAAAAGAAAACTCATTGTTCAAAGTCAAAAACATTCAAATCAGTTGATACAACATTACAGTACAGTCAACTAACATCATTCAAGGTCTCCTTTTCTCAGTGTACGAGTCCTTAGACCAGTGTTACAAACCTAGTTCAATGCAGTTTCAAAACTGTATGTTAGCTTTGCAAGATACTGTACTCTACTGATGGCTTCAGAAGAATGGGGTTGTGCTACTTTTGAATCACAGGGTAACCCCAGCCTCATTAATTTTATTCAGCACTGTAGTTAGAACAGCATTAAGTTTAGCACAATAACTAAAAAAAGGAAAAAAAAAAAAAAAGAATTGGAAGCTAGGTGAAGCTGCCATTTGTGTCAAACAATTGCGATACGCTATACTAAAAAATTCTGAAATATCCACCTGTCCTCACCGCTCTGCCACAAACTAGCAAAGTCAAAAATACAAAAGTCTTCAACGTCTCATTTTTGCAGAATAAAGCAAAAAAGTCTTTGTGCTCCTTACTACCAGAAGCAAAATATCCTCTGAGTTACCACATGTAATAGCTTCTGGATGTGTCGACTTGGGTTGGCTTGGTCTCTGCAGAACCATCCTTGTCTTTTTCACTGTCACCTTCCCAGAGATTAATAAGTGGAGGGTAGAGCTCATTCAGTGGGATTGAAGAGGTCTTTTGCATATATTTTTTCAATGAGTGGTGGTAGTTTTTTCTCTTAAATCTTTTTGCAATATAAACAGAAATGGAGGCGAGGCTAATGACAGCAAACATGGATCCCATTACTGCTGCGAGGGCAGTGCTGGTTTCTTGGTCTGAAATATCTAGCGCAAAAGCTGCGTTTTTTGTTGTAACATTAACACAGGACTTCTGTGTTTGCTGATGGATATTTGACACCGTTAGACACACTTCATAATCTGTAGATGGTTGTAAGTGCGTGAGATTATATTCATGTACATCAACTGGGACCCTAGCAGTGTACGTAATGTGAGGGTTGTCAATCTTCATAGTGGCCGATGACCATTTTAAATTGGAAGTCATGACGTTGGAATTAACTTTCCAAGAAACTAAGATAGAATGCGATTCAGCTTGCTTAACGTAGATTTTCAGAACCTGGGTACCATCCAAAAGCGTTCCATTCACCCGGATAGTAGCGACCCTCGTATCAGCCCCTTCTATGTTTTGAGCAACACAGGTGTACCTCCCAGAGTCTTCAACCTGGATGTTAGAGATTTCCAACGTGCCTTCACTACTCAGCTTGTATTTGTCAGAGAGACTTTCGACAGTTACTTTATTGCCGAGAGGAGTGACCCAGTAAATTTCTGGCTCAGGTTCTGCCATGGCCCTGCAATCTAAAAACACCGTCATGCCGATGTCCAAGTTTAAGTGATTTGGAAAGGTCTCATGAGAGATCATTGGAAGACATTGTTCATTTGAATCCTGTATTAACACTTCCTTCACCTGCTGTCCTCTGTATTCTGGAGGCATAGCACAAAACATGGATAGAGGTTCCATGAAACGGATATTGGTTTTGTTTGAGTTGATCCAGTGAATGACACAGTCGCACCTGAGCGGGTTACTGTGGATACTGATCTCACGCAAGTTTGGAAGGGATTCCACAGTCTTTTGGTAGACTGCATTCAAGGCATTGTTGTTCAGCATCAAGCTCTCCAGGGCAGGAACATTGCGAAATGCCAAACGATGTATGTAAGACAGCTTTGGATTGTTGGTGGCTTCAAGCTTTGTAAGTTCAGGCAGGTTGTCCAGCGCATACCTATCAACAGAAACGAGCTCTCCCATATTGTTGATTCCAAGCTCTTTCAATCTGAGCATGTTTTTAAAATCACCTTCTTGAATTTTATGAATCGGATTTTTGTTGAGATCCAGGAATTTTAAATTTGGAACTTTCTCAAGTGCAAGCTGAGGAACTTTTACCAATTTGTTGTCATAGAAGGAAAGACTTTCAAGACTATCCAAGCCTACCAAGGCATTGCCAGGAATGTCTGTGAGATACATACCTGCCAAAACTAGACTCCTTAAATTTGAGAGTGGTTTGAAATTCATATCTAGTATTCCAATCACTGGATTTTCTCCAATCATGAGAATCTCTAAGTTAGGAGTAGAATCAAACCAACGGCTGTCAATAACCTTTAATTTGTTGGAGTTCAGATGTAATCTCAGAAGATTCTTCAGGCCAGAGAATGCATTTGCAGAAATGCTGCTGATCTGGTTGTGATTTATATATAGCTCCTGAAGATTGCAAAGGTCTTGCAAGCAGTAGTCAGTCATCTCCGTTATCTGGTTTTCCTCCAGGTGCAAAGTAGTAAGTTGAGTGAGATTTGAGAGCCCCACATCTTTGATACTTGTGAAGTTATTTTGTGAAAAATCCAATTCTGTTAAATTGAACAGCTGTTGGAGTTCATCTGTGGTCTTTGCAATGTTGTTGCTTTGTAACAGAAGGACTTGAGTGTCACTGGAAAGATTGCTGGGGATTTTTGTTAATCGAAGGTCATTGCAGTCAACTGTTGTGGCTTCCCTGTACGTTGACTGTGGTGTAAACCATGGCCTGATTTCACATACACAAAGCTGTGGACATTCGTTACTCTGTATGGAAGACTCAGTTAATGAATTCATTAACAATTCTAGCACCAACTGGCAAACAGTTAAAACAACTCTAACCTTCGCCATGCTGGTCAGATAGTGAGTTCAGCACCCCAGCCCCTTAAAATAACAACAGATTGAGAGGGTGGTTTGTTATCAGGCAGAAAATGTAAAGCTTAGAGTTTAAGGTGAAAGGCTTGGACATCCAGAAGGTGAAAGATGATTTTCTGAGTTTAGAGAAGACAAGAAATGGTCTGAAGAGTCGCAGCTGCTCCTCTGTCTTCCAGAATCTTCTGCAAATCAGTGTCTGAAGATGTTCCTGAAAACAGATTAGGGTATATGTTATGCTCATCTCATATACAGTTCAAATATTATCCAATTTCTTCATCCTTTAAAGAAAAATATCTGAAAAAAATCATTATTTTAACATTCATCTCTCTCATAAAAATCCTGATCTGGTATAGTTAAGTTATGTAGGGTTTGGAACTCTCTTCCACTTGGGATTTATATGAGAAAACTCTCTGATAGTTCCCAAGTGCGTGACTGCAACAGTATATGCAGTCATCCGAAAATAAAACTTTTGGATACCTTTCAGTTTTACTCTGCAATATTTGTTTGAATGGCTTGAGAAATGCTAAAGATCAAGGATATGTTTGCAAGTGCAGCTAGGTCTCAAATGAGTGTTCAGAGCATAATCCCAATGGGAGTCAAGGTGCCAGAGCTGTCCCCAAGGCTCGGATTTCAGGTGTGTGGAATTAAGGCTCAGGAAGATGTTGGTTTATAAGTTTCAAGCTAAATGCATATGAACTTTGCCAAAACTCATCCGAGTTAATCAAATCGGTTCCAGATAACAGCTTAGATTTAATCCAGCTAAGCACCAAACAATAACGGTAAATTTGATTAAATGAATGTACTGTCCTTATTTTAGCTGTTTGTACTGCATTGTGCATCATATGTGAATTGTTACCACAATTCCAAATTACTGTGTAAACCACACAATTTATATCCTTTTAGCCTGAAGTTACTCATGCAAGAGTATGTTTAAATTAACCCAACAGTGCCCAGTGTACCTCAGAAAATCTGTTGTGTTGTGGGTCTTCAAACACATATTCAAGGAAGATCTGAGCTCTTAGTAAAATCTTTCTTATTCTCACTGTATTGAAAAAGTAAGGTTCGGGAAACAGTACGTTATCTGCAAGCCTATGTATTACTGCTGCTGTAAAAAGCATGGATACAGTTTTGAGAGATTCTGTATGTGTATGTGTAAAAATGTGCAATTCGGGGCCTGTGGTGTTAAATACAACAGCTGCCTATCTTCCTGTTCAGAAGTATGTTGCTTCAGTGACGGTGATGCTGCATGAACTGGTTTTCTCCCAACTAGTGCTAGTGTGGTGATTTCATATGCCTAGTGGTATTCCTCTTGGCTTGTTGTGCACATCAACGTTGGCAGATAAAGTACACCTTTACAGTATTTCACAGTGAAGGTTAAACAGGTTAGTGCATGTGTTCAACAAGCTTTGAGTTAAATACAAAGCATATGCGAGCAAGGCATGTGACAAATCTGAATAAGGATTTAAAGAGCAGACCTCCTGAAATTCGAGGTGACACTGTAAATCTCATGCTCTAATGATTGCAGTTGAGACTTCTCAGACAAAAGTTTTGTCTTTTTATGTAACTAAAATAATCAAGTTGTGCTATATCTGAGACAGAGTACATAACAATGATAAAATGTAATAGCAGAAAGCAGGAAATAGCATCTTTTTCAATTAGAACGTAGTAAAGCCTCAACCTAGTCAAAGCCCACAAAAGATATTATTATATAAAATAATAAAACTAAATACAGCTTTTAAAAATAGTTTTAAAATAGTAATAGATAGTGGTGACAGGAATGCCATTTATGCAATGCTTTTACTTCAAAATCTGGTCAGCATATTAAATAATGAAATGACAATGTCTTATTTCGGATTATGATATAATGCTATAAGTGGAACACACCAAATAGCATTTTTATTTTGGCATGCTGTTATTTGTTGTGTGGTTGTATTTTGGAGGAAGGGAAACAGGAATGTTAGCCAGAAAGCATTTGACCCTGTTGAGTTAGATTTTCTCTCTGGTAGCTGAGACTTGAATGAAAGATGAGAAGACCGTGCTGGAGGGGGAAAAGCCAGATGTAGAACAAACATTCCTTCTCAAATAACTTTCAACTGATGGAAGAATTGAGTAAGACACTAACTGCATTAACAAGAATAAATCCTAATGGCACCGTAATAGTAAGGAATATATTAACATAGAGTGATGAGGAGGCTGGCATGAACTGAGTTACGCTGACTTTAATGGATGCTTCTCTCAATAACAATCCATTTGTAGCTGACCCAAACTAGACAGTTCTAGGAATACTGATGATGTCAGAAGTTTAATTAATTCCAGATTTTTCAAATTATAGTATTTGCCAGTTAATAATGCAGGCAGTGATTTCATCTGGTAACAATTCTAGAGAGGTACCGGAGGTGCTTTGAGCTGCCATTACACACAGGCTGTTCCCTTGCACAGGGAGACGTCTCTGGTCCAGTTTTGCAGCCTTGGCTCAGTGAGGCACGAAAGGGAGCGGCACGGCCAGGGGCAACAGCCTGCACCAATCCAGATGCCGCTATAAGAGGCAATATTGCTCCAACCATTCATGCCTTCAGAGTCCCTCCTGTAACTTTTTTCTAAGTAGATGAAGAGAAAGAAGTCCATGCCTTATAAAGCTGTGGGCCCTAATGATGTTTTGGCTCTGATGTAGTTATACGAATCATGTGATACTTTAAAAATGAAACTGCACGGAAAAGACTTCAAAGCTTCTTTTAAAATATGTCGGAGCACATCTAGATTTTGAAAAAAATTTTAATTTGATCCTTCCTTTGTTGAATATTTATATCCTCTTACTTGCACATTACATTTATTGTTCATCCTTGGTAAGAAGGCATTTCTGGTTTTATTGAAGAGAGTTCTCGGTTTGTGATCACTGTAGACATATGATTTTACAAGTTACTAGTGGCACTTTCTCTTCTCTAGCTATTTTCTACTGCAAATGGATTTAATTTTCTTTAACTGGAAAATGTTCTTTAGAAATGACCTGCACATTACTGTCTCCAATCTCCCCCAGCCCAGGGCAGCTTGGATGAAGCTATAAATGAAAATCCAGTGTAATCAAAAAGTAAATTCTGATCAGCTCCACATGCCCCAGTCCATTTTAGTGCTGTGCTTATGTGAATGGCAGCCCAGAGAGGCCACAGCATGAGGGAAAAGCCAAGTCATGGACTTTTGCTTTAGCTGCCACTTATGCTATAAAACCCCATCCGTTGCTCTGATAAAAACTAAAGAAGCAGCCGTTATCAGTGAAAAAGTGCACTGCAGTTTTTTGTGTAACTGAATAGCAATGGCTGCTTTTGTTCTGCCATTTTATATCTATATATGATATGCTTGACCATCTCAGCTCTCATGTTTGCAGGAGGAAGCTGCCAGCTCTCTGAGCTGTCACCAACAGCCGTCCCTTTGCCCCTGGATGTCTCAGCTTTCCAGTCTTCGCAGTGTTGGCAGGACTGGTCCCAGTCACCTCTGTGACACTTAGTGTCCAAAGGAATAAAATAACACTATGTTTTTCGCTGGAAGGCTATGTTTCTCAAATGTTGGACTCTTTCAGGTTCTGAAGTCCTATCTGGAATTATAATTACATCTTTCCAAATAAAAACAAGACAAGATATGCATGTAGGAAATCTTTCATTTTTTTGTGGAAAAGCTGGAGGACAACCAGGTTTTGAAATCAAAATCTGTGATAGTATGCGGTTCCAAATAGCCACCAACAAATAATCACCAAGCCCATGTGGATAAACCAGGGATGGCTGCTGGGAAAGTTCCCAACTCTCACTGGAATCAGTGAGACTGAATTGAGAAGAATTTGAGTGTTAGTATGTGCCCCTTTCCTGCTAGAAATCTCAGCATTTTGCTGAGCGAGATCCTTTTTGTATTAACTTGTTCTTTTTTTCATATAAAACAAATACAGTGTGTCCCTAGTAGCCAAGTGCAGTCCAAGCCAAAGACAAGTCAGGGGATCGGGGTCAGAAGATTTTGGATTTGAAGGCCAGGGAATGTTTCTTAAAGAAACACCAGTTCCAGAGCAGGGGCAGAGCAGTGGCTCCGGGCTTTTTGGATTAAGGGAAAATATCAGTCCTCCTTAGGACAGAGTCATATCACAAAATCTTTTTTTTTTCCTGAAAATGGTATTTAATATGGGTCATGTGATTGATGGCACTTCTTTTAATTCTGTGTTAAAAATTTCTTTAAAAATACCTGAGCGAGATCCTTTTTGTATTAACTTGTTCTTTTTTTCATATAAAACAAATACAGTGTGTCCCTAGTAGCCAAGTGCAGTCCAAGCCAAAGACAAGTCAGGGGATCGGGGTCAGAAGATTTTGGATTTGAAGGCCAGGGAATGTTTCTTAAAGAAACACCAGTTCCAGAGCAGGGGCAGAGCAGTGGCTCCGGGCTTTTTGGATTAAGGGAAAATATCAGTCCTCCTTAGGACAGAGTCATATCACAAAATCTTTTTTTTTTCCTGAAAATGGTATTTAATATGGGTCATGTGATTGATGGCACTTCTTTTAATTCTGTGTTAAAAATTTCTTTTAAAAATACTGGGTGGGGAAACTTCCCCTAAACGGTAAGGGGGTATTATACCTTTCTTTTGGGAGGTACTGAGCTTGTAAAGGATAGCTTTTAGCAGTCTCTGCCTTCCCCCTCATTTATTAAATTCGTATTTTCTAGTGTACTAAACCACTACAACAGTCATAACAGCTGTTAACTTGATATCAACAGAAATAATAGTTAATTTTACGGGAGAGATATGGAGGGAAATATTTTACTAGGGGCTAAATAAATACATTTTCCATAGTACCTCTCAGTACCCAGTGCATTAAACCACATTTCTGTCAGCAAGCAAACCCACTGTCTGGGGATATTAGCTTGTACATGTTTCTTGTGGGTGGAAAACATGAGCATCATTCCTGTGTCTCCCGTCCTGGAAATGCAGCGGGGAGGGTTTGTGTAGGGCTTCCCTTTCCAGCTAGGTTGCAAAAACTGCTTAATGGTGAGAATTTGTTTGGCCCAAGAAATAGTAATGGGGGAGGATTTGGTCATGGAGCAGAAGATCCTTCATTTCAGCATTCCAGTGGGGTGGAAAGAGAAGTGTGCTGGCAGCCGTAGCCTTGCTGATGGCTGTTAGTTTGTCTAGTTGTTCAGGTGATCCAAAGAAAAAGTACATTTAAGTCCACAATGCAGCAAGAGGAGACTATGAAGGGACAATCATGAAATAAACTGTTCATAAAAAGTGTTCATAGTTAAACTTGCTAACTAGAAAAAACAGATTTAAACATTTTTTTCTTGGTACTAGAAAGACAAAGCATTGTCACTTGCATGACAACTGTATTAATGGTCACTATTAAAAATTGCTGAAAAAAGAAACAATGTAGTTTGCACATGGATATTTGGATGTCTGTTTTGAAACAGCAATACTACCATGGAAAATCTTCTCTCTCCACAGTTAAGTGGTTCATTCCTGCAAAATTTCTTTTATATTGCAAGTAGCATCAGCACAGGTTTTGGTTGGCAGCCATATAGACTAAATGCACCTAGGTAAAAGTCTGGGGGATCAGATAAATGAAGAAAATTACCTCGGGCTAAGACAAGCAATTTCTTTTGCACTTGCTGTGAGCCAGAAGCACATACTGATCCACAGTACCTACCCATCTCTCCACAGAAACATTTTCATATATTGAGCCTAAGTAATGTAGCTAGTCTCTCAGAAAATTGTCTGTTGTGCTAATGTTCTGCTAACGACTTGTGCAGCTTGCTTGTTTCCCCATCATCATCATTTGTGAAACTACTGCCATATAAACTGACCCTCCATCATCAGTCAGTTTGGGAAAACTTGTCCTGGGCTGCTGCATCCTGGATTCAGGTGGGTCATTAGGAAAATGCACGTTAGACAGCCCAGCACCCGTGCCCAGGGATCCGGAGCGTACGGCAATGACCAAGGCATAAGAACTGGTGAAGTTTCAGCTAGAACACAGTGATCAAGAAAAACGAATATTGTGTGTATGTTGGAGGTAAAAAGTGACTTGCCTTGCTTTGAGCTTTGGTAGGGCCTTTGCAGTTCTATATCCACCCATTTTCTATAGAGAAAAACTGAGGTATTAGTGCCATACTACAGGTGAACAACCACCTTCGATAATGCTTTAGGGGAGCGAGAGGCATTTAAGTACTGCCACATGAATATGTACGTGCATCCACTAAATCACACAAGTAAGCACAACACAAAACCTGGTCTAAAATGTTGTGTTACTAAGATCAGGGCTTACTCCGGTCAAGAACATCAGTGACCTTGTATATCCTAGAGAAAGAGGCTGGACTTGGACTTTGAGTTTAATAACCAGGATATTTACAGCTAACCCTTGGAATGGGCTCCTTTCCCAGGAATCAAATTTACAAGTGCAGTCCTGTCTATTTAGAAAAATATTGAGATATCATGCCTGATAGTAAGCCTTTTATATTGAGGTTTTTAAAGTCTCCAATGTCATCAGGAAATAAGCTATTTATAAGCCTGAATTGTGTAAAATACAGAAAAGTCAAGCTGAAAATGAGGCGAGTCAGTTGAAAGAGCATACCAAAATCTGAAAGTGGGAGCTTGTTATTAAAAGCAAAGACAAAAACAAGGGCCTATAGGACATGTTGATAAAAGTATCAAAACACATCTTCAAAACACATCTCAGGGATTCATAATATTTAAGGTTTGGGTTTTTTTTTCCCTGCAAATAATGCCTACTTTTTCTTCTTGTCTGTATACACATTCCATCAAAATAAAGTCAGTGTTTAATTTTAGGGAAAGCTCTGTTGAGAAGGCGATCTGCTGTATTTCAGGACAACCTTAGTATGCTTTATCTCCGTTCTTTTGAAAAAATACTAGTCTTATCGCCACAGAAGAAATGCAAAGAGCATCCTATTCATAATGTCTGCACTGCAGAAATAGCATATTAAATCTTAAAATTTGTAACTTACTGGGGTTTATTCTTAAGACTTGCATCTGATACAATGTTTTTCATTAAAATATTGTAGTAAATTTGCAGGAGAGAGAAAAATTACTTTCATTCATATACTGGTCTCGAGTACAAAGGTCTAGATACCATGCAGAGTACAGCTACTGTATATTGATGGCCCATCAAATCAACCATGGAACTGCAACCCAGCTTCTGTCATCTGTTTGAAAATCTCTTACAAATTACCATTAACAAGTCATATTAGAAACATCAGGAATAATAAGTGTTTTCCAAACAGTGCGTTGTCAAATTATATAGTCTGTTTTTTCTTTAGGAAAGAAAAAACTCAAAGCCATTTAAAAGTCTTGAAAGCCTGAAAGGCAAGATACATTTGTTCAGTAGTAATATTCTTACATTAGAAATCCAACTTGTTATATACTTTCTTACTATGTTTATTTTCATAAAAATAGATGAATCTTGGGACAATACGGGCTGTTCGTTTATTGCCCATGACTCTAGTTTTTGTGTCCCACTACACAGGGTCTGCCCACATTCAATACGAAGGCAGTAGTAAAACTTTTATTTCATTTGATGGCGAAGAGTCACGTCTGTGATGATTATCCTCATTCCACATAATTACCAGATAAAATTATTTGACTAGATCAGCTTTCCTGACAGCCAACCAAATAACTTCCACTGTCAGGTTAAAAGCCAGTTTCCTGAGACCTGCCTTGCAGCTCTTCCCTTGTGCACTGAAACGCAGGACAGCTACCTGCAGTTGATGGAGGACAGACCGCTGAGGAAATTCTTTCATTTCCACCCGTACATGCTGTCGTGCACTCATAGCCTAATTGGTTTTAGCTTCTAGTGTGTCTAAAATTTACGGAGCATAACTAATTTTGGAAGACTTGTTCCAACTATTTTTTGCATGTAGTGGATCTGCTGGCTGAAGAATGAAAGAGGACCAAGACTAGAGAAATACTGCTTCGTCTTCTAATCATATTTAAAGAATAGAAATGGAATTCAGTCTTGGCGTACTTGGGATCTCAGAACCACATGGAAGGATCTGAACATCTTGTTATCCATGGGGGCACCTACCTCATGAGGGTTTCATACTAGAACAACTCAGATAATCTCTGCTTCTTACTATCTATCAAAATCAGTACAGTTCAAATTAAAATTTAAAAAAAAAAAAAAGAAGAGAAATAGCTCTAAAAGAGGAACAGGAGCATTAAGAGATTGGGTTGGATTTTGGAGCAGAATTTCCTTTTCGTTTTTGACTACTCTGAGAGCCAAGGCAGCTTGACTAGTAGAAGTGAAGTGTTAATAATAATGAAATAACATGAGAAATATTTTTAACCACAAGAATATGGATGCCAGAACTCCACAGGATTTTCACGAAGCAACAGAAAATCCTCTTCCTCTCTTTTTGCTGACTGGCTTTCTGGCAGTGTGATTATTTTGCTTCCTACACAGTTCTAGATCAAACTCCAGTTTTATGAGTCATTCAGGATCCCCCACAGTTGGGAAAGACCCCAGCATGTAAGTAGTTGTTACTACTTTCAAGGATGCCAAAAAATCCTGTGCTAGAAATGGTAGCCAATAAATAAAAACTGAAATGAGTCAGTATCTCAGTATGTATTTATAAAATCAACATAATAGCGCTGGCTGTAGGAAATGAATAAGACTTGTTATTAAAAAATTATATGTACGCATGTGTGCGTATGTATATGTAATAAGCCAGCCATTTATAGCTTCAATTGTTTATCTTCAAGCAAGAAAAAAAGAGAGTTCTTTTTCTGGTCGTTGTTACACTCTACTTTGATAATTCCGTTTCCTGTGGCTGTACTATGTGTTTAGTTTTCAATTATTAGTGATTAAGTATTAAACTGTATTTTACTGTTAGCCTACATCTATAGCTACGCAGTTTATACACGTAGTGTGCTTACACAGACTTCAGCCCTTAGAATAAAATAGACTTTTATTGATTTTTTTTTTCTAGGAGTTATATGCTTGCGAGATCAAATTCTGTATTTCTGAGCTATATTTCCATATCAATGTTAATAAAACCATATATTGAATTGACTGATATGGAGACACCTTACTGTTCACTCAAGACTGTGAACATACCAATAACAAAATAAATGGATTTATCATGGGAGGTGCTGAGATCTAATATAAAGGCCGTTAGCACCAAGACAAAGATTTGGAACTCAACCAAGTCGAGATGGGATAGAAGTAATTCCATTAAGCGGCCACAGATTTGGTTTTCGTACTACTCTGAACTAAGGCTTTACTCTGATATTAAAAAAAAAAAAGTTATTTTCTCTCCAGTTAGATAGCTGTATTACATGACCCTCCCCTACCCCTTTTCACAAGTCTTTCCACACTTTTGAATGGGCTTATGTGAAGTTTTTTCATTTTTCTGAAGACCCCCTTCTTCTATTCACAACCGATAACCCAACGTACCACTACACTGTACTGAGAAAATACATGTTTTATGGAGTATATGTTTTCCATCATTATTTCATTCCATAATTGTTTAAGTAGTATTGCTTGGAACATAGAGCAGGTCATCTGCCATGTCATCAGGAAAGGAAGGCTCATTCAACTGAGAACGGTGAAAATGTTAATAGCCTATATTTAGATATTTCTCTTTATCTCAAGTATCACCTAAATTTTGAGACTAACTTTGTTTCATGCAGAAAACAGATCACAATCTTGCTTTAAGAAGTTCATGAGATGAATAGAGAGAGAGAAAATACATCATATTTAATGTATTTGTATGTTTAAGAATAGACCTATAAATTGTTCCTTTAGCTTTAGCCCTCAGTCTTGTCATGACAAAGTCAGCAGATTTTCCACAGGTGGGTTTATTTCATAAGCACTTGCAAAATACAGAGGTACTAAAATTGCTGCCTATTGCAGAAAACATAGAAGTTATTTCTCTCAAAATTTTAAGTTATTGATGCTTTATAGATAAAGCCTTTACCTAATTAGGGCAATTCGTTCAGGCACAGTAATGTTTAATTTGTATATACTAGACTTGTTTCACTTAAAGGAGGCAGAAAGGTAAAGGAAAACATATTTGCCAATGAATTTATAAAGAATACTTATCTGGTTTTACTCGGTGCCTTATACTATGACGACACCATTTTAAAGACCTGTTTTCAAGCAGCTATTTAAAAAACTTTTCTTTTTGCAACTGGTTCACTTAACTGGTTATTCATCTACAGGTAAAATAAGTTATTTTTGCAATGCATTTACAAGTCACTGCAATGCCTATTATGAGTGGTGGATCTCCGTAACTATCAATATTTACTCTGTTTCTGTTAGAGTGATGGATCATTTGTAATTTAAAAATTTAGCAAGGCCAATCAGTAGCTCATCTGCATCCTAGTAATTATATGCAGCACATTAGCAAGGTATGCATTTACTAGGTATTTTTGGACTCGCTTAATCAGATAAAATATATGATGCATGAACTATCAGAAAATGTAGGATTCATTATATCGATGATAAACACTTCAAATTACAAAAAGACAATCCAAGCTTTGATTGATATTTTGAAAAAGAAAAAAAAAAAAAAAGCTATTCTACCAAGTTTTGGACAAGCTCAATAATTCTCTCTGAATAACTTTTATGTGTTTCTTAGAAGTTGCTTAGCCTGATTCTTCACCATGTTGCTGACCAACATCTGAAAACTACAGAAAACCTGGCCTTGGCCCAAGTGGATCAAGTCTTTTGGACCATATGCAAACACGGGAGTTTTGACTGCCCGGGAAGCTGAGCTGGCATCGTGGTGCACGTCCTGGAAGGGGAGGTACCCTGTGCAGTGCTCGTCGTGCTGCTGCAGTTGGGGGTTAGTGAATTCTTCACCATGTTGCTGACCAACATCTGAAAACTACAGAAAACCTGGCCTTGGCCCAAGTGGATCAAGTCTTTTGGACCATATGCAAACACGGGAGTTTTGACTGCCCGGGAAGCTGAGCTGGCATCGTGGTGCACGTCCTGGAAGGGGAGGTACCCTGTGCAGTGCTCGTCGTGCTGCTGCAGTTGGGGGTTAGTGAGGAGTTTAGTGCGAATCCCATTTTTTTTTTTTCATAAAGACAAACCCCAAGAATTGCTGCTGCAGTTGGGGGTTAGTGAGGAGTTTAGTGCGAATCCCATTTTTTTTTACATAAAGACAAACTCCAAAGATTGCATTTTGCTTGATGACTCAAATTACATTTGCCTGTATAAAAGTAGTTATAAATCAAATAAAATTAGGCATTGAGTAGTATGTGATATGAGGAGTATATGATATCAGACTCCAGTATGGAGGAGAAACCCAGGGAACATTTCCCATGAACTGAAACAGCCTCTAGTCTTCTCCAAACCATTAATGTTATCTTTTACCTGACTCTGGTAAAATAAGGACTAGTGACCTCTGGTGACATACTCCAGTGAAAGGGACGAAGATGGCAGTTACAGAGATGGAGATCTGGGTTAATTGCATTGTCAGTGGTGGGGTTTCTCCAGTTTTGAAAGGTATTCACTGAACACAGGGGAATCCGGTTTTGGTCTCAGCCTTAACCTTACCATGTCTTTGGTATTGAATATGTGTATATGAAACCAGAACTTGGTATTTCTGGAGGAAAATATTCAGTACACACATAAGGAGCATCAAATGGACGTACCAGACACATCCTTACAGAAGTCTCCTCTGTCCCAGTGTCAGCTACGTCATTTTTCAGTCCTGCACTTGACTTTCAGACCTCCTGCTTGTGTACAAAATGGAGCTAGTGACTCCCAGCTGACAATGCTGATCTCAGAAGTGGGACGTGCCCAGCCAGGCCCGGTGGCCTTTGGGACCTCCCCGCTGGTAGTCCCCAGGGAAATGGGGCTGCACCGTCCAGCTGGGATGCAGGCTGCCAGCGGGACAGGGCAGCTGTGGCTCCCACCCACAGCGGAGGAGAAACAAGCTGGTGGGTAGATCCTGCTCTAGTCCTGCTCCTGGAGCGTCGTGGCATGAAGAGCACCACCCACCCTGACACCTGCCTGGGGTTTTGCTCCCTACCAATGCGAGAAGAGCCCCCTCCACACAAGCCGCCCACACGTTACCCACCCCTGCCTCCTCCCCTGCCTCGCGGGACATCGCTGGATGCAGGCGAGGGGCTGCACCTCACCAAGACTCGCTGAGCCGTTGGTGGGAGCGGCCGCACGGGCCCCCGCAGAGGTGAGCGCTGCCGCCCTGGCACTTGCTAATGCTGGAGCAACCAGCGAGAGGCAAACCCTGCCAAATACCTTGAGGGGGGGCTTGGCTTCAAAAAGCAGTTGGGACTCCTGCTCTAATCAAAACTGACAGATGCATAAATTGCTGGAATCACCAGAGTTTGTTAAATTAAATACCTGGAAATGAGATGCTGACAATCTCTAAAATTTCTAAATAAAACCCGTAAGTAATCTTTGCCTCCGGTGTTAAATGGACCGCTTCGGTTTGTGAAGTGGCTGGGGAAAATACTGTCCTGTGTTACCACAGAGGAGTAAAGGGCAGCACCTGAGGAGAGAGAATTATGTAGCAAGACTACTGTACCCAATAAAATAAGGGAAAGAGCTGTTTCTCTATGACACTTTTATAACTTCTGTGCATTCTCAATACAGCATCCTGTTAAATATTTCAAGACCTTTACTTACAATTGCTCTGCCCTGTCGTTCTTTAAGTTAAAAAGAAAAGAAAAAAGCAATAGGGATCTACTCCATCTCAAATACTTGATTGTTAGAAACTGTGCTCCAGGTAAAAAAACAGGTCCCGTTCTTCTGACAATTCAGCCAGCCGGGAAGTCAAGAAAATGGTGGCTTGTATCACAAAATTAAGATCTTACAAACTAGAAGGTGAAGTTATAAAAACATTTTGCAGTAGAATTTAAGAGCAGAGACTAATGCTCTTCCCACTGATGCCAAAGACTTCTGCTGTCTTCAACAGGAGGAGAATTAGGCCAATACAAAATAGGCCAATCCAGTATTTTCCTTCAGTGCCATACGTAGAAAAATGAAAGACAACCTCTAAATAGCAAAACAAAATTTGAATAAAGTTGCAGGGTTTTAAGCAGCAATGAATAAGAGAATGTAGTTTAGAATAACTTAAACCTGGGTACCTCTTAAACCTGTACGGAGGCATGTTCTGTTCCTGACCTTACAAAGTCCATTAATGGAGGACTTAATTACTCAGCTACAGGAAGAGAATGAAACTGGAAAAATCATTGACTAACTCAAGCACATCCCTGGTAGACTGTTTCTCAAAGTAGTCCTTTGATTTCTCTTTGCAGAATTTAAGCTCTCCCGAGTCTTAGAGAAACACCATTATTTACTAGTTTTATGACATACCAACAAAATCCGTTTCTAAGCCAACTCCACGATTTTTTTAACTCTCGCCCATCTTTCTTCCCATAGTGGGTACACGTTAATTGTAGAGACAAAACTGAGTACGGGAATATTTTTCAATGCGCTTTCCTGGATTTCTGCAGATGCTCCTGACAGAGCAGGCACGGGGGGGCTGGCTCCTTCCTGCCTCTCTGCTCCCTCAGGAACCCAACAGGCATTGCCAACCTGTGTAACACCACCGGGAGAAAAAACTGTTTAAACTCAAAAGTTCTGTTTTGTGTAGACCTCGCTGCACTGCAAGTTATTTTTAAGAAAAATGTGTTTTGTATTTGCCATAGCATTTAAGGCCTGATCCTGCTACTTACTTAACTGCTCTTGACTGGAGCCTGGAATTTACGATTCCCGAGAGCATTGTGCATCTCCCATGATGGCATTCCCAACTGGAAGAAGACACAAAGATCAGCTGTCGTGAGGCTGAAATGCAGGTTCCCTGTCAATTAGCATTATATAAACAGATAGGAGGAGAAATGGATTTATGTGCTTCCAAAAACTTTACATAGATTTTCTTCGGTTCTGTGTCTACAAAATGTCTGCCAGGAAAAAAATCTGGAGCTTGGCAGGATGAAGCCTCACACGTGTATTGTTCGTGTAACTATGGTAACCTACAAATGCCACCAGTGTTTCCATTTCATACACAAATGAGGGGACAGCTGTGGAGACCACATGTCTGCCAAGGGAATAATATATGTGAACTAGGATGGCTTGGTCAGAAAATTACAACTCATTTATATTAATCAGGGCTTCAAAGAACAGTCACCTCCGTAGTTGCAAAGTGCGCAGTAAAAGAAAGTGATTTTTATTTCTGAAAATATTTGGCTCTTCAGTAAACATTTTCGGCGTCTTGCTACTTTGCTGGTTGGGAAAAAAAACAATGCTGTTAACAACCAGTGCTCTTCTATAAATGTCACTTAACTTTTTTTCTTTGGTTTTGTCTTTTTCTGATGCCTGATCCTAGTCTGAGCCTGACACAAAGCCCAACCTGGGACCAGGCGTGCTCCAAGGCGTTCGCCTGGGGAAGCGGCAGTTCCAAAAGAGGCAGAAATAATGTGGCATAGAGCTCCAACCCATCTGACAAAGTGAAAAAACCTTTTTTTACTCATTGATATCATTAACAGAAATAAAAGCTTCCAAACAATTCATCCAAGAAATTAAAAGAATAATCAGAAATTACTGTTTAAGTGAACTTGGAGTTTATATCATCCCTAGCAACAACCACAAAAAAAATCCGTAGACTCAATAATGCGAATAAATTACCTTTTCAGTAAATACTAAACTATGCAAGCTGCAGTACCAGTAATACTTGACTGGGGTAGTGATTCATCCAAGGTGCTTTAAGTGTCCCTACAAGAAAATAATCAAGAGCTGGTAATCAGAAATTACTGTTTAAGTGAACTTGGAGTTTATATCATCCCTAGCAAAAACCACAAAAAAAATCCGTAGACTCAATAATGCGAATAAAACCTTTTCAGTAAATACTAAACTATGCAAGCTGCAGTACCAGTAATACTTACTGGGGTAGGTGATTCATCCCGCTGCCGCCTGCCTGGGCAGCGGCAGCCTGCTGACAGACGGATGCAGCAGGAATACCGCACGCCGATTAGCAAAAGTTTTCCCTGGCTTCTGCAGTGCCACGATACTGTATCGAAGTAAAACAAAAGGCTGCAGCATTACCTCTGCGTGGGCTGCCTCCTCTGCCACTGAGGCACCCCGCTTCACATCCCCGCGGCAATTAGCAGTTCTTCAAATACCGAGGGGTACTTGGTGTTTATTTATGATACGATGATGAAAGCTTTAATTAATGCTTATTTAAATGAGCACATTTTCTCCACGAGTTGGAATCAAATGTGCATACGACTGGTTTTAAACCAGGGCTTCCTAGCCTCCGAGCCGGATCTGTGCCTACACAGTTATCTGAGCCCTGGTAAATCAGGCTGAACAGAAGTTTCTTTTTGCAGAGTAAGTTTGGATGCGCTCGGCGTTATTCACGCCAATTAAAAAAGATCTTTCACAGTTAACGTTAAAAAGTTTTTATCATCTATACAACTTGATACAAAACCCCATTTCCTTTAATAATCAGTAGTATTATTCACGTCTGTTCTAGATAAATGGAAAATACTTTATAGTCATCACAGGAACCGGTCTATTAAAGTCCAAAATGCCTACCAGGATATATAATTTTATAGGGACTACATAAAATTTTATTCAGGTAACTTTTTAGCTGTCAAGGCAAGCGTTAAACTTCAGCTTTTGCATAGCCCAGGTTTCACTCTTTTCGGGCCACGGTAGGACACACTGCCGCAGCGCTGTGGGACGGGGAGGACGTCTGGGGCACGGTGCATTTGCCCTGCCTGAGGAGGTATACCAGGGGAAGAGCCCGAAGTCTGATCGGACGTCACAAATCCCGTACTCTTAACCACGTTGTCATCTAGGAAGCTTCGCGCATTGTTTTGTCTCCCTCTCGCTGTGTCCGTCTTTTCAATTGATCTAAATTCCAACTCGCAAGACTTTTGGACATACTTCGGTAGGACCCTTCAGACAACGGTCGGGACTGATGCAGTATGTGACTTTGGTCATTTGGAGCATCTGTGAGATCACCTCCTGTACATCTACATTATTCTCCGTAAAAGGTTTATAGTCTTGTTCAGAAATACCAAGTTCGTTCTACAGGGATCCTTTAAGTCTGCAGGGAAAAGACTTAAAGGCTCACAAACTAGTTTTTATCGAGGAGATTCACGACTTGGGAACTATCACGCAGCCCCAGGACAAAGATACAAGCATCCTGTACGCGATCTCTTGCCTTTGGGCAAGATTATTTTCCACTTCGAGTTCGATTCTGTTACTTTTCCTTCCATCGCCTAGTGGGAAAAACGCACCGAACCAGCACTAAATAACTTAGGGAAAGATGTAAAATAGCAGGCCAACATCTGTTGTGTTCCCCCCCGGTAGGACAGAGCCCGCTGGCACAATGCGCGCTCTCCCTCCTTTCTCAAAGGGGCTTTCCAGGGCGGGGGCGAGCCCC
>NW_008794173.1:1298862-1299206 GCF_000699145.1 Aptenodytes forsteri | reverse complement strand
CCACCAAACCGCAGTAACACAGGTGCGAAGCGGCCGCTCCGCCAGCATCGCCCCGCGAACAATGACCCTGGCCCCGGGAGGAAGGTGGCGGAGCCGCCGGTCCCGGGCAGCCCCGCTCACACTGCGCCTTTATGCCATTTTCTTAAGGGCTATTGTCACACTGAAGGCTCCCTGTCTTTTCACGTTCCTCCGGGTGAATGGATGAGGCAAGACATCTGCCAGGATACACTCCCATTTGCATGCAAATCGGAGGTCGGGGACGCTGGCAGCCCTGCCGCACAGGCCGCACCAGCTCCGCTCCCCGCCCGCCTGACCGCGCTCCCCCCGCAGGTCCGCGGCCGCCG
>NW_008794173.1:1249992-1297970 GCF_000699145.1 Aptenodytes forsteri | reverse complement strand
GCGGGGGCAGCTTGGTGGGTGAGCCCTCGTTCCTCGCCTCGGTGTCGGGTTCCTGCGTGGCTAATTGCTTCATCGTTAGGTTTCAGAGTTAACAGCCCCCGGAAAGACGATTGGCTCCCGTCCCCGCTTCCGGCGGCCGTTGAAAGTTCTTTAGGCACTGCAGAAGGTGTGGCGTCGCTGACACACACGCTGCGGGCCGTTTCGGCTGACGGAACGAAGGAAACTGTCGCCGTCACGGTACAGAACGCTCAGGCAGCGCGCGGACCCATCGGGGAACGGTGCCAGGTAACTTTCCGCCTACCGCTTGAATCCGGCTTTTCGCCTTTTCCGCAGACTTCATTAGAAGTGACACAAAGGATCAAGGCGTAATGCCAAAGTGCTGTGCGTCGTAGCGGCCTTCCCGGGTTCAAACCGTTGACTTTCTGCCCTCCGCAGAGGGGCGAACCTCCAGCCGTGGAGACGCGGCAGTGCCGTGCCGCTCGCAATGGTAACCGCTGTGCTGCAATCGCTCGCTGTGCCCCCGAGGCTAAGCGCAGGGCATTGCCAACCGAGGCGTTTAAAGATAGGGGATATTTTCCTATAGGTACGTAACGCAGCATTACTCGCTGAAATTACATTCGCGCACCCTCTATGGCTGCGGGAATAAGAGATTGATGAATTAGCTAGGAGAAAAATGGGCTTATGACTTCAACCCTAAGAGTCATTTGAGCCTGAAATTCAAGGATTTAAAGCCATCTGTGTAAGCCCTTGGATATGCACAGCTTCCCATTCACTCCCAGTTTTCTGTCTTGTCTCTTTTTTCAGTTATCTTAGTCTGGAATTACTGACTTGCACGTTTCCCTACGTTTCCTTGTCCTGACCTCGGTCTTTACCTGCTTCGCTGGCCGAGTTCCCCGTGTACGCTGGGGGGGGTTCTGCAGCCGGGCATCAGAGTGCCGTCTCTCCAGCCTAAAGCCTTCGGTGGTGACACAAGAAGCGATTCACCGTATTCAGTCAAAAACCTGCTCTTCTCCACTATCCCGGTGTAGAGGTCATACATAGGCAGGGCTGAGCGTGCAGGTTTCAGAGGGGTAGGCTCAACTCGGGTCGAAGAGTTGAATTTGCAATTCCGTATGAACAGGATGTGAAGTAGTTGTTTCTGTCTCGGGGAGAAGGCTTGGAGTCTCATCGTCTAACTCAAGGACCCAAATAGGTCGACATTTCATTTTATGCAGTCTCAAGCATGTTTGAGATACAGTTCTCCTTTACCAGGATAATAAAATGATTACAAAAGGCCTTGCATAGAAAAACCTCTTATGGCACTCTGCAGAAATACCAAAATGAAGAGCTGCCTTGGATTTTACATGCGGCGGAGGACCTCTGTGGAAGAGGAGCGCCCTGACGATGTGTCGCGCACAGCTCTGCTGCTACAACGGCAGGGGACTGTCATTTCTAAAGGGGGGGTGGCAGTGACCAAGCTCAGGGGACCGGACAGAGGGTCACTGTGTTTGAATCCCAGACTAGTAGGTGGGGCATTAAAGGACTAGTGATATTGCCCGTGCTGTAAATACACACAGGGCTGATGTTATTCTTTGACTCCGGTTACTGCAACGGAGTCTGAGTTGCTTCTGGTTTACAGACATGAGAACACGTGCAACCCCTGTGCTCGTTCCAGCTCCCGTTAATGCCACTGACTGGGGTTTGCCAGGTCTGTCTGCAGCACCCCCATAGCAGAAATAACTTCTGGGTCGATTTCAGAACCTCTTGCAATACCAAACGACATAATTAAGTATTCCTTCCCACCTAGTTCAGCTGCTGCTTTCAGTATGCCCAGCTTAAAAACCATCTTCTTTCCCCCTTTTCTCCCCCCTAGTTCTCTATTGAGAATATTTCGGCCATGTCAAAGAATTCGGTATTTCTTTTTAAGTGTATTTTCTTCTGTGGCTTGTCTGTTGAAAACCTTCTTAGTGTGAAATTAACTTTGAAACTCATGGACCTGGTGAGGTATTGAACTGACATCTGTAGATCTAAAGACCTGCTCTAGTAGAGAGAAATCCCCAACGGGACGTTACTTGGCCAAAACGAAGATCTTCTTTTGCTCAATATTTCTGTGTATTAACATCAGAATATAGCATCTCAGTTACTGCTGGGGGGAGTGTGTTCCGATTCTGTGTGAAATAAATGAGAACACTCCGCAGTATGTAAACTGTAGGGGAACCCTTTAACTTTCAAGTGGGTAGTGATATAAAATCTTGGCTGTATGTTTGCTGCATAGTGGCGTATTTAAAAAAAAAATGAAAAACACCCTTTATTGCTTTCCATCTAGCTCTGAGACAAAGGTTTCTATTCAGCCAAAGGGAGTTATTTGTGGTTGGTGCCCACACCGGTGCCCTGGGCAGAGGGTTGAGCTGGCGTGACGGCGGGTTAGCCGGTGCCCACGGGATGGAGCTGCGCAGAGGAGCTGGGTCTGTGCGAGTCGCGTGGGGAAGACTGAGCCCGGCGCCGCCTTCGCATCCTGCGGGGAGAAGTTGCACGTGTCTGCCTGGCACTTTTTAGTAAGACCGAGCACTCAGTCTGCTTGGAAAGCGTGAAGGTAAAGCAGGTCGCTTTATCCTTCGCACGTGTGGGGAAGGATCTGAAGCTGCTGTAAATTACAGGCTGCTTTTTACTTGATGAATCAGTGATCCACAACGAAAATCTTGTATTCATGGTCAACTGATACAATGGGAATTTTGGGACCTGTACACTATATTAATGAATTATGCTCTTGTGTGTGTGTTTGGGGGGTGGGCAGCATTCTTTTATAGCAGGTACAGTGATATTTCTACTTTTAATAGAAATAATCTTAATTTTAAATTCAGATATCATCTGGTTTTAATGTTAAAAGACCTGATTACCAGTATGGTGTAAGACTATATGTTCTTTATGATGAAAGGAGAGGAGAAAGATAGGTAGAAATAAAGACGCTGCATTGTTTTTGGTTAAGCATATGTTGATTAAACTAACTAAATCCCGGAGATTCAGCTTCCCCCAAAGCCAGACTGTGATTCTGAGGTGCCTGCAGAGAAAATCACTTATGTTTCAACCTTGCATGTCAAAATGAAAAGAGTGCTCCTGAGATGATGCTGGGAAAGGTGCTGTGGTTGCATCACTGCTCTGGAAACGATGCACAGGAAAGGCATATAGGTATGAAGTATAAAGCATATAAGGTATAAAAAAGGCCAGTAACAGCATTTTGTAGAAAATCTGCTGTCCCTTTGTAGGTGATAGATTTCCGTTGCCATTGCTGTGCTGCTTCCATCTCCACGGCAGAGAGTTTCTCCCTTGTGAATACAAATGGGTGACAGTTTCTGGTGCTCACAGAGCAGAGCGGAGCGAAGGATGCTGCACCAAGGGTCACACGTGGCCACCTCATGCTCGGGCAAAGCAATGGCTGGTGTCCCAGGCTCCTGGGTTTGGTAACTGAGCAAAGGATGAACGCAGAGGAAGATGGCGGAGGAGTGACCTTGCAGCCTTCCTCTAGAGTTATGATTCAGGAGGCGTTGGTTCTGTTGCTGGGTCTATTACAGACGTGAGCATGGCGTCAGCCGAGCTGTTAAACTGTTCCTCTTCTGTGAAATGAGGATTTGCAGACTTCAAATTTCCCTCTCTCGTCTGCTGTGGTTGTAGTCCCCGCAGACTGGGAGAAAGCACAGAGAGTAGCCCGAGAACTGTATTTCGCGTGGCTTAGCCTGAACTGTAGCTCTATTAATACTAACATAAATATAATTTAAGTTCAGGTTGACCTTAAGTGGCAGCTGTGACAAAGCATGGCATGTTTGAGGTCTGGATACAATTATTTGGAATTGCTAAACACCATACTTCAGTCATGACCTTTAGATTGCACCGAAGCCAGAGGAGGTCCCTGATTTTAACTTCTGAACTGCAAATCACCCCGTTGGAAAGAGACTTCAGAAGCTATTATAATCACAGGGAATATTTTAATGTGTGTAGAAGCTATAAGCAAAATATTTATTTTACACACTTGTCTGCATTTAATCCATAAATCTGTCTACTACGATAGCATTTTACTGGTGTAGATGAGGCAAGTAAGCTGAGATCATAGCAGGCATGTCCTATAAGGCTTTACAGAAAATCATTGCTTTTTAATCCCTTTATCCCTGTTATTTCCTACCACTGTGAAAATCCAGTGGCAGGGAAAGCTGGCACAGTGTAGGACAGATGCATAATACGTAACGCTAAGCAGGCAAAAATCCTTCTGTTTGTATAATACTCCAAACACATTATAAATGTCAATGTTAGCGCTATGTGTCCTACATAAATAAAAATAACTTATCAATACTCAACAGAGTATTATACATCTTTGGGCTAACCTCCTTATACGTGCTGTCTTGATATCAATGACTGATCTTCCAATTAGAGTTAGCCAGGAAAGTTGAACTGGACTAGTTTACGACAAGCGGGTACCACCCACGTGGATACCTGGGTATAAAAATGAGTTGTGTACTGCGTGGTATAGAGCACCTGATCTCAAGCCTTTAATTTTTTATTTTTTTTTTTTCATTATTTTTTCCCTGCATAAACACTGAAAACATGCTTA
This sequence comes from Aptenodytes forsteri, assembly GCF_000699145.1. Lineage (NCBI taxonomy): Eukaryota > Metazoa > Chordata > Aves > Sphenisciformes > Spheniscidae > Aptenodytes > Aptenodytes forsteri. Next base: position 1,293,391 of record NW_008794173.1, on the reverse strand, counting down.
GACAGTAGAATTGAGCTCGAATGTCCGGAAGGCATCTAGAAATTTTCAGGTGCATGATCGCTTCCTTGATCTTCACATTAAAGCATCCTCCTGTCTGTAGTACAAATTTAATCAGCTGAGCCACATCCTCTTATGCTGAAAGGTCCGGGAGCCCTGGAAGTCGGCTGATCACGGCGCTGTTTGAGACTATTTGTACTACAAGGGTGAGAATGGATTTAGTTAAAGTGCACGAGAAGGGCTTACGGTGTTGCAACGTGCGTAGTGTTCGGGGAAGGGGGAATACTTCATAAGAATTTTGAAAGGGAACATTTAAAGATGAGCTTGGCAGTAGGTGCAGTGTTGTCTGTGAAAGATTTGTGTGAGTAGTAACAGCAACAGTTTTCTCCCAAAGTAAATCGTACTGATTTCAGGACATCCTGCCTGGCTGATACCGAGCAAGGGCAGAACCTCTGCAGAACACCCAACCACCTTTCCATTGCTTTAGGATGTGCGTAGAACACACCGATTAGACGCCCCCAATCCTTTGAATCATAAAGCGTTGAATTACAAAGATCAAAAATCGTGTGTTTCTCTCCTGCTCTCTCACAAGGGAGGAAATTGGACTGATGGGATTTTCCGAGATGCTGAGCGTAATTCGGTTCCTGTGGGAATCAGAAGTTTTATCATCTACTCAATGCAAGTACCACAAGGCCTGAGCTTTGCTCGACTTGGTGCCTCATGGCCCATTACGTTTGCAGCGGGACAGCCTGGTCCTTGCCCCAGCATCCCCCCGGTCCATCCCCCTCTCTGCTGCAGGACACCAGCACGCCGCGGACGCCCTGCCCTCCTGCTCCCCATCGCTCCTCTTTCTCACGGTAAGGTTGTTGCTATTTATTTATGCAGTTGAGGGCTGCAAATTTTAGCTAATTAATGCATGCACAACCTCTTCCCCATGTGAGGAGCAAAGCCTTCTGAACCTCATTCTTCCTTTCTCACCCTGTGAAAACGTTGTATGATTTTCACGGCAGCTTTGCCAGAGCAGCTCACAGGCTGGTCACAGGCTGGAGCACGGATCTTCCAAAATGCCAGCTGTAGGGACATAACCCCAAATGGATAAATTTGAATATATGTGATCTTGTAATCTAGGGCAAGAGAACATTTGGAGCATCAAGGCAGAGGCAATTTAAGATTTTGACAACAAAAATATAGGTTCTTTCAGCCATAATAATTTAGAACAATAGCTCATTTTTCTGCTGTTCCTGACAATCAGTAGAAATTGCAGGAGTGTGACAGGTTCTCGGGCTGTTCTCATCCGACTTTAAAAACATCTGCCTTAGGAAATGACTTTGTACCTAACCTATGAGCAGTTTTCCAATTATTTTACTAAATAAATACAAGTATTCTGTAAAAACATCTGCTACTCTTAGAAGATACTGTTCCATAAGGTAAAGTCAATCAAAGAGAATGTGCTGCTTTTAGATAAGTGTTCCAGGAATAAATGCAAAGAGCAGAGCTGAAGAGCTGCGATGCTGAAACCCGGGGCAGGAGGAGCCCTCCGAGCCGTGGCTTGCTGCGACGGGCCCCGGCTCTCCCTCTGCCCCCTGGCCAGCCGCAGCTCCTGCAGCGTCCTGTAGCCCCTCCAGCTGCTGCAGTTCTTAAAGTTTTATTTAAGTGGGGTTTTTTTTATTTATTTAAAGGGATAGAGACAATTTACACTCCATTGGTGACTCTGTTGTTTGCATTTCAGCATCCCACCATGCGCGTTAGAGGCAGAGGCTGTGATACTACCTGTTTTGTTTATGGAGAACAAACACCTCCAGAGCAGGGCATGTATTTGGCCAACATCAGATAAGAAGTTGGTGGCAGGGCTGAAAGTTGAACCCAAAGTTTTTGAGTGCCAATCCAGGACTGGTTAATCACCCGACCCTGCTAGTCTTCAAAATACATTTAAAGTTTTTTTCAGGTCTAAGACGGTACCGTGGAAGCGTACTGTTAATGCTCATGGTGACAGACAAACAGAGCTTGCTCTGTCTGTACTGGCTGGCTGTCCATGGCTTCCACACGGAAACCTTATAAGCCCCGAAGAGACGGCTGCTGGCCAAAGCACACCGCTGTATTTGTGTGCTGTGCCGCGGGGGTGTGACTGCCTCTCATCCCGGGGAGAGTCAGCAGGCACCCGTGCATCAGGTACTCGTGTACTCGTCAAAATCCAGCCAAGTGCTGCACCAAACCCCCATACCTTTGTTTTGAAAATCCACGCAAGGACCCCGACAGCCTCCTGCAGACCTGCTTGCCCATGGGGGATGCCGGAGCACAGGCCAAGGTGAAATCCAATAGAATAGTAAAATACAAGTGAAAAGGCTGACTTTCCTGTGGATTTTTTAAGCTTTTAATAGAACTTAATAGGGTATTATCTCTCTCTCTAAGGAATGATAAGATGGCTGTAAGAGCGCTTCTCTAGACCCTGCGCCTATAAAATCTAATTGGTTTCATATCTGTTAAATTCTAAAGGCCTTTCTTTAAAGTTGTGGGGTTTTTTTTTTAAATCAAATAATAGATTTATTCTTGATGTCTTGGGCACATTATTGCAGTAACCTCATCCTTGGACCACAGCTTTGGCAGAACACACACATCCGTAATGAGGGACTATGTGTTCTGTAGAGTTTTTATTACAAAAGAAAATGAACAAGTATATTAGGAAGAAAGGGGGAAAATAGAGAAGACTACTTTTTTGGCAGAGCTTTGTATTACAGATCTCATTTCTCTGGTTGCAGCTGCCTTTAGGCACCCATTTCAGTGAGCTGCTATATTATGCTTAACTGTAGATGCTTCCCAAATTTGGTCTTTGGTGAAACAGGCATTTGTGCAGTTCCCCCATAAAAATGACTGATGTGGGTTTTACCAAGAGCTCTGGCACTTCTCCTTTATAAGAAAGGATTACATTTTTAGAGAGATTTATCAAAATGGGAGTGATGAAACAAACATTTTAAATGTCCAGTTTAATCCTCTCTCCTCCCTCAAACAAGCCTATATGGGCAGGATTTTTAGCCGTTCTGAAATGAAAGCTTCCTGAAAGAAATATATTTCCCTGTGGGACTACCCAGCTTTTAGTCCTGCTTCTGTGGGAAGGTAAGAGAGCTCTGTTTCCATTTACTATTTATGAGATGTGCATTTGTCTTGCCAAGTGACCATAGGATTCTGTGCTCTTAAGAATCTGCAAATGAGATGAAGCTCATTATTTTTTAATGCAAAAAGGATTATTGCGATCTTAGTGCAGGGATATGTAACCTCAGATACGTGTCTTGCTGTGGGATATATATTGAAGCTTTTGCTTTAGGAAGCCAGTAAAGTACACGCAGTATTTCCCAGTCATTCTGTTCAGCATATAAAAGCAGTATTTATTAGAAAGAACACTAAAGGGGATTTTTTCTTATAATTGCAGACCATGACTTGCAGGAAATTGCCCTCCTCTTTGCGTGCATTTTACTTTACAGTGTTAAGATAAACGCAGGGGCACGTTTTCAAAATAAGGCTTCTGCTTAATAAGAGAAGATTCATTATTATCCACTCCCGTCTCCACACACACGAGTTGGTCTCACGGTCCTAAGGGAAAGCAAAGTCTGATAATCAAGTAATCTCGTGTTAATTTTTCCCTCAGTAAATTAGGATTTACTTTATAGGATCATGTTATTGGGTGTCAAGCCATGGCCCTGCTCTAACAGTGACGGGCACTTCGGTGTTTCTGCAGATGAAAGCATTTGCGTGTGTGTCTGGCTGCCTGGGAGTGGGAGTCTCTGATCTGGCAGACGGGGCGTAGTATCTGAGGAGGAAAACCGAGCGGTGAGAGAGCTGCAAAAAAGACATTAAATCTGCTTATTGCACCCACAGTTACAGTATGCAACACCAAAAGGAAACCCGTTCGCTGTGCCTTTGGTGTTTGCCCGGTGCCGAAGCCATCAGTTGTGGTGCACTGGTTGCTCCCTCTGACGACGGCGGGTCTGGTGCTCGTCCCGTGCTGGCTGGACACTGTGCACGCACGCTCCTCCTCCCCGCGGGACGTTTATACTGCCAGTGCCGTTGTCCTTACGTCCTGCAGATGGGACGCTCTTGTCGTGGTTTAACCTCAGTCGGCAACAAAGCACCACGCAGCCGCTCGCTCACTCCCCCCACCTGGTGGGATGGGGGAGAGAATTGGAAGAGCACAAGTGAGAAAAACTCGTGGGTTGAGATAAAAACAGTTTAATAATTGAAATAAAATGATAATAATATGATAATAATAATAATAATACACAAAGCAAGTGATGCACAGTGCAATTGCTCACCACCCGCCGACCGATGCCCAGCCAGTCCCCGAGCAGCGGCCCCCCCGGCCAGCTTTCCCCAGTTTATGTACTGAGCATGACGTCCCATGGTATGGAATGTCCCTTTGGCCAGTTTGGCTGTGCCCCCTCCCAGCTTCTTGTGCACCTCCAGCCTTCTCAGTCGGTGGAGCATGGGAAACTGAAAAGTCCTTGGCTAGTGTAAGCACTGCTCAGCAACAACTAAAACATCGGTGTGTTATCAACTTTGTTCTCATCCTAAATCCAAAACACAGCACTGTACCAGCTACTAGGAAGGAAATTAACTCTATCCCTACCGAAACCAGGACAGCTCTCTAATTCTTGTGGCCACTGCGTAGGCTACTTTGAAGGAGGTTCATCGCATGGAGTGGTACAAAGAACTGTTGGTGGAGGGCAGCTCAAATACACCCAAAGTGCCTGCGCTCTTCTGTGTCACCTGTGTGTGGTCCCCTTCAGTATTTCCATCTGCTGTATTAAAATAGTGCTGCAAAACAAATACAGAAACGGGCAGGAGTGAGGAGGTTTAAGCGGGAAGACAGTCTGGACGTGTTTATTAACCAGAAAAACTGGATTTTCACTGCTGCCTATTACTATACAGAAACTATACCTTGGTTTCGCACACCCATATGGCCCCTACTTAAAATACCTTGTTAATAATTAATGTATTCTCGCAGCAGTTCACAGAATAATTGGCGAAATGGCACGTGAGCTTTCTGGTTTTATTTCTGCCTTCCAGGTGTGCTCAGCCCCATACGTTCGCTCTTGGGTCTGGGCCGGGCAGGGAGCCGGCGTGTGCTCCGGGATCGCACGCCTGCACGTTCCCCACCTTCCCCGAGCAGGGTGACCCTCATAAATCCCGTCATTCTCCACTCGTCCCCTATAGCCTCACCTTTACCCACTGCTGCCTGGCCGTGCTTCAAACAAAAATTCATCTCTCTCCTCTGATTTCTGGCTCCTTTGCCAATGCCAGCTGTGCTCTGAGCCTGGCCTCTGCCACACAGCCCTGCGGGTCCCACGCAGGGTTTATGCACAACTTGAGCGTTTTCAAGCCTATCGATCTGAAACAGCAGCGGCAACAGGTAGAAAAGGCGTTACGCTTTCAGCTGAAGGTACCTGATTTAACAACGTGCCAAAGACAAGTTCAAGCAATGACAGAAAATGGTAAATTAAAAGGAAAATATCACAGCTTTGCTTTATGGGAGAAGCAGCAAAGGGCATTAAGCAAGTACCCAACTGCCGAGCGCTTTGCGGAGCCCTGGGGACTGACATCCCTGCTCCCGACAGCAGCCTGGGATCTGCAGGGAGGAGGCACAGGCCAGCCGAGGTACCCCCCTGCACATCACAGTCCCTGCTTTCGCTCCAGGACAGAACGGGATAAAGTAAGGCAGCATTTATCAAAATGCCCTTAGGGAATTAGGTGACCAGCTCCCAGGGAACAGAGGCGCTTACAGCCCTTACGCGCCTTTTAAGACCCCAGACTGGTTTCCTTCACTGTGTTCTTGCTCTCTTGAGCTCATGCTCCACAAATGCGGTAATTGCAAGCATTTGTTTTGAACCATAGAAGCCTGAGCTCCGGAGCAAGTTTTATTTACTGCAATTATATTTGGCAGGTAATTTCTGATAAACTCAGCAAAATTATAAACCTCTCACTAAATTCATGAACAGAAAAATAGGGCAAATTGATCAAATAAGCTGTTTCCTACATAATAAAAAAATTACTATGTGCATAACATCCTGGAACAGAAATAGCTGTGGTGAAACCTTAAAGACAAGGAGGAACTCGCTAGAGGCGTCTGTGCAGAGTTTTTAAATTTGGGTTTCGGAGCCTAGGAACCTGCTTAACTCCAAACCATGAATTACTGCCCGTGGCTGGTGGTGGAGCTGCTTGCACACGCGCCCGTACCTTGGCCCTGCCCTGTCAGAAGAGTGCTGGGTTATTTTGAAATGCAGCCTTGGAAAGCTGGAGCCCCGTTTCTGCCCTTCTCGTTGTTGACTAAAGAGCAGTCTTCTCACAGGAGCAGAGAGCGCCTCGCTTCCTTTCCGTATTTATTGAAAATGAAACCAGACAAAGTGTTCAAAATATAACATGTGAGATTTGTTCCACATCTGGCTTAACTGAATGTATGATGTCACTGAATCTAAATTTCAAATAGCTGAATTCAGGTATTGGGTTTTTCTAAAATGAGCTTTTAATAATTATTGAGCTTTTTCATCTCTGCTATGTAGCTTAATTTACATTAAAAATTTGAATTTCATCTTAAATTCTCAATCTAGCAGTGTTAACATCTCTCTGAGATAAGTAAACGATTGCTACAAATTAGGTCTGGGCTTGGATGCTGCAGCTGATTAACATCACATAAGGACAATTAACAGCATTTTTAGGAGGGGATAGGAAAAAATTATCATATGCAGTTGAAACTATAAAGAGAATTTTAGGGAGGTGTGTAATTAGGCAAATTAGGCTAGGGTAGTGGCTTTAACGTTCCTACCGTGAAGAAAAGCATTTATGGGTTCCTTAAGGACCATATAGGTACTTTAAGGACTATAGTCTTACATCTCTTCTAAAAGATATATTTACAAAACAATTTAAATGTCAAATTCATTCCACATTAACATCATACCAGTTCTAAATGGCCTGGCATCGCCAAGAAAATTAATGAGCGCTTCCCTGCGCTCTGAAGGAGTTCCCTGAACTCTGAACTTCTTTCTCATTTGAGTTTGAATAAGGGGAAAAGATAGCTTAGGAAATGAGAGCATATATTTAGACAGGTTAAAGAAAGCTTACAGCAGAACTGGATCTTTTAAATTTCCACAGTAATATCCATCTGCATTCCCTTCTGATGCCATTTTTTAAAACCATTCATGGGGCAGTGGTTGAAGGAGCTGCCATAGGGCTAGGGAGGCCGTGTAAAATAATACGAACATAGCTTTCCCATTTTCCACCTTAAAGCATCATTATGTATGACCTTGTGTCACTTTATGCTTCATTATCAATCATCATCTGAGGGCTGAGGAAAGCTTTATCTGCAGCCTGGCTTGTGAAGAATGGCAGCAAATGGAAAATTAGAAAGGTTTGCTTATCGTTCATGGAAATGCTCTCCTTTGAAACCTCCGCTGTGCTCCCCAGACTCCGTGCGTAAGCCTGGATAGAGAATAATGTTACTCAGAGGCTCAGATTTTCCTCCTCATTTGGAATAATGGTAATCAGGAGTGACAAGCTGCCAGCTGGGAATTATCCATCAGGTGGCATCTCTGTCCTCCTCCCAGCGGACTGCTGGTTAGTCTGCGATTCCAGTTGTTGTGGTACTGGTTTCTGCTTGCATGGAAGCGGGGAAAATCAGGAGGTGTGTTGTTTTGGAAGGGCTCACCCATCCTCCAGGGCTGTTGGGTTTGCTCTGCCCACCCAGCGTCAGCTCTTCGTGCCCACGCGGCGTTGGTGGGTACGTGGCAGCAAATGCCGCTTCGCCAGGCTGGTGGTGTGCAGGTTTGAGGGTTTCTTTCTCCTTTTTGTCATCTCCCCGGCATAGTTTCCTCTCTGAGCTTGACTGATACTTGATCCCTGTGAGTTTCCCAAACAAAGAAGAGCAATTACGGTCTCTGATTAAAAAGCCTGGACAGCATGGCGTGTGCAAATCAAGATAACCATTTATCTGCAACTCTTCCCTGTCTGCCCGCGGGGGCTTAGGCTCAGCCTGCGTTCAGGTTGCAGAAGTGTTTGCTTTTGCTGCGATTGCAGCGTGGGATGGTGAGAGGGGACGGCAGGGGCAGGGGATGGCTGCGGGTCTGCGGAGGGAGATAAGGGCTGAGGCGCTGGGAGGGAGAGCTGCGGCGCTGGCCCGTCACCTGCACATAGTGTGCTTTTGCAGAGCATTGGTTAACAGTGACAGCCAACGTGACCATTTCTCTCTGATGCATTGTTCGGCTTCAGGCTGAGGGCAACCCATGTGCTAGACTGCCCTTCCCTGTGTCCCATCCCACAGGACACCTGCCACCGGTCCTGATCACACTGGAAAGATAAAACAGATGTAAATGTTTTATTTCAAGGGGAGCATTCTTAACACAATGCTGCTAGGGCTATCAACGTTGCTATCAGAAGCTGAAGTACTCCTTGGGCACTAAAATAAATTAGCAAGCACACTTGGCTAGAAGAAAAATATCTTCAGCGTCACCCTTAAAAAATGCTGCTCTCCTCTGGCCCTGCAGGAAGGTTTGGAAGGTAGCGTATATTTAACTTGCATATATACTTCATAGCATTTACATGCCTCAGGAAAGACGTCCTTGATTAACATAAAGTGCGAGACTGAATCATAGAATCATTAAGGTTGGAAGAGACCTCTAAGATCATCGAGTCCAACGGATCAGAATACAAACCCCATCTGTTCTCAAACAAGGCCGAGCTCTTGGAGGTGAACGTCGGGGTTCGTAGCGGGAACCCAACAGTGAATGTGCCATCAGTGCCCCATCCTGAGGACAACGCGGTGCTGTTCTGCATGGCAGAGGGCAGTTTTGTGCTTGCTGCTTTCATCTTCCTCACGTCTGGAGAAGCGATGCTGCTGCTGAGCCTCTGGGGAGGACAAAATGAATGTCTGACAAACTCCTGCGCTTCTTCACGCCTTCTGGGATCTTGCAGAGGAGTACGCTGTCTGTGTTGCAGCAGCCGAGAAGGCCACAGGGTTGGCCAGTCCCTGCTGGTTGGACAGGAACCAGCTAGCCCCAGTTAGCCGCTTTCGTGGTTTGATCCATCACTTTGAGATTATAATGCCTGAGATGTATGGGCTGTATGTCAGCACGGGTCCAGAGGCAGTTGCGGTTCTCCTGGTACTCAAAGCAGCTGTCTCCCATCAAAACAGTAGCCCTTTGGGCTTTTAACTCACCTCGGCAGAACATCATGGCCGTGGGTGATAAATATCATACTGGAGGAAGCTTCCAGAACCACCACCTTAGATCTGTCTGTCTTTTATGACTTTTAGGTACTTTATACATTTTCCAGTATTTCTACATCATACTGAATGGTGTTATACAGCATTAAATGTGTCCCTTACCGGGTTACTACAAGCTCTGTCCTTTTAAATGCTTGACCAAATTAATTTTGAAATAAATTCCATGTATATTGCTGAAGTTTATTCTGCTGTTGAAACACTGTACAGAAATCCTTTATCTGTCCTGAAACTCCAAAAAAATCTTTGCTTTTTTAAAAATAACCTTTGAAATGTTTTTGATCAAAATGAGTGAAATAGCAAGAATAATAGATGTTGTAGGATTTGTATCCAGTATAGTTTCCTGCTTCTCCAAATGCTTTTGGAAATGCTGATTTATTTGTAACAAAGCTTGAAATATCACCAGGAGGAATGAATGAAAAATACACTACTCATGTATATTGAAGTTGAAATTGGCTCGAAGTTTTAACCTTTAGATATGCTTTTTACTTTTATTCGCTTCTTTAACTTTTCACAGCACTTACATAGTTGGAAAGATAACTGGGAACAATGAGAGATGCTTTTTACTTTTTTTTGCTTCTTTAACTTTTCACAGCACTTACATAGTTGGAAAGATAACTGGGAACAAAACGCATGTAGAGGAAATTAATAAATTATGCTCTTATTTTTGGCACATTTACAAGAGAGAGGTGTTAAAACTCCACTTCAATGACAAAAGAGAGGATTGCTCTACTTAAAATAAAACCTGCTCATTTTGGTGAAGAGGGATGCTGCCCTGGTATGTTCTGATGGATACGTGGCCTGGCTGCATTTTGCAGGTCATTTTCTTGAGAGGGGGAACAATCCCCGGCTGCGCCCACGAGCAGGCTGCCCTGCACCCAGGGAGCGTGCGGAAAATGCCTCTGCTTCTTGCTGGAGCCTTTACGTTTAATACAGGCAGGATGATGGGATGGTGCGGGGGCTTTTTTGCAGGATGGGATGGTTCATGTCTTGGTCAGTGGTTGAAACCTAGCTGGGAGAGCGAGAGCAAAGTCCTGGCAGTGTTTCCTACCCAGCTCGTTCTGTTGGTTCAACTGTAAATATAGTATATCAGTGAACTGGCTATGCGTTTGTGGATGAATAATAACAAGGGCTTTGCCTGCTTTGCCAGAATCTGCACTAATAGAAACTGCAAAATTAGGTAAATATTGTTTGAAATCCAGCCAATTTCTGACAGAGCAAGAAGACCCCTCAGTGACATTCAGGCTGCTCCCGGGCCGCCAGCTCGTCTGCGTCTTGTCCTTGCACCCTTTGCTCGCTGGCTGTATTCCAGTCTTCAGAGCGCTCAGCATTTTTCACTCCTCAAGTTAGAAATGTGTGGTGCCTTCTAGGGTTTGCTTCTTTTTCTTTTTCCTGATGAATTTACTCACTGGAGTATAAAAAATAATAAAAAAAGCCTCGGGACCTATCTCACTGAAATTAGTCTGTGATTGCTTCTGGCTGGTGGAAGATTTACAGCAGCTGGAGCTGCAGCGTTGGGGAGACTATTTGTGACTCTCTGGGCCTCACTCTCCCCTGTCTCCTTCCTTCAGTAACCGCTGATATTTGGGCAGTGCAAAAGCAAAACGGGAACCAAGCAGTAAGCTGTAACTGAGTGCATTTTACAGTTGCTTAGAAATGACTTTGCACAAGCACACATAGGTGTATCATCCTCCCTGCATCGACAGTAACCATGAGGTTACCTCACTTGGCACGTTCTCAGTGCTGACCGCAGAAAAATGTAAAAATGCCATCAAATGTGGTATTACATCTTTTCCACGGGATTTTGTGGGAGGAAACAGGGCCCTTTTCTTCATCCAACTCCCTCTCCTGCTGTACCGAGGGCCGTTCCCTGTGCCACGATGACGGCGTGATGGCGAGGAGAGGAGGGGAAGCAAGAGGTACTGAGCAAAACCACGTCCTCATGTTCACGTGATGGCTTACAGGTAACACCAGAAAAAAACCCGCAGGTTCTCAAGTTCCAGTTCATGCCTGTGTTGAAACTTGCTGCCCATCAGAGATGGAGTAACCAAACCCCTTACTGCAGTGCGTCTGTGAATGCTGAGGTCAGGAGGGAGCTGCATTGCAAATGAATGAAACTCCTGCAAATGGTCTGGCTTAATCCTGGGTCTGTAATTATGGGGCGCTCTCACCTTGTTTCTAGAAATTTTTTTTAGCAGAAAAAGGCTCAGAATGAATCCACCTATCTCATTTCAGCCTCATGATATGTTTGTTCAACATTAAAAAACCAATGTTGAACTAGAATTTTGTGGGGAAGGAGAAAATCCGTGGAGATTACATTTCTATTTCAGTGCAATTTCATGTTTTACTGCTGCATAGACCAGCTAGTTAGTAAGGTATCCTTGAATATGAGGTCCATATTATATTTATTGCTGTGCTGGTATGTGAAAATCAATCCCTGTAATTTTTATTGGTGACCACGTGCTATCTTTGGTATCATTATAATTGTGTCCGTCGTTGATTGACAGCAGCCAATAATCAAAAGCATTTTTGTAATCCTGATTCCTCATCAAAATACAGAGGGCAGGGAGTGTCCTTGTGCCTAATGCTCTCCTCTGGCGCTCAGATGATTCCTCAGAGCTGTTGTCTGCCGGTTTGCTTTGATGAAGAACCTTGCTTGGCATTGAGCGGGGATGCAGCCAGGATGGCAATGGAAGGGCTGCGCAGTGGCAGAGCATCGCCTTTGACCGAGACTCCTTCTCCACCGATAAAACCATCCCTTTGGTTTTAATGAAATCCTTTCTCCCCGGAGTCTAACACGAGCCCATTGAAGCACCTGACAGTAATTCTTCCCCTGACTTTGTATTGGGATAATGGGCAGTTAATGATAGTTTTGTGCTTGGCTGGGGAAAGGTAATAAGGAGAGGAAAAAAATGCATCCTTTGGAGAAGCAGCACGTACGTATCCCGGATCTCTGATCTTTTGTCTGATCTGGAGAATGAAAGGGAGATGACTTAAATGAAATTTGAGTGTGATAATCTTCTTGAAAATCTGAGTGGGGTGGAAGCAGTCTGCTGGAAGAAGATCAGTCCTGGACTTCCCGGACGCGTTGGCTGAGAGATTTCAGGAAAAGCCAGGGGAGCCTCTCCATAAGCCCAGACTGGCTGCAAGGGCTCAATCCTTCATTTTTTGAAGTATCTATGAGTTAAGTTAGTTATAACACTCGATTACCTATTTAGCTTTCAGCATCTGATTAAAAAGGTTTGATTACTGAATTTGAACTCAAATTAATTTAGTTAGGGCACCAGAACTAATGACATTTACATGAATTAGCTTTAGATACCAAAATCTAAGTATGACATATAATCCCCACCATGCCTGTAATAAGAAATACCTACTATATATTAGACCTATAGAAACTCAGTTTAGTATGCAGTGCTCATGAAAAAAAAATTGCTTTTACCTGCATACATTAAATTTCTCTTCCCTTGGCTGATAATCCTCTGCATGTTAGTCTCATGACTGCTTTAAAGATTTTTGAATTAATGTTGAAATTATTCATTTGGGTAGTAGAAGCATCTGTTTCAGTATTATATCCTTGTCTGGTATTTCTTCATTGTATACTGGATGATACACTAGAAAGGCATTTGAGATGCAGGTTATAAAAATACCACAAAGACACAGAAAACATTTGTTGGAAGAGTGCTCTGTGCATTCGTATGCATTTCTTTTAGAACAGATCACACATATAGGTGGGTAATGTTTGTTATTGCTTCTTTCCAGGGCCACAGGGATTAACTGGGGAATGGCTGCAAAGGGAGCGGTTGCCAGTAGCTGGTTCTGACATGGTTGTGGGTCAGAGCATTACAGCTTTGGTCAGTGGGAGTCTGGGTTGCAGATGGGGAGCAGGAAAGCTTGATTCCTCGGGGACCACGGGGCTGGGCTAGGTAAGCTTGGGCTGTCCAAAGGAGGAAGGTCTTAAATCAGTTGTAAGACATGCAGGGCTCGCTGGACGGCGGTGGCGGCAGTGGATGGAGTCAGGGTGAGGTACCAGGAGGAGAGGGTGGATGCCTTCAGCTCCCAGCGAGCCCTGGCAGGGCTGCGGGGCACAGAGAGGACTGCATCCCACTGACCGCTGATGGGTAAACCTCTGCTGAAAGGGAATCCTGCAGTTCGGCGGGACTGTACTTCTGGTTACGAAATTGGACGGCTGGAGAGGGAGGATGTTGGGTGCAGGTTCAGCGATGTAGGACGAGGGCTGATACCCACGTGGGCAAGCGGGTTATGCGCAGTTCTGCGGGGTGGCTGCGTTAGGGACAGTATGATCATCACAGCTCTAGGCTTAGAAATCGGTTTCTTGGCTGACCATGGAAAGCCTTCAAAGATTAAATCCTGCATCCCTAAAGACAAAAGGCTTGTACTGAATTTTATGTGAGCTTTAAATCACTGGGCTGTCATTAGGGCTAAGGTTAGGTTTCAGGTTAGGGTTCAGACTGGCATCCTCAGGAACCCATTTTACTCTTGATCCTCTAAATCCCTGCCAGGGATAAAAGGCTTATAGTTAGTTATCAAATGATAGTGATGGCTCCCGTGGCTGTTTTTAAGCCCAGGTTTGGTGCAGATGTTAGATGAATTTTCAGAGGAACAAAATGCTCAAGAACTTGATTCATGGGTGGATCTTGGCCCATGTTTTATAGGTCTTCAAGGAACCACCAGAAAACCATTTTTTCCTGCTTTTTGTTTTGAAGCCTAACCCTATGGTACATGAACTGTTGGCATAAACTCAACTCAGAAGGAAATATGAACCATTTGTCAAGGAAAGTAGCTGCACGTATTTTAGCCCTACAGCCCTGCAGGCTTTCAGATATTACCCAATAAAACAAGCTAGTCCACTCTTGCCTTTTGAAACCCCAAACCAACTTTAAGTCTGTTTTCTCCTTAGAGTTCACCCTATACCTTTTTTCCTTCTGGAAGACATCCTAGCCCCAGGAGCCTTGTCTGTCTGGGCGATAATCCTGCCTGTATTGCCCCTTTCTGAAGTGGAGCCCTAAGCCAAGCCCATGGTCCCTGCGGTTTAAGCCTGCCGAGCTCCCCACCGGGAGTGTCCTTCTACCCACTCCCCCATGGCTCCTCCTGTGCTGCGGCTTCGCTCCTGCTCATCCTCAGTGCCTCAAAGTAATTATAGGCTTTGCATTTGTTCGAGTAGAGGCAGTTGGGTGCAGGAAATGGGGAAGAGAAGAATAAGGAGGGAGGAAACAGAAGTGTGAGAACGAAGGCTGGAAGGAATTTCTGGGGGGTTTCTCCTGTCTCCCAACCTCCTGAGGTTTCTCCACGTCTCCTCGAGGATGCACACTTCACAGCTGAGAGCCGCCGGTCTCCACAGCCTGAGGTTTTCTTGGCTTGAAATGCTGATCTGGGCCAAATTCCAAGCATGTACTCATTTAGATTAGTAAATTTAAGAGAAATTTAAGACGAAGATGTATTATCAGAGTCTATAGCTTCTGTGTAATATTGATGCATGCCTATGATTTTGTCATTACATCAGTTCTTGAGAAGTAGAAATTGCTTTCCGTAATTTAATCCTTACTCTATTTTATTGCATTCTTACGTGGCTTCCTTGACCCCGCGTCTCTTTGCTGAGTTATAATAAGTTTTTACAAATTTTCTGTGAATATCTGTCTTCAGGAATATCAAATAACTGAATGGCATATCCGTTCTCTTTCACTTGTAACTGAACATGAAAACTGGGTTTACATATACAGTTCACAGAGCTTAAGGCTGGACAGGACCATGTGATCGTCCGTTCTGACCTTGCCTGTGTCACAGGCTGTACATTTCTGCCTCCTGCCCTTGTATTGGCTGCAGTAGCTTATATTTGACTAAAACAAATCTTAAGTGAAAGCACCCGGCTTTCATTTGGAGTCTGCAGAAGATGGACAACGCTGCTTTCCAAAGTGATTTGTTAATTACTAGCATTGACAAGCATTTATGCTTTATTTTTGGTTTGAGTTTATCCATCTTACAGTGTCTTCAGATATTGTTTCCTGTTACTCCTTCATTCAGCGTTTTCTCCAGGAAAACACTAACTTCAGTAACAGAGACCTCTCGTTCTCTCCACGCAGAGCCAGGCTACCCGCACCCAGGCTTTTCTGTCCTCACCTGGAAGATGCTCTCTCCAGCCGCACTGGCAACGCCGTGCCAGATTTCTGCGCTTCCTCTAGTTGTCTCGCTTGTTTTGAAACGCGTGGGTAGCAGAGCCGTGGAGAGCGTGCCTGTGCTGCAGCCGGAGGTGACGGCGCTGCCTGCGGGTCAGTGCTCCAGGGGTACGTCCTGGGACAGTGCCTGGGGTGAAGCAGGGTGACTGGGGGGGGCAGTCAATCTTTTAAAGCATCTTTTAAAGTAAATGGCATTTTTTACCCAGCAAGTGCTAACTTTCATTCATTTGGTTTATCCTGAGCCAGTTTGGTTTGGTTCAAAGCAAAATACTCTCACCAAATAATTTTTTTTTTTGGGGGGATGGTGTTTTAATGATCTTGAAAGTTGGTTTCTGTGTCAGGTATGGATGATAGAAAAGGGCCTGGCTCACATGCTGTCCTTAAATAGCTTCTTGTGTTGCCACCATCAAAGGCAGAATAGTGTGCTGTATGGGCCACTGGTCTAATCCAGAATAACTTTTCTTATATTCTTATTTTAGGTTCTAAAACTTGCATTCTAATAACTTTCCGGTGACTCTTCACAAAGTGCTATGGCTTCCTCCGCAACAGCTTCTTCCAAGCTTGCCCAAGGACTACGACTTTCATTTTGGCTGGCGTTGCTCAAGGCCCGCTTTGCACACTGCCTTTCATCAAGCATAACGTAGCACCGCGCTTAATTAAAAATACACACTCCACTGCCAATGTTCGAGCAGAGCTGAGTTCATATCCCGAGTTCTGCTTCAAAGGAAATCATCATGGGAAATCATGTATTTTGTATCACTGTCCTCTATGTAATGGTTCATACCAGTGGTTATTACAGAGCAGCAAAACATCTCTTATATTCTTTCCTTTAAACAAAAGGATTTAAAGATTACCAGCCCATTACAAATCATCCTCCCTTTTAGAAGATAAATAAAGGCTCATATCTCTTGCTGTGCAGTTCAGAATGGGATGTTTGATGCTTCAAAGTTTCTCAAGAAGTGATGCTGTAACGTGTCATTAAGCACTTCTGCATCATGAGTAAGAGTATTGTCAACGTGAATGTTACCCAGGATTACCCCGTAATCCCCCTGGACAGACTGCCGTACCTGCAGAAATCCCGATGCCACATCGAGTCTTACAGGTACTGATTCAGTGAAGGCAATTGCGGTTGTGTTTAATACAATGTGCATTTAATACAATGTGCATGTGTGTGCTAGGGTGTCCTTTTTAGCATGGAATTAAATCCCAGCTGTTCGTTGTAAGTCTGACCCAGCTCATGCTCTTCTTCAACCCAGGCAGCGTCCTTGTTCCTGCAGAACCAGACCCACCTCCTGCCCCCAAAGTCCCCGTCAGTCTGAGAGTCACCAGGGGTTGCCCTCTATACTGGATAGGTGAGATGCCCGTGTCCGGTGGGGAGGCTGATGGTCAGTAACACTTGCAGATTTCCCATTTTTGTACTTGAAGACTACATGGGCAACATCATACCTGGCAGCTGGCATTGCAGCCAGTCACGTAGTAAAAAGGATTATGCATTTGCATTTGTTTCTGAAACATATCTGATTCTCTGTGACGCAGCTTTGCAGGGTGAACATCCATCAGCTGAACAGTTGGCATCCTCTTCTGCCACTAACGCTGCCTCTTCTTTGGCTGCACATGGAGACAACTCACGTGTGGCAAGGATGTGGGAGTGACTTTACCTGGGAACGTTATAGCATCCCTGAGCAAGTCAGACATGCAGGATTCTCAGGGGTTTTTCAATGGCCATGTTTCTTGTGAAAAGTAACTTTTTTCTGCCTGTTCCCAAGTGATTTTTAGATGATAGGAAGCCTAGGTGTGTTTAAATGCAATTTGTAAAAATGGTCCTGCTGGCATCTACATTTATGATGTCTGTGAGGTTTCCTCCCAAGTGCTCAGATTGCAGTCCTGCTGCTGTACTTTTTAGCCTGAAACCCCAAGTGATCTGAGGGCTGGGCTGGACTCTTTACTTCTCGCATCTGGTCCACGTTAAGCAAACCCTTAATGCTGCCCAGGCTGAGTCACAGGGGCAGCACCTGCCCGCACCCTCACAGCTGTAGCTGCAGGGCAGCTCTGTGGCCCGGCGGAGCAGACCCACAGCTGGGGTGAATTAAAACCCCAGCAGCTTTTTCTTCATCCTCAGCAGGGTGTGGGAGGGTGCTTGACCCTAGTATCTGCTGGTGTCTGGCCAAGTGATGATGTAGTTGAGAGACATCGTGGAGCCCCTTTGTCCTTCCTCTCGTGTGCTGAGGTGCTGTCTCTTCGAACGCGGCTAGCTGATCATGCACTTTAGGTAAGACTTGAAGCAGCTGAAGGTTACTGTAATTTCACTGTGTCATCTTGCTGATAATAAGCAAAATAAGTTTGTTTTTTTTTCTGGCAGTGAAAGGGATGTCTAGAAAAAACAAGAGCATGGCATTAAAAATAGCTACAGGGAATCTGCTGTGCTCTTTGCAGCCTCTGTATTGTTATGCTATTAATAATGTGCTCCAAGCATCCATAGAACTTCCACTCCTTCCTCCAGCAGGTGCCAGGAAGATAATAGATATCTATGCCTATAGATAACCCAGTGTCATGCAAAACTTTAATAGGGACCCACACATCTGTATGCCAACAGGTAAGTACATTACTACCAAGCATTTCATGCAAATGAAAGGTTATTCTGCTGTAACATTGTCAGATCAGTACAATTTTCTGTTTTAATAACCCCTTGAAGGGGCTTTAAAATCCTAAGTTGAATTTCAGGTGAAAGCCCTACGTTACAGGTGCCTGTTCTTCTGTATTTGCACCCCCAGCCGACAAACTGCTGTTGAGAAAGGTGGGGTTGTGCCTTGCCAGGCTGCGCCTTTAAAGTCTGCAGCAATCATTTTGGAGATGTCTTGGCGAGCTGTCCCCAAGTGTAAAATCGCAGTGTACTCTGTGCAGCGCCGTTCTTGGTCTGTGTGTACATAATCATTTTGGTTAAGTAGAAAAAGTAATATTCTATTCATTTAAATATTGTAACACCTGACATAGCTGCAAGGCTCCAATATTAATGGCTCACTTGAGGCCAATTCTTCTACTCGAAGGGCTTTTTCCATTGTAAATTCATCATGCAGGCATCAGGCAAAGAGTTATCATTCACTTTTTTTTTCCCTGAAGGACAGATATTGATATTCTTGCAAGATGTGAAAATAGATCCCCTTATCAGCACTGCTTAGCATACAGGCTGTGCGCAGAGGCTCGTTTTGGTGGCAATACCATACGATGGAGGGGCGCCGTGTAGCCTCAGAAAGCTCTGCTTTCCCATAGAGCAGTCATGGGAATGCTCGGATGTTACATCTTCAGACTAAAAAAAAAAAAATGGATTTTTGTTGAGTTTTGTGTTCTTCATTCCCTGTGTCTAGCAGGTTACATGTTTTGGTCTCGTAATGTGAGCTCCCATGCTTTGAAATCGCTTGAATGTTAATTGGAGACAAGGACAGATGTCTCTGAATAGCCCAAGGCATTGCTTGTGGGGTGAGGAGGACCAGAACAAGGGCTGCTCCTGGGCCACAGGGCTGGACTTAACTTACAGCTCTTCTCCAGTCTCCCAGTGAGACTTTGAGCAAAGTAGCTGAGGCTCGTTGTGCTTCCATTTTTCGTTGCTGAAATGCACAAAATAACGTCTTTCTCTTCATGTGCAATTCCCTCGTGTGCTAACAATGACTTGTGGGACAGAAATCCTTTTTAGCTCATATTTACATGTGTAGCACAACAGGCGCTTCCCCTTGGTTGATGTCTCAGCTGCAGCATGGCAGGAGTGAGGTCCTGCAGCCCCGCTGCCAGCCTCCAAGGGCTTGCCAAACAGCACAGATGCGAATGAAAACGCAGACTGAAATGCTGTTGTTCCTGCTCAGCTGTGTGCTGAAATTGCGTATGGAACATGGAAACCTCCTAGGCTGACAGCTTCTCGCAGGCTGCGAGCGGGGCTTCCAGCCCCCCAGCTTTGGGAGCTAGACATGGCAGAAGCGATGCTCTCCTGAAGCCTGCATCCCAGCCTTATAGAAAATGCAAGGCAAGGTATCATTAAAAACCCAAGCCTGTATGGTTCTTGAGAAGTCCAAGAACGTTCTCCTATGGTAGCGTCCCAGACTTGCTTAAGAAAGTATCTAGTAAATGCCAGTAAAATTAATGAACTGCTTTTGGCTGGTGGGTCCCCCGTGATGGGTGATTTGGAGTAGCAATGAACATGCGATCTTGGTGCTGCCAGCTGAGGTCTGAGTGTTATTATGTAGGGCAGAATTGATTGATTTCCTTGTCTAAATTATTTGCAAGCTTAGTCATTACTTTTGTAGCTGATAATTTCACTGGAGCTTGGGACCTGCCATATTATGGCTTATAAAAGTTTAACCATCAGTGAACTCTTAGGCAATAAATCACTGTGGTGCTGTATCGTTCTTAAAACCTCATTCAAGCACGTGGCTGAAACACCAGGAGAAGGGTGGAGGGTTGCAGGGTATGGCATTTAACACTGAGACAGGATTCGTGTCCTGATCGAGTACAACCCTTACGCATGGGTCTGATTTTAAACTTGCCCTCTTAAAGTCGCATCCTGCGGTGCTCTGCAAGGTTCAAATCCTACTTTGTAGATGATCTGGTGGCTACTTTTCTCCAGGCGTTCTTCTGCTGGTCCCAAGCATTTATGGCGAGGCCCCTTTGACTCTCCTGGATGAGAGCGTTTGGCACAATGGTGATTGCCCGAGGGTCGCGTGGTTGCCCTCAACAAGCACAAGCAGCGTCAGGGACCGTCTCCTTGGGGGCACGGGTGGGTTTCAGATTGGATTTCAGCAGAGCTGTACCAAGGCAAGCTTTCAGTGTTGGTTGTTTGTTTTGTTTTTTTTTTTAATTTATACTTGGCTACTTTTCTCCTTTTCACTTAAGAAAGCCATGTAGCTGTCCGCAGAAAGCGCCGTGAAATTATTTGAAATGTCTGAGACAACAGAGCCTGGACTGGTCCGTAGGTGATATATTTATTTAATAACACATGTATATTTGTAATTCCAGTAACTGCAGTCTTGTACTGCGCACTGTACTGCGAAGCACATGCCTGCTGTGCTGGGGTTTGGGTCGGTTTTGGGGGGGTTTTGTTTAGTTTTGATTTTTGGTTTTAGTATCTTAGCTAGGCTTTAACCAGCGGTGGGTAAGGTTACACGTTCATTTAAATGCCAGGCATACTTAAGTCTAGAATTACCTGAAATAGCTTTCGTCTGGTGTGACCGTAAGCTGATTAGATCACACTTGATTTCTGCAGTTTTAAGAAGCTCACTTTAAATGTAATTAAACTACTTGGCAGAAAAATGGAAATGTAAAAATTCGGTGAACAATGTAACTGGGTTCCCTAATTTAGTAGGGCACTGTAGGTGCATTGATACATACAGTCCCTTGTGGTGACCTACCTTCTCGTTAATGGAAATGCTCCTGATACTGCACATTTCATCTTGGGGAAAATGCAGGTTTTCCACACACAGAGCAGTCCAGGGCCCCTCGTCATGCAGCCCCTGCAATACTCTCCTGACCCTCTTACCGTGGTCAACAGATATTTTTTTATTAGTTTTAGTTGTTGAGAGGAAGGAGCAGAAATAAAATGCAACTAAAGCATATTCTGTAGTCTGGTAAATAGGGTTTGTGCTTAGGTTGGTAATTTTTGGTTACAGTTTTACAAACCTACGTTTCAGGGGTTCTTAGCTATGTGGATGGCACAAGAAAGCACCGTTACTGTTACTTTTAAGAAATTGGGTTGCTGTCTGACAGCTGATCTGGAATCGGCGCCTCGCAGGCTGGTAGGAGCGAAGGGGGAATGCCATTCATCTCCGCAGGAGTTACTGCAGTGTGTCAAAAAAAAAAAAAAGCTATTTTTTCATAGCATATGGAGTGGTATGTGCCTTCCCTTATAACATGACCTATATAAAGACAGTGTCAAAGCTATCGTTATTACTTGCTGGAGATTCTGCGTTTCTGGGCTTATTCAGAAAAAAAAAAATCCAGTTTTTGAATAGCAGGCTTGCATGAACATGGAGTGCAGAATCCGGCCCCATCAGCCTTCCTTGCTGTGTGATGACGTGGATCAGCTCCTCTCGGTAATGGCCCACAAATGAGATTCCATGCCACGATAACTGTAAGAGCTGAGCTAATTTTTTCTCATAGCAAAAATAATAATAATTTAAAAAAAGACTAAGAAAAAGAAAAATAGTAGCTGTTAAAATTCTGCCATTATTGTTCATTTATTGTCTCCGCGCTGTCTCCCCTACCCATCTCTCCTATTTCTCCATTCTGTTTAAAGCTGTAAGATGCAATTTATTAAACCGCAAATCCATAGTAAACATCTTGATGATCATGTCCTGCCAATGCCAGCTGAAAACTGCTAATGGTTCAAAACCTCCTGACTTTATAGAGCAATTTTCCATATGTAGTACATTCTGCCTGCTCCTTAAGGAGGGTGCAGATTTATAGCAGCATATGGTCATCTGGAAAGCAGCTTTTTGATCATAAGAGTCTGAAATGGGAACCTGGTGGTAGCGTTTCTGCAGGACTGTCTCTGACACAGACGCTTAATTGCCGAGGGGCTCGAGTCTGGGGTGTGCTGGAGGTGGATGTGGCACAGGAGTCTCGTTTGGGATGTTGCTTCAGCAAACGCTTCGCCTCCAGCTCTTCCATGCGTAAACTGGGTCCGCTCCGAGGGCCAGGACGGGCTGGAGAGACAGGAATGGCACTTTGGGTTGGTAAAGTGGCTGTTAATTGTGTATGTGCTTGTGCACACCCACACACCGAACGCACACAGGCAATGGGTGGTTAAAAGTGGCTTTCTGTTATCGCCAAATTCATCAAGTTATTGAAGTCGCTGTGTGGTAACACCTGTGAATGCGATATGACACGGAGCGGTCGGAGGGACGGCGATGGTGGAAAGGTAATGGTGGGCTCGAGAGGGCAGCCTGAATGCCAAAAGGGAGAGAGGAGGAAGAATCGCAGCAGCGGTGCATGAAGGCAGCAATAAACTAGCATCAGCCGCAGGTTGCAGAACAACCTTCCCACCTCTTCTGGGGATGGGGCATCTGCCCTGCTTGCGAGGCCGTCCTTCCTCGGCACTGCCGGGTTAAGGGCATCTGCCCGTGCATTGGTCTCGTAAGACACAAAGCTCTGCCCCGCCGCAGGCTATAGCGTGTCACTTTGGGCACTAGCTACCACTTAACTTGCAGCTTACAGCTGCACCTTTCCAATTGCGATCTATTTATTAGCATAGGGCATTTCTCCTGACAATTTAATAATGCCGATTCAGCTCTGTAGTCTAGAGGAAGCCTGTTTGTTCTCTGTCCAGAGCAGATCTACTCATCGGGATATGGGGAAGAGTTTTGATGGACAAAGACTATTTCTGGTCAGGAGCTGATTTCCAGAGAGCTTTGCCGGGCCTGCCAAAGCACTGGGAAACGCGCTAGAAATGTAAAGGGTATTTTCTCGCATTTATTTGTGTGTTCAAAGGGAGGGAAAAAATCATTAGAAACTTGAAAGTTGGCATATTTTCTTACTACCCATGGAATTACTCTTTAATATTAAAGTTTATTGTGTAAATTACCAGCATGAGAGGTGACTGGGGAACCTGCAGCTAAACTGCCTCATGAGGCTTTACAGCCGTTCGTAAATCTTTTGAATTGTGCTCTCCAAGCTTATGATGTATTTAGAGCCCCTTGAGCAAATTACAGATTTGCATTAATTCCCTATAATTTCCTATAAAAGCACACAGTTGTTATTTGTTCTGTTTTATTATAAAAACTCTTCAATATATATATAGAGAGAATTAAACAGTGCTAATTAACCTCAATTCTGGTCATGGTTCTGGGTGGGTCTAATTTCACTTACGTTGAGAAATCCTACCCTTCCTTTCCCATTCCTGATTCTCACACAATATTACCGTTTAACCACATACATAGGGTTCACAACAAATTTGTCTGCCTTAACTCCTTCGGTTCTGTCTTCGTCCCCACGACAGTTTGTGCATCTCTGTGTTAGTTGGAGTTATTGGAGGCACTTACCATTCCTTCTGGCACAACAGAACAGCTCTTTCTCTGCTCTTTCTGTTCTATCTACATAATTAAAGAAGCTGAAATCTGCAAAGATGGACACCGAATCAACCCAGAGAGATAAAGATGTCTACTTGTATTTATTTCTCCTGCAAGATATATTCTTTATAAATCCTTCATGGCACATTAAATATTGACTCTTCCTTGTGTCAGTGAACAAAATAATTGCGCATCACCAAATTTCTCCTTCGAAAGCAGAGGATGGATTGCTGTGGCACTTTACTCAATATTTAATTAAATTAAGTTTTAAAAAATATAGAGGAAAAACTCATTCTGATATATGAGGAACCCAGGAACTTCAAACCTGCAGTTGGTTTAACAGCAGCAAGCAGTTTCTTCAAGGATGCTCTATGAAGCGTGGCTAACACAGGCTATTAGGAAAGATAGTTAGGAAATGCATCAATATTTAGTAACTATGACTGAAGAATCTCCATTTTAAAAAAAAAAATCCTACCTATAGACAATAAAAGTTTATTGTTGAAATTAACAAATCTGGATCTTAAAGAAAGCATTAACCTTGCTTTGATTGCAGGTGCTCATTAGCCATGGCACAGCCCTTGTTTTATGGGCCAGCACTTAGCATGCGATGAATGCTTCACGCTTGCCTGCGGTAATTCCCTCCGACGGACGGGAAGCGCCAGCCTCTCTCAGCAGGAGGTTTGCTGAACACAGAGTCTTTCAGAAGGAAGGAAAAGGTAATTTTCTAGTGTTTGAAGGAAAATATGAAAGCATACTTCTGGCACAACAGAACAGCTCTAAGTAGCTCTAAGTCACCTTACGTTTTCCTTTAATTTTTTTTGAGTGCAGGTTGAAAAATGTCTGGTCTAGGGAAAATGCAGAATTCCAATGAAGCTGCAGCAAGTGTAGTATATTTAGAGAAAAGTTAAGTAACAGGACCTGCACTTGTCATGATTTAACCCCAATTGGCAACCAAGTACCACACAGTCACTTGCTCGCACCCCCCACTTCCCCCCGGTGCGATGGGGGCGAGAATCGGGAGAGTAAAAGTGGAAAAACTCATGGGTTGAGATAAGAACAGTTTAACACTTGAAATAGTAGAATAATAACAAATTGTAATGGAAAGTGAAACAACAAGAAAGAAAAACAAAAACCCAGGGAAAGGAGGAAAAAAAAAAAGTGATGCAACCGCTCACCACCCGCTGACCGATGTCCAGCCAGTCCCCAAGCAGCGGTTGCTGCCCCACAGCCAACTCCCCCCATCTTATATACTGCGCATGACGTCCCATGGTATGGAATGTCCCTTTGGCCAGTTGGGGTCAGCTGTCCTGGCCGTGCCCCCTCCCAGCTTCTTGTGCACCTCTTGGCTGGCAGAGCATGGGAACCTGAAAAGTCCTTGACTAGTGTGAGCACTGCTCAGCAACAACTAAAACATCGGTGTGTTATCAACATTGTTCTCATCCTAAATCCAAACCACAGCACTGTACCAGCTACTAGGAAGAAAATTAACTCTAACCCAGCTGAAACCAGGACATCACTCTTGCCGTCCTCTCCTTTGGACTGTGTGTGCGGTGGGGTGTTTTGCTAGTGTTCATGAGGACACTGTTTGTAGACGTGCCTTCTTCCCTGTCTCTTCCTTGGAGAAGGTAAGCCAAGAAGAGCCACATACTTGGAGCAGAAGATGTTAATATTTGCAGTAATATCTAGCCCTGGAGATTACCATCTCCAGCAATGGCAGCTTTATCCTTGTAAGTGGAGCTTATATTCTGCAGAGGGACAGAGTTTGGAGGCTCAGGTGGTCGTTCGGTTATCCTAGTGAAGTGCCAGGCAGCTGAAAGGGTGGGGAAGACTCTTCTCGTCCCCTGAAGTGCCACGGTACAAGTTCCCTCTCACCGCTCGATGCAATCTGATTAAAGCACGTTGCAGGTAGCGTGCTGGTAATGGAGCTATTTAGTATGGGTTCATTATGAACATCTGTTCAGTACGAAGGTAAAAAAGTCAACCAATGTCACTTCCCCATAGACCATAAAATGGCATCAAGGTGTAATGTTTAGTGTCTTGCAACGGATAATTCAACCGATACTTCAGAAATGCAGTGTCGGTATGAGGATGTGCGTGGGGCTGTGGAGAGAGGAATGGCAGCTTTAAAATGATCATTAGTGCTTGCCATCATAGGCTTAGCTTTCATCTTGTATAAATAAGGTCCGTCTTTTTGTGGTAGATTTAACGTAAGACTGAAAAAGAAATTAAATGTGTCGGTTTTATCATATCACAACACATTTCTGGGAATGTTTAAACAGAGACAGCGAAATATATAATAAGGTATAATATTGAATGAAAATGAGGTTTTTCTTTCCTATTCTTTTTTCAAGTGAAAGGCTTGAATTAAAATAAAATTAATAAAAAAAGGAAGAAATATTACCAGTTTTGGGTCTCTTGAAAATCATGTCTCAGGACCTAACAAAACACAGGACTAACTTCAGTCTCAAGATTTTAGAATTTAATTAAAATTTTGTCTCAGGAAAAGGTGGAGCTGAGCCTCTGGGGTATACCTAGGTAGTGCTTTGAAACATCTGTCTTCTACTGCAAAAGCTTTAAATATGTGTATTTATGTGAAGAGAGAGCTAAGGTTATGCAGAAATAAAGTCGCCTCGGGGCCAGGACCCAAAGGACGTCACTTCTATCCAAAACTGGGAGGCGGTGGTGTCGGGAACGTGTTGGTTCCTGTTAAAATGGAAATCTCTGACGTGGCTAAATGTGATCAGTTGTTCAGTATGGTTGTTCATATATTTGGCTGGGATATTTGGGAGTACTGGTCGTAACTTGCAGCCTCTGTGCTTGGCAGTGTGCGGGTGTCGATCAAAGAGGTGGCCAAAGGTCCTGAGGAGGAGCAGTACAGCCCTTGCATTACTTTTCTGAAGCCTTCTCCTCACTTACTGACCAGCAGATGTTTCCAAGGAGAGGACGTAGGTGGCCGGCGGGTCTCTGGTGGCTTCCCCGCAGCCTGTGCGTGGGCAGGGGCCAGCGGTGCTTCTACCTGCCTGTCCGGGACACTTGGCAGCTGCATCCACGCTGCTCGGTAATGCAGTCTGACAAGAAACCCAACGGTTTAGACAGGGATATTGTACCAAAACGTGACACGTCGTGTCTCACGTCGCCGTGATTTGATGTGATGTGGTGCACGCTGTGTAGGGCTCCTGCGAATGCTGATGATGAAGGCATCAGTGATGCAAAATACTGAATGAATTAAAAAAAAAAAAAAAGATAATTTCATTTTAAAAAGAAACTGGGGTTTGTTTTGAGAATACTGTTTTGAAATGAGGGAGAATACTTAGGCAAGAGATGCCATCAACATTGATACACTTCCATCCCAAAAAAGCTTTTTTCAAAGCAGCACTTTTTAGATGGACACCCCCCCGCCTTTCAACAAACATTTTAGCCAGCTCTAGCTTACCTCCTTGTTCTCTACCTAGGACCTGTCGTACCTTTGGACACAGTTAAATCTGTAGGGCACAGGGCACAGGGTCTCTATACGGGGTGTGTGTGTGTATAACGGTGGAACCGTGGTTGCGTTGAGGTTCTGCTCCCCCCCTGCAGCTGATGACGTGTTTGACCCCTTACAGCCCGGATGGGGCTCTCGGACCCGCCGCGGGGCGAGTGCGTCCCCGCTCAGCTATAGGGAGCTCTGCGCTTAAATAAAAACCTGCTCCTTGCCTATGGCAGTGTTGCTTTGTGGTACCATCGGCATTCAGTCGTGGTGTTTACGAAGAACAGGGAATGCTGTATTTAATAAATAATCATACTTCCCTTATGTATTAAATTGTTAAATGAATTAACCTAACTTTCTGCAAAATGTGTTTTAAAACAAATTTTATGCCTGCAATACTGGCATATACTGAAACCTATGGGGAGGAACTCAATAAAATGCTGGCAGCCTGGGGATTTATTATTTATGTAATTTTTGAAGGTTTTTATCTTTCTGGAACCTGTAAACAGATGGGCTTATAACATTTGATTTCCCCGGATCTTAATTAGAGCTGGGAACACTGAAGTTAAGGAATTAAGTGACCATTACTGAATTTTTCTCCCATTAAGTCTTTTTTCTTTTTTCCCACTCTCTCCAAGACTGTGCTGACTTTTCATTTATTTTGACAGCATTTTGCAGTCATAATGTGATTTGGAGGGAGTCTGAAGCAGTGTTTGGATTGACACACCATTTCTGAAAACGTACACGTCAAATTGCCTTGTGCAATATATTCGCAGTGGTCCTGACGGCTCAGTGTTGGTGGGCGCTGGGACTGCTGGCGTGACAGCAGCGTCGGGCACTTCACAAGCTCGAGTTATTCTGTGCTCATCACCCCTGCGAGGCAGGAATGGGCCATCGCACCTCTGTGGGTGGAAGAGATGGAAGGGTAGGATGGATGTTTTCAATGAGGTTCTCGGAGATGCAAGATCCCTCGTGTCTCCGTGCCTCCTCCTGCATTTGGCGTATGCAGACGTTATCATCGTGCTTTATGTTCAGTACTGTTGCTCACCAGGTACATCAGGTATCTGTTGAAACAATGCTCACAGCCTGGCAAATGGGGGGAAAAAAAACCCCAAAAACCCAACCAAAAACCCAACAGATAAATCCCATTGCTTCTACATGTAACATAACCTTGGGCGTGACACTGAGTTTCAGATCCCACCAGTCTTGCTGATGTAGAGTAACCTGCTCATCGCACTGTCCCTTAGCAGATGACAATCGACAGCCCTGTATGATGATGTTATTAAGTTAAATTGTGAGTTACAAATGTAGCTTGGGGTCTAATGCTGTCTGATGGGTATAGCTTTACATTTACATTTATATGACATTGATTTTTTTTTTTTGTGGGGTCATCGTTGCCAAAGTTTGAAACGTTAATAATTACAG
Source organism: Aptenodytes forsteri (assembly GCF_000699145.1). Taxonomy (NCBI): domain Eukaryota; kingdom Metazoa; phylum Chordata; class Aves; order Sphenisciformes; family Spheniscidae; genus Aptenodytes; species Aptenodytes forsteri. The sequence goes on along the minus strand of NW_008794173.1, from coordinate 1,265,002 downwards.
CGTGGCTGCTTCTGCTGTTCTTCTGGAGAAGGGCTGACAGGTGTAGGTCTACACCCAGCTGCAACGCTGACTTATGCCACGTTTTTAAAGTCCCAAATCCACATCTGCTAATAGGCTCAAGCTAACAGAACAACAGCGGTTTGTATAATATAAACAGATGTGATGCTAAAAAATAAAATAGGCAAACCAGATCTCCCCAGCGCAAAAGGCAGGGCAGATTACAGCTGAAAAATGGCTTATATAGAAGGTGTTTACCGAGTGCTGTGTTTCGCTCTCTAGCAGCACGGCACTCACATTGCGATGTGTTATTGTGCAGCCAGACAAACAAGTATTCTTATGAGCCTGCAAGGAACTCCTGGAGAAGTGTTTTTAAAATTAAGTGGCAAAAAAGTAATTGTTTGTGTTTCCAGCTATTTTTCCTGGCGAGGAGTTTTGAACCGGCACAAAGCATTTCCGTGAGCATTAGGAATGGCCTGGGTTTTCTAATGAGGTTGTTAGGTACGTCTGCTCCCAGTCTGATCCCGCTCAGATACGTGGCTACCTCGCTCAGACGTTTCTTCCCTTCTGTTAAATTGCTCTGGGCTTCTACTGGCTGCAGACGCGGTCATGGTTATGGCTCTGTGCCATTGAAACTGGAGCAACACAAGACCAAGATGTGGGCTGTGAGGCAGAGGCCGCATTGGAAACTGGGATCAATTAATTGCTAACATTAAGAAAGGGAATTATACAGCCACGCTAACGAAACTCATGGTTCAGGCCACAAGCTGATTGCTTAAGAAGGTCAACAAGAAAGGCCTTACCCAGACACTTCATTGCTCAACTGGCTGGCTGGCCCTACGCTAAGGTGCTTGGATGTATTGGCGTCATTAGGATATGGGGATCAGACCAGAACAACTGCGCCTGGAGTTAAGTGAGTGGTAGATACAATCTATTGTTTGCTGGGTCTCTGCCATCCCTTTTGCTTTTCCTTTCATCATGGTTTAAAAGCTCTGCGTCCCAGCGTGCTGGTTACCTACCGGCTGATGAACAGCAGCTGCCTTGAATCACGCAGGACTGAGGCTCCTGGGCTGGACAGTGCCACCCCATCAAAACCTAATCAAGGCACACTGGGATGGCCGTAATTATTGCCATTAGTTAGGCAGGTTCTGTCCAGATACACAGCAACAGGCGTAAAATAAAGCCACTTTTGTCATTGGTATGGTAAGACGACTGAAATGAGGCGGCTGGTTATAAAGGCATAAAGCAAGCCTAGAAATGTACTGTCACCTTCTCAGAGATTTAGAGTTTATCTGAGTATTTCCCATCTGCCTTGGGAGTGATCTGCTCTTTTTTAAAATTTTTGTATGCTAGAAACAGAAGAATTCGGGGACTTTTTTTAAAGAGGAAAATGAACTGCTAAGCTTTTAGACATTAAGAGAGAAAGTGTGAATCTTTTAAGGAGCTACAGTAAGTTGTATATAGTAAGTGAGTAGTCCCATGCAGTTTTATATGTATTTTAGTGCTTCAAAATGACTAATTTCCCAAAGATGAGGAAAATTGCAAGCAAAATTGACCGAGACAAAAAATGTGGAGGTAAACATGTGAATGAGATTTGGGAGTGTCTTGCAAAGAGTCTTATTATCTGATTAAAAAGATTGTGATTCCACAGCCCAGACACGTGACAGCTTTTGCTAAAAGTCTTCTCTAGCTCAGAGCATGAAAAAGGTAATTATTAGATATAAAAATAATAAAGGGGAAAAAAAGAGGAAATAAAAATTGATACAAATTCAAAATTTCCAAGTATGGAAAAGAAGGGAAGCGAAATAAACCGGTTTTGGCTCCTCTGTTAAGGAACTCTCCAGGAGCTGTTGAGTGTTTTGGCTGGGTATGATGAGTTTGAACAAGTTTACTAAAGCCAACAAACTTTCCAAAGGCTCTAACCCCTGTGAATATTGTTGCATGTTCAAAAGGGCAGGTGGGTGGCCCAGCCTGTGACTGCCGCTTACCCTCCTGTGAATCATTTAAAGTTGATATGACTTTGGTTAATGAAAAGGACAGGGATTGAATAAATTTCACCATCAGAGATGATTTCTATTGTGTTTAGCTGTGTGCTGTGTATAGAGATTTTATTTATTTATTTTAGGCCTTTGACTCAGCGTGATGTTTTGGTAATATGGGTATAGTTATATTCAAGTAGTTCTGTGTGATCTGCCCTTCAGCTGTTTGAATTCCCAATATCTTGACTGTGTTTTCTACACCTTTTCCCTACTTTCTGGCCGCCTCATAACTGCTCAAATACAGCGAGCTGCTCCCAGCGCTTCCAGAGCAGATCTGGTGCCCTTTGATACCAGCTCTCTAAACAAGAGCTAATGTCAATACTCATGAAGATCTGCATCTCGGGTACCCAGAATTCAGCTGAAATATTTAGAAGTGAGGAAAGTGAAGGAAAAAACCCTCTTCCCTGTACTTAGCCTGGCTGTTTATCTTTGGATGCCCAGTGCACCTCTGTGCACTGTTTTTGTGGTGGACTACTGGAGGCAGAAATTCTGCCACGGGGCAGAGAGAGGTCTTTCTTTAGATGTCTTTGTACTTAATTTAGCATGCAGGAGCAGTTGGAGGTCTTTCTTTAGATGTCTTTGTACTTAACCAACTGCTCCTGCATGCTAAATTATCAGCTGTCTGAAACATCGCTCAGAGAGAAGAGCGAGCACTTCAATACGCGTCTCTGCACAGGCTCTACCTGCAGAGATGGGTGGCAGAGGCAGGCAGACCTGTGGGCTTTTGTGTGAGCTGATGCACAGCCAGCCGTTGTTTGGAGAGGGCTAATGGAGCCACCTCTAATTATAGTCTTACTATAGCTGCTTTTCAGTGCATCCTCTGGTCGAGTTTGCTTCAAGGTTGAAACAGCCTGTTGAGAGAGCAGCGATCTTGTGCTGCGCAGTTGGTGTTTCCAGGGATGCTCACGGGTTCGGAGGAGGGAACCCGATGGTAGCAGGAGCCTTCTCTGCAGCAGCTTCCCGGTTTGTTTTTTCTCCTCAGCAAGGAAGAGAACCAAGATATGTGACATCTGTGTTAGGCTGCCAGGAAACAGAGCAGATCTGTCATCTCCCAGTTCATCTGTGGTTTCACAGCATGGCATGTGCAGTCCTCTGTAGGTCAAACAACGAATTACTTTAGTGCTAAGGTGTTTGATGGGAGCAATGCCCCCTGCAAACCTTGCCTACCAAGAAGAATTATTTCTAATATATCCCCCTCTCTGTGAGAGAAGGCCTCTCAGATATTTTTTATTTAAAATTCTTAAAATGTGTAAGTCTTTGCAGCAGAGAAAGTTCAGTTATTGATTCCGATATCCTCGCTCCCCGCTGACAGCGTGTGGAAGAGGCACTGGAAGATGCTGAGCTGAAGCAGTGGTTAAGGACAGACTGCAAATACTGATCCTCTCCCAAGAAAAAGTAATGTGAGTCTGTGCAGCTTTGAAAAATGGTACAGGCTTTTCATGGTCGTAGAGATACAGCAAAGCAGCGTGTGGAAGAGGCACTGGAAGATGCTGAGCTGAAGCAGTGGTTAAGGACAGACTGCAAATACTGATCCTCTCCCAAGAAAAAGTAATGTGAGTCTGTGCAGCTTTGAAAAATGGTACAGGCTTTTCACGGTCGTAGAGATGTACAGCAAAGGCTGGGCTGTCGGGAGTGAGAGGGGTTCTGCTTCCTTGTGGCTGAGGATGAATATTTTGAAGTTTCTGAATGTGCACGTAGAGCTTTCATCTGTCTGAAAAAAGGGGAATCCTTCGGTCTGTGCAAACAGACGGGTCTGGGACCAGCGCACCTCAGTGGCGTGCATCCCTTTGAGATGCGGGCGCTGATGTTCCCGGTCCCTCTGCATTTCCAGTTCTGCAAAAATACCGAGTCTTGGTGCAAATATACAGCACGGCTCAAGGCCGTCTTCTCCTTGGCATTAGACTGTAATTCATCGTGTTCTGTACGACATGCGCCAGGTAGCGAGAGGAGCGGGTAAAGCAGAGGTTGTTTGAAAACAGTTCTTCGGGGTGCGGGGTCAGCCTGGGCAGCCCAGCCAGCCGCTAACGCCAGGCAGGTCATTTACCAGGTTGGAGCTTAATTAGAGCAGTGGTGTGACGGGCGCTGGCACGCTGTATGGTTGCTTTACTGTTTGGGTTTTCTCCCTCTTATGTCTTGCCCCAGTCTTTAGGAAATACGTGGTCCCTTAGGCTATTGGCAGCCTGTGTTTGAGGGCCTTCGAGGGACAGAGCATCAGCTTATTGCAGCTGATTATAAGAATCAGATTATGATTATTTTTAATTATGACATCATTTCTGTAGGCTACCATCCAGTATTCATTTCTGCACTGTTGCAGAGTAATAAGACACAACTAGTGTTATTCCTGCCCCAGGACAGTCTGTTCTACTCCAGAACAAAATGCGCGTGCCCTGACATGACGCGGGGGCATCACAGACGTCACCTGCAGCGGGGAAAGGTTTGTTATTTGCTACCACTGGCCAGCTGGCTGGTAGGACCGGTGAATTGGTGAGTGGATGTGTTCAAAGTCTTGGTAATTTCTTGGGGAATTGGGAAAAGTGGTAGGGAGGGCCTCAAAATTTATTTCTGCATACCCCTAAAATGGCTTAGTGGGGTGCTGCCATGAGGCTGGCCAGGACGCGGTGGTCGCCCGGACAGTGTGCGTCAGCCTGCGAGACCCATGTGCGCTTCCCACGGGGAGGGAAAGCTGCTCCCCTCCCCCTAGCTCTGGTTGAAGTCTCTGCTGGTTTCGTTTGGGGTTTGTTATCTAAATAATGCTGCCTCTGCATGTTTAAAAACAAACAAGCAAATCAAAAGCCCCAGGCAAATCCCCTCAAAAGCAAGGCAGGCTGCAATGGCAACCGGACCTGAAAGACGGCTCACCCCGGCCGCTGCCGTTCCTGCAGGGAGGGGAGGATGGTCTGGAATGGAAAACATTAAATAAAGTTTAATCTGCTAAAAATGTACCCGGTCTTGATTAATTTGCAAACAACCAGTGAAATGTAAAAGCAAATAACAGTACCCTCGCAGGCCTGTTGCTGCTTAAATGTTTGTGGGTGTTGTGGTTTTTTTTTCCCCTAGATGCCAGATTATTTTCCCAAGTAGCACAGTGCTGGGGGTTTTTCATGCCTGCTTCAGGCGCTGGGCGCGCACACGAGCACTGGCTGCTTCCAGGTGAACTTCCCATCAGGATCCCCTTTTGAAGGGATGCCGCCAGTACTTCAGCACTCGAGATACTGCCCGTGCTTGTAACATCCGCGCCATCTGCAGCAGATTAACTTCCTCGGGCTTCTCTAAATCTCTCCTCCCTGTGATCTCCCAGCATCATTTACAAAACCCCGATTTATGCCCTCCAGGTTGACCTTTAAGCCTTTCTTACCTTAGTTGAACTTGCAGCGTATGAATCTATTTACAAGGCTTTGCTTTCAACATAGCAGGGTATTATAGACTGAATTTTCACCATATGCCACTTCTTTCACAGCTACATCTTCAAGAAATTGCTTACAGGTGCAGGGATCTCAGTCTGAGGCTTTTTCCAACATCATTGTGACCCCAGTGAATATTTTTATTGACTGTTTTTCTTTTTTTCTCTGCAGCTATCAGCTGTTGTGCTGACTTCCACTTTTTTTTTTTGCTGTACATTCGGAGACTCACCTTACTATTACAGAAAAATCAAATGGGTACAATAATGGCTCAGGTCAGAAATCTTCCATTTTATGACCTTTGCAAATCCTCTTTACTCGTGGGTTTTATGTGGTAATTTAATGCTTTACTGACAAACGATCTTAAAGTAGACATATTAAATAGCACTTGTTTTTGACCTGTGGCATCCTCAAGTCAAGAGTTTTCCAGATTTTCTTACACACGTTTCTGGTTATACGTTTCTATTCATTTGGGTCTATTAGGGAAGCTGCTGAAGTATTCTCAAGCATGAGATTCAGCCTCTGCTTTCCTTTTCTGAACACAGGTGATCTGTGGTTGACAGGAGTGGGGGTCCAGCCCGTTAGATGTGTGGCTGCCTGGGACGGAGCCGTCTCTGCTCCGCTGGTCGGCTCAGCTAGCCACAGCCTCTGCTGTCACTGAGGTTGTGGGGTGGGTTTTTCCCCCCTATTACTTGATATCTAGATGTCTGTGTTCCCTTTCTTCTCTAGAGATGTGCTTCCACGTGAATTTGAAAGCCAAGTTAGACTGTTTTGCGATACTAGTAGTTGTACTTTGCCCTGTATGTATCCTTCCCAGCCCAGGGAGTGAGAATAGCCTCTGGGTCCTTAATGAGGAAGAAGATGCACATGAGGGCGATGATAGGCTGCTCGATGGAAATGAGCACAGGGCAATGGAAATTACAATTCCCAAGTCAGGAGAAGGGCCTCGAGTGCTTAATGTGACATTACCAGGCAGGCCAGGCAATCCCAGCTGCGGATTATTGAGAGTTGTCCCATGAATTTTAAGTGTAATTCCAGGGATTTTTAATGAATCCACATCTGTCGGAGGTGCTACCCTATAACCGGAGAATTATCACGCGTAATGCTTTCCTTTTAAAAAGGGAGAAGTGGCAGCTTCAGGTCAGCGCTCTGCAAAGTGTTAGAGGGGCAGAGGGAGAGAGTTGTCGTGGTCCCAGAGGCAAAAGGAGAGTGACGTGAAATACATTATTACCATTGCATTGCATCTAATTGAATATCTTTTTTCCATAAAAGGTCTCTTTTTTTAGACAATGATAATGGTTGGCTGTGATCTGCCTAGATTTAAGTAGAGCATCTGACACACAGAAAATCATTATCTGGAGTCGATACGATGGTGATTAATATTGAAGTTGTAAAGAAGAGAAGGAGCTGGCTAAAGGGCAGGCTCTGCGTTACATGTGCCAGGGAGTTACCGGGGTGGATGGCAGCAGTGGGGTTTAGGGTGTGTGCTCACTGAGCTTGCAGAAGTAAAACTGGTAATACTAAGGAGGTCTAGATGTGATATGGGGAGAGTTAGATGACAGCATTGGTTAGGTTAATAGAAGTGAGGAGAAATTGGGTAGCAGAAAATGCAAAATAATGCTTTTATCGCAACACTTTGCTATCACCTGGGGACTTGTCATCTAGAAGTGATGGGGAGGAGAAAAAGATCTGACTTACAACAGGTTTTTGTAGAATGAGTGAGTGATGGGGAGGAGAAAAAGATCTGACTTACCTCACTCATTCTACAAAAACCCGTTGTATCTGAGCCACCTGTGAAAAGACTACGATTTATTTATTTTTTAGGATGCATTAGGTAAGGCATCCTTTAGTAAAGACTCAACAAGGTTACAGCTGCTGTGCAAGGCCTTGGTGTGACCTCATTTGGAATATTTTGTGCAGTTCCAGGAATTATGTTCCAAAAGATGAAACTATCTGGATCAGGTGCAGAAAAGGGCTTCTGGGATGATAAGAAGAGTGTAGGATCTTTCTTGTAAAAGTGTGCTACAGGAGCTTGTCTTATTCAGCCTGATAACATGGAGGTCGAGAGGGGATAGGCTGACTCTCTAAGTGAGTTTGGGAGTAAGAGTCAAGGAGGAAGAATATTTTCTTAAATTAAAGGAAAACATGAGTTCACTATTAAATGAGCTGTAAGTTGAAAATTAATGTTTGGATGGAAAATTAGCAGGTGATAAGGTGATTGCTAGCCATTCAAGGAGCAAAGTTTTTCAAACTAGTAGTAGGGAAGAAGGAGCATAGCATGTGTCCTGAACAGTTGAGAGCATGAGCTTTGTTAGCATCTCATCTTCATATTCGTGGGATCTGTGTCTGTCTCTCTGCCAGTTCCTGATAATTTTTCATCTTCCGTTCCCACTGGATTTATTCTTGCAGTCCTTTCTCTGCTCCTTTCCTTTCTGCAAAGCATAATATAAATACTATCATACTCTTGAGTCAGAGCTTTGGAAGTCAAGCGTTTCGGTAAATGTGGAATTAAAGCAGAATTAATTTATTTTGCCCTAAATGTTATATTAACATTTCATTTATTTATATATTATAGCAAAGGGACTCAAACTAGAGATTTATGTGTCTCCTGGAAGACCATTTTGATACAGTTTATTGAAATAAACTGGAAACATTAGAGATGCCTCTTTTAACTTGTGGCCTGAAATTAAAATGAAGTGATCAGCGTATTAGCTAATTAAGAGAAGACATTTGTAATTTTAAGTTTTCGTATTCAGTATAGCTGTAAGTCACAGGGTAATGACGATAGCTAAAACAATATTATGAGAAACTGACATTTTCATTCTGGTGATGAACTTGTGAAATGGATCAACCAATTTAAAGTTTAACGATGTCATTAGTGTGGCTGAGTGTGCACGTTCTCCACTGGCAGCGTACTGCGGTCCGAATGCAAAGCAGCTTTAAACAGGAGTTGATTTGGACTTTTATTCAGCAATTCAGTTGAAAGGGGCTATTATTTGATATCACTCCAACCTGAAATGAGTGCTAGTTCAACTAGCAGAGAGTGAATTAAATTTGATTGCAATAATGCGCATAAAAAGCCCGTGTAAAACCAAAAGTTAAATGTCCTTTTATTGTGGTGAGAACTGTTAGTTTTGTGGAAGGAATTGTAAAATCCTGCAGAAAAGCAGGGAGGGGAAAGTTTTCTTTACAGCCTGTGTTACACGGCACCGTGCCGCAGCAGCCTGGCCCTGTGCAGACAGGCACCCATCGGGCCGGTGGTTTTTCTGGGCCAGTAGCTGCAGTTTCCCTCCAGCCAGTCCCTGTGGGTGCCCGTCGGGGTGACCGGCCCCGTCAGCATGGGGCAAGCTCAGCACCAGCCCGACAGGACTGTTGGGCTTTGGCTACCCCGGAGCACGTACGTCTGCCCAGAAAGGGCTGTGCAAGGTTTCCTGTGCGTAAGGACCGGTTGGTTTGTGTGACAGGCTGCTGTGCTCTCACAGAAGATAGAAATAGAGGTATCGATCAGCGGGGAAACGAGGTGGCTCTTCATTTGGTTGGTTTTTTTGGCAGTTAGGGGCATCACTGTGGAGACAAACCTTGCTGCTTGAAGAGAGCGTGAGCTGGCCGCATGTGCAATACAGATTTGCTCTCTGACTTAGTGCCACGTCTGGTTGGGCACTTCATCAGGTCACGCTGCCAGAGGACAAGTGGAAAAGCAGGAGCAGTGCTCCTGCTCGTCGGGGGAAGGTTACGGTACAGCCTTGAATGTCTGACGAGACCGTCCTCAGAGCAGCGTACCGTGAACCACATTTCCACGGGCTGCGCTGTCACTGAAGATGCGTCTCCAAGCTGCAGGAGATTTTCTCGCTAGAAGTAGCCCATATGTCCTTGCTCCGCACCCAGTGGAGATGTGACTTTAACACTTGTAGACCAGGCAATGATTACCCAGAGGTGACTGCGGAGACGCTCACATTGCCCGCGGCTCCCTCAGCAGCGTGGGTGGCAGCTGAAGCTCTCCTTGGTGCTCCCGTTGGAGACCCTCCCTGTGTGTTCAGCGGTGCGCAGAGGGCTGGCCTCGTGTTGTCTTCTGCTGTCTTCCCTGGTTTAAAGCTTTTAACCCAAGTGCAGCCGTTTCCAAGCCTTTTACTTAGAGCACAGGCATCATCTTGCTTAAAGCAAAATCAGGGGCTAATGTCAAGGTGCTTCAGAGCCCTAATGAGCTTTGTCCTCCCCAAGATCTGACTCGACGTGGAAAATGGCAGAGAGGCCAGAAGTATCCCTGTGTCAGTGTAATCCCATGGCATGTGAGCCCCTGTCCACACTGAATTCCTTCTGCTTTGGTCTGTCTCAACGGGAGAGGTGGTGTTTGTGCAGTAGCGCTGTTTTCTTTCTGGTCAAATTAAACCACGAAACATGGTTTCGCTGGAGAACGCTCCCAGTCCCTCGCTGGAGCTGTTTTTAAAAGAATGAAATTATTGAATTAAGTCAAATAACTAAAAGGAAAACAAGGAAATCACGGTTTGTTTATAAATTATTTGTGAGCATAAAAAAGAGGCTACATTTGTTGACCGAATTATTCATGATGAATTATTTGCTCAGCCCTAGTTAGGAAAAGACTTACAATAATTCATGCTCTCTTTTTCTGTGTTACTCCGTGCAGCCAGATAGCTGTTTCCTCTGTGGATAATATAATAAAATCTTTATGTACAGTAAACACCATTTCTTATTGCAGGCATCTGTCTTGAAAGCAAAAGTAAAAAAGAAAAAAAAAAAAATTAAAGGAAGGGAAAATGCACCATGAAGATTGATTTCTTTTATATTTATTGAGTTAAAGCTTGCAGACTTGAATTGAAACGGGGTCTCATTTATCATCAGACTTGGTTGCATCTTTAAATAACCCCCTTTTTATCAAAATATGTTCACAACATAATTTATGAAAGTAGCAATTTGGCAGATTGAACTATATTTTTCTGAATTGAAACTCTGTTCTCTCTGATTTAATATTTAATAACTACAGCATATCTGCTAGTGAACTAGATAGAAATGACAACTCTTCTACGTGGGCTGATTAGGGGAAGAAAATCCTGCAGGCAAGTAATATCTTAGTTTTCAAAGGATGCTTTTAAGCTGTTCAATTCTTATTCCTCTTTGAAATTTTTAGAATAGTTTGAACAACCTTGAATTAACAAATGTAAATTAGTGTTTTAAATCGTACTTCTTAAATACTTACCTAGATACCTTCGAGAAGTGAGTTCTGACTTCTTACAAATAGATATTTCTAGAGAGGATCTACAACTGAATGATCTTTTTAGCATTGCAATAAATGTGTCAAATACTTTGTTTGAAATAAAATATTTGTACTGCAGAAGTAAGGCCCAGGTTTGGCTTGTTGTTTAAAGATGTGTCTAAATATATTTGTACCTCCATTGGGTTGAATCGGACTGAAGTCAAGAATTATCTGATTTAAAAAAAGGGGAAAGTCTCTCTAACGAAGCTCACAAATCACTTTTTTTTGAGAAAACACGTTCCTTATCTCTTACAGATTTGATGGGTTAAGGGACTTTGTGATTGCTGAGCTGGATAGCTACATACACAAAAGTTAAAACAAGACATGATTGCTGCCCAAAACAAACCCAAATGAATCTCGTCAGAGGTTTCCTTCAGTTTGAATAAGCTGATATTCAGTATTTGTGGTTTTGATCTGTGTCCATACCGTCGGGCTGCAGCGGGACTGCGGCTGCACAAGAAGCCCTTGGACTTCGGGATAGCCCTGGCTATAAAAACTTGGCTTGATATTTATGGCTGCCATTACAGCCTTGTGCCTTAAGAAGAATATTCTGGTTTTGTGGTGGTGCAAGTCAGAAGGGGTAAACCTTCGGCCGAGACATTACCCCATCTCCTCAGCTACTCAGTGCTCATCGTGCTTCAGCGGGGGGAGATGTGGCTGTGGCCAGGAGCTGCCCATCCTTGGCAGGTGCGTCGATCTGCTTTTCACCATCAGTGCCGTATAAGTAAATAGAAAAGTCTAATGTGGCTTTAATCTTCCTCCAGCTTGGGTTTTTGCAGGGTCACTGCAGGCACCCGGTGTGCCGTTTGCCGGCACGCAGCTGGTTCCTCTTGGCCTGCTGGTTTCTGCTGCAGGAGATCTGGTCTGGGAGAAGGGAACTGCAGCCATGCTTAAAGCTGCTGGGATGGTTTGGACACATATTACCTGCCTGCTTTCCACCAGCTTGGGCCCAATTCAAACTGCAAGATTAAATGTGCTTACTTATATAGCATTTTAAAATATAGGAAGAGTTACAGCATATGAAGAGTCATAGCAGCATTAAAGAGTAAAAAGCCCTTTGGCTTTTCCATTAAGCTGACAAAAAAAAAAAAAACCCAAACCCAACAAATTTCGATTTGCTTAATGCACAGTTACCACCTGCCCAACACGCACGCCTTCCCGGCTGGGCATATTCTGGTAACAGTTAAACAGCTTTCATCTTTCTTTTTATTGTTAGCATATTGGCAGCTTGCAGGTTTGGCATAAATATTTGGAGGCAATTAGAATAAAGCAATATTGAATTGTTGTAGTGGGAAACCAAAATCCTTCACTTAAGGAGAAACCTCTCCCTTCAAGAGCAGCTCCTCTTGCCCTCCTCTGCCAGCCTTGACGTGAGGTATCAGTTGCGGTCTGCTGGGGAACGAGGAATAGCTTTTAAATTTTTCTTTACCCCCCTTAATTGTGCTTATTCCTGTCTTCCTCCAGCACTTAATTGATTTCTGCATCCTTGCAGCGTCTTCTTCCAGGCCTGAAGGGCACCAGGGTGGCGTCTTCCCCCTCTTCTGTGGCTTAGATCGAGTCCTAATAGGCGAGAGCTGTTCGGCTTAAACAGTGGCAGAGCTGCATCTTGAAAGATGTGAAGAATAATTAACTGGCGATTTATGATGTGTTAATTAAATGTAGTGATCATTTCACACTGTTGCAATCTGTAATAATGTATGTGTGCCTTGGTAGGCAGAGATTTACGGTCACTGTGGAAAGGGCCACAGACCCTTTCCTGAATGCAGTAGATCACTGGGATTTGACTTGCTTTTGAGAGTGATTGCAAGGTTTTGGCCGGTGAGAAACTGGAGGATTGATGGGTGTGTGCATGGGGGAAGCCCGGCCAGCTCCTGCCGGTTTTAATTTTTCGTCTTTTAAATGGATTTAGCCCAAGGGGCAGGTGCCGAGCTCGCAGCCCTTGGGATGGGACCCTGCGGCGTGGCTGTGGCCCCGCTTGCTCCCTGGCATCCCGCCCCGGTGCTGCCGAGGAGGGGGAATAGGCCAGCCTGGGTCCCAGGGGGGTTTCCAGGCGGTGTGGAGATATTTCATCGCTGGCTCTCTGGCACGATGGTGCGGTGTGCCGGTCGGTGTCTGCGAGTCTTGGAGGCCATGAGTCCTCCGTGCTCAGCACAGTGTGTCCTCCTGCAGATAGAAACGAAGAGTTCATGCTGCTGGCATCCAAGGGGCTGCACCGGTCTAAAATTAGTATAAATAAAGCAAGGACAAGAAAGGAGCAGACCCATATATGGAACATGGGACTGCATAAACAGGGTGGTCTCCCATGTCTGCAGACCACCAGTGCGGCTCTGGCAGCTGACACCGTTACGCAGCCTATTTTTGCATTCTCAGGCATGTGCTCTATCTCTTAAAAAAAAGAAAAAAAAAAAAAAGCTTTTCCCAAGAATTCTGGGACAGGTGAAAAGTATAATCCCCAGACCAAATGGCCAACAAAGATGTCTGTTGAAGGAAAGCTTAAAATAAAACTGTTGCTGGGGAGAAATGAAAGCTTAGGGTTGAGAAGTGTAACAAGACTTGTAATACGTAATTAAAATCAAATTTATCAAGACTAGCACTCATTACGTGGGGTTTGGGTTTTTTTTTAAACTCCCGGAACTATGGAGTTCTTTGGGAACTTCAGTGATCAATAACCCATTACAACAGTGACACAAACTCTGAACCTAATTACCCGCAGCAGCGCAGTAGAGCTTACCTAATGAGTTATAAGAGTTATTGGAATGGACAAAAGTGTGCGGGGTTAATATCCTCTTTTTTTATATATTTTTCTTTATACACCTTGATCTCTTGAGTGTAACAGAATTCAGGCTAAAAAGGAGGATGATTAGACTTGTCTTTTATCAAAGCTCAAGCTGCAAGCACAGCATCTATTTTTCACTGCTTGGATAAAATTCTGATTTTCTGGAATACAGGAAGCCCCCTTGTTTTACTAGCATGGCTCCTAAACCTTGCCGCATTTCATTCTTAATGAAGCAGACAGATGTACAATATTTATTTGCTTATGTGTATAGGTACTCTTTTTCCCTCTTGCATTAAAGTGCATCTGTTTGTACTGCTGGAATCTGAAAATTCCAGAATTAAAACTTGCGTATGTCCCTTTCTACAGAGATCACGAAACCCGTTGCCTGTTGTGGGCTTTGGATCATGTTTCACACCCACCCAGGTCAAGTGTCAGAAGTGGCCCTGTCCTCCGGATCCTTAGGGTGAATGATCTGCCCCCCTGGGAAATCTCAGGCAGATGCATATGTTAGTAGGACAGAAGGATGCTCTAACATTAATGCATATGGTAGTTCATAGAATCATATTTGTTGTTTCATGAACATTAGGTGGTCTTATTTCTTTTCAGAAGTATTTTGCTTATGGATGTGTTGTCTGTCTTAGTGTCCTTTGGTATATTTAAGTCATATATTTGTTTGGGGAGAACAGCAAACACGCGTTTGGGCTTACTGTGACTTAGTGGCCAAAAACCAGATACAACAAATATCTGGCTATTGGCAGCTTACTTGTAATTTGCTGGCTGATGCCTACTGGAGTCTTCTGCTCGAATTAAGGTTTTCTCTGCACTCGTCAACTCAGTAGCCAGTTGGTTATCTATGGGCAAAGGATGGAAAATCAGTGTTCGGGCTGAAGCAGCTTTACTCTTTTTAGTAACCATTTTTGCCAGGGCTGAATGGCCCGCTGGAAAAGAGGGGAGCGTGAGCTCTCCCAGAAGAGCATCTCCTGTTGTGGCTGTCAGAGGCAGAACAGGCACTCGGAGGGACTGCTTGGCTTTGTCCTGTTCTTGCCTGCGAATGCAAGAGACATCGATGCTTTCTTTCCTCATTTACCTGTACATTAAATACCTGTACATATAAATACATTTCTTCCTAAGAGGCATCCAGTCTTGATTCCGAAACGTGTTGTGATGCTGGACGCACTGCTTCTCAGCTTGGTGTTATCCGTGCTGATTGAGTTTGTGTGGACGTTCTCATTTCAATTTTTCAGCATCCAGTCATTTATTCCTCTCGCACCTTTCAGTGCAAGATTGAAGAACTCTCCAGTGCTGGTTTTTCCTGAAAATAATCAAGGCGATATACTGTAATCAAGCCATCTCTGTCGTCGTCTTACTAAACTAGTTGGAACTTTTTTCAGTTTCTCTTTTTTGGTATTTTCAGTTGTTCTTCAGGTGTTTCTTAAACAACGAGGAAGAGGAATAAATGCTACGCCGTAGTGGCGTTGGTGTCCTTCATGCTACATACGGGTCCCCATCTCTGCTCCCGGCAGTGCCCATC
>NW_008794173.1:1219645-1248740 GCF_000699145.1 Aptenodytes forsteri | reverse complement strand
CATACGGCCCCCCATCTCTGCACCCGGCAGTGCCCGTCCCTGAGGGACCCGCCAGCGCCCTGCTCCAGTGCGCAGCCAGTGGCCTCACCGCATCTCTGCGGTGCCCTGGGAGGTGGCTTGGCTTGGAGACAGGGGGGCCTCAACAGGGCATCCACGGTGATATATTTATATATACGTATATACATAATGATATTTAGCGATGCATACATAAATTGTCTAGTTACTTCGTATATGTGACTGAGTCCATTAAAATGAACATGTAGCTAACTTCCCCAAAATGCTAAACCAGGGAAATTTCTTGAATTCAGCCCTCTATACCAGGAAGTTGCGAGTTTTGTACTTGTAAAAAGGCAAAAAAATTCCACCCAATTTTAGCTATCAAAGCTGAATTTGGCTTCTAAGGTTCATTTAATCCTTACAATGACTTAGTTAGAGAGAATGCTGCAGAAGGGTAATTTATCTTTATTTGTCAGCTCCCCAGGGCTGAGTTCTTTTGAAGGGCAAAAGTGAATAGGAGGTAAGAATAAATTGTAAGCTGTCTAATTTTTGACCTGTGATTTCTTTCAGACATTATGTTAGGGAGTTTTCAAACAGTAGCATCAGGAGACCATCAGTGAAACCTGTGAGGTGTGCCAGCCTGTGATTTGGCTGAGCCTGTGAAATGCCGTAGCCGTTTACACATTTTAACAAAGGAAAAAGTGTACGAGGTTTAAAAGGGGACAGGAATGAGTGGAGTTCTCTGCAGATCTTCATAGTTATGGTGGGGCAAATTAATTTAAGCGATATAAACTGGTTCGATGGAACTACGTTTTCACTCTGTTTCAGTGTGGCAGCAGCGGCACGAGCCTCATCCAACGCCCGCCAAAGTCATAGAAAGACTCCTATTGATTTCAAAGGGGCTTGAATCTTATTTAATGAAAACTTCACTAAAGACAACTTGCACATGTCCTGACTAATGTTGTTGTAAGGGAAACTGCTTCCTGCGGTGCATTTAAAAATGGGTCACTTTTGTGATGAATGCTGATTCCTAGTAAAGCTATCCTTGCGCTAGGTCATCTGTACACGTGGACAGACCGCTTCATCTCAAAGGGTCGCAAAATCGTCTGTCAATTGCAGGAGTTAATTGACGTAAACCCCCACTAATAAAATTATATGACTGCAAAAATAAAATGACATTTGGGAATGGACTTGTTAATGTTTCTAACAATTGCTTTGCTCACTGGCATTGTGCTCCAGGTTTGGTTTTGTGGTGGCATTGTCCTGCTCCGGTGCCTCTTTCCAGGTTCTGGTCCAAGCACTTAACTCATAACCTTTTTCCGATTTGGCTCTTAAATTGAAACTACCTGAATCCAAAGTTTAAAAAGTGTGTTTTCCAGTCCCACAGTAGACAAAGCTAAAACCTTGACAGGCCAATGGTAGAAATCTTCCAAGAATGGTCATTCTCCATCGGGCTAGGTCTTGGCTGCTGGAGAGAGGTAACTGGTGAACATTAGCAGTTTGGCTAGAAACTGGTATGGTGGAGATGAAAATCAGGCAGGTTTTGCCATTCTGTTGGCTGATGAAGTCATGCTTGTTCACAGGATATAATGTCGGCATGATTTAGCCACTGTCAAAGCTGCTGGACTTAATGTCACAGTCAGATTTAGCAGTGAGGTGGTTAATGCACTTCAGCTATCTCACCCTAAAACTTCCTACCTTTATTCATAGTGAAGCCAGAGAATTCCAAATTTCTTATACGAAGTCAAATGCTACCTATGTCCCACCTCCTGCAGGAAATCAGAAGTCATCTTAGAGAATTAACTAGACTCAAATATAAAGCATAAAAATTGATGTCAGAGCTCTCAGTGTTTTAGGTAGCTTATATCTGACACTGTTTCATTATAAAATGAGTCCAACAATAAATTTTGGGTTCCCCATGAAGTATATCTAGATATATGCATGGGAAAACTTTATCTTAAAATTTACCTTTATTATGACTTGACAAAATGCAGTGACCTAATGCTTACTAGTGAAATTATTTTAAATAGAAACTCCTAAACTTAGGCTTATTTTTGATAAATATCATTGATCACATATGGCATATCTTTGATCGTCCTTAACAGAAATTGTTAAAGACACATAAGCAAAAATTGTTTTTCCAAAACTGTAGGAGAAACTTGGCTGTAATAATAATACTACTTTGAATTAGAATATTGGGCTTTGATTAGAGGCAGTGTCTTGCAGTTAGGGTTCACACGCTTTGCTCTATCACATTATGGCATTTATTTTACATTCTGTCATTGCTCTTCAAACAGTTCAGTTTGGTTAATGGGACTTAAGAGGTAAAAGTCATCTTGAATCTGTTTCCTTGAAGGAAAATATCCAGAAGGTAAATCTGGCTTTTTAGCTATTATAATTGCTGTGGATTCTTTAGTTCCCTTTTTCACTTTTCTCTTTGTATTTCATACTCTCCTGCCCATGTTAATTTTTTACCAAGGTATCGTGATTTGCCCGGGATATAGCTAAACAAGTTGACCTCGTGTATATGGTGACAAGAGGATACCAACAGAAAAGGGCAAGTAGTGTGCAGCCGCATTTGTTTCTAGTATGTGATCAACAACAAATTTATGGTGGATGCTTGGTTTTATATTGCCCATTAAAGCGGTATTCATCCACGGTGGTGAGCCGACAGCACACACAAATTTCCGGTTTAACGAGGTTCAACTTCATTCACTTTTATTTGAATTCTCTGTTCTTTCTGCTCCAGCCTGGAGGTGTCAGGGAGTTTCTGCAGCCGCCACCGCACACGACAGCAGCAATGAACTAGTAGGGATGAGATGTGAAAATTGAGGTAGATTGAAAGCCCTTTGGGAAGCTGGGACAGTAATTAAAGCTGGCAGTAATTAAGTGTGTTCTAGCTCAGGCAAGAGGAAGATCCACTGCAATCAGCAGAGGCTCTTGGCTCTCCCACCTGGTGGGTAACGCAGGATGGGACCCGGAGGGAGCCAGCGTTCACGTGTAGATGCAAGGTATGTGACTGTGCTTCTCCCTTCTTCTGGTGGAGAAAATGGCTGGAGCAGAGCTGGGCACAGCTCGAGGTGCACAGCAGTCATGCCTTTCGGCTGAGTTTTGTCTTGGGTATTTTCAGGTTTCATCCATAAATTTGGATTATGGATGAGGAAGCCTGACGGGAGAGGAGGTGCCGGCAAAACCCTGTGCCAGGGCTGCCCATCGCAGCCTTCACGCCGTGCTTCAGGCTCCTCCACCTGCAAATACTCCGCAGGATTTTCTGCTCTGTGCTTGGGCACTGCCACAAAAGTAGAGACCTGAAGAGATTTGGGGATGTTCTGTAAAAGGAAGAATAGCTGATAGGATCTATATGTATAGGCATAAAGTGAGCTGTTCTCTGCTTTTACCAGTCTCCTAGCTTTAAGCAGACTATAGTAAATTAGCTAAAACACAGTCACAATATGATGCCAATTGGCTGCCTTTTTATTAAATTTTTTTTCTGTCCTTCCTGCTCTTTACCATAAAGTTGAGGAGTTTTAAGTGAGGGCAAAAAGCTGCAGACACTGAGGCAGCCCTGCATATGGCCCCGAAGAGGATCCGCAGTGAGAGGGCTTCAGTCTCGTGCCATCCCTGAACACCTCAGCCCTTGTCAGCCACCACTGTTCAGTGGTTCCAGAAATAAAGATCTTTGTTCCAAAACCCATTTTAGGTTGCTAAGTGACAGCAGCGTGCTTGCCTTTTGCATTACTTACTAAACCCAGCTCCTAAAAGCAAGGAAACGAATAGTTAAAGGCATGCTAAAATTCAGAGTGCCAGGTATTAAATACGTTATTCTTACTCGGGGGAAAGAAATGCACATTTCAGCTCACGTAAAAGCCAGACCTCCATCTCGGTGCAGGGAGCACTGAGGGTGGCTGGTGGAGGGAAGGGGGTAGTGCGGTAGTTAAGCCCTTCAAAGCCGCATGTGTTGATGGTGTCCCTCCCAGCGAGGGGACGCTCCGGAGGAGAGAGCTGGAAGATCACACTTCTATCAGGCTGTGCACTTGTCTTTTCCTTCTAAAAATATACAGCCTGTGGTGGAAGTTGCTCAAAAACGTTTTTCAACGTCCTGCTGCTGTTTTTTACTTTTGTTTCGCTCCCAGAAAACCAGGTATAGCTATAAATGATGGTATTTCTAAATGATGCACCTATTTCTCCCTCTAAAGTGCCTCTTGAACATCAAAATCTAGGTATGTTTCATCTTCTTTCTCTAGTACGATTTTCTTTAGAGGTAGAAAGATAGAAATGAACATTTTGAATATATAGTAATAATAATGTAAAAAAAGAAATCCAAAGGCAGCTTTCAAATTAGGCCTGTGTTAAAACAATGTGCCATCATTCCTGTGGTCCCTAGCAGGGAGAGGAGGAATTCAGGGCTGAATCATTTTGCCTTTGGGAACATCCTGGTCGTAGCATGGTCCTTGGGTCTGGAGAGAGAAAATCAAGTGGGTGATGCCTCAGATCTTGCATTGAATTTGGTACAGTGATTTAATTATCTTAGCGTGTAGGGGAAAATAAACTGTGCCAGATAAGCATGTAGAGCCGCACACTGCCTCCCTGGAGGAAGGGAGTAGAGTTGAGAGGGACTAAAATAGGATTTCTTAATAAAAGCTCATTACAGTGCCTGTAAATTAGGCCTGTGTTAAAACAATGTGCCATCATTCCTGTGGTCCCTAGCAGGGAGAGGAGGAATTCAGGGCTGAATCATTTTGCCTTTGGGAACATCCTGGTCGTAGCATGGTCCTTGGGTCTGGAGAGAGAAAATCAAGTGGATGATGCCTCAGATCTTGCATTGAATTTGGTACAGTGATTTAATTATCTTAGTGTGTAGGGGAGAATAAACTGTGCCAGATAAGCATGTAGAGCCGCACACTGCCTCCCTGGAGGAAGGGAGTAGAGTTGAGAGGGACTAAAATAGGATTTCTTAATAAAAGCTCATTAACAGTGCCTGTGTTGCTGGTCCAGCGTTAACTATGACAAATATGTATATTTCATGATCACAGGAAAGTGCTATTCAAATATAAATAATTCCTTCTGTGCAGCATACTTGAAAAAAAATTGTCAGATATTTTCAGTCAACAGCAGTTGGCTTTGCAAAACTCCTCATCAGCTGTGATAAGCTATTAGGGGAATGTTTACGGACACATCGAAAATAAACTCCAAAAAGCATCCATCGTCTTTATTGCCCCTTTCCAAAGTGTTGCTGGAAGAGTTTGCAAAGGACTGATTGAAACTGGGGAAGATGGAGAGAATTGACAGGGTTTAGTGTTTTTCCAGACATGACATCAGGGTTTGATAGAAGAAATGAGAGAGAATTCATATTCCTGTAGTACTGAAAATGCTCTACAAAGTCTCCAAAACACAAAATCTTCTAAATTGCAGGAATAATCTGATGCTTTATGTTACTCTGGTTTAATGTAGGTCTTAACACTCCACTCCTCCCGAAAAAGACAAATTTTAGCACCCCTAACGTCAATGCGCCTCAAAACTATTTGCAAGGGGAAGGGGCTTTGTCATTTCAGTGGCGGTGGGGATATTCTGGGTTGGTTTCTAGAAGTTGACAGAGTTTGTGTCTGAAGGCAGAGATGCTCAGCGGTGTGGGAGGGCTGTGAGGGACCTCTGCTTAACACCTCTCTCTTTACGCTGTCTGAAACATTCGTAGCTGCTGCCAACGTCAAGGTGTGCCCAGAAGGGTTTGTTTATTGCAACTAGTTCTCTTCAAAAAACTGTATTTTATAAAAATACCGTCAATCTGTTCTCTGCAGTTCATTGTTCAGTGCTCTGGAGTGTAGGAGCAGAAAAGGTAACAAAAACCCCAATATGCTCTGCGAAGGTGCTTGGGCTGTGTTGTTATGCCTTGTACTGCTTTAAAAATTCATGTGCCACAGGCAGGAGGAAGTTGCTTAAAATCTGCAAAAGCTACAAAAATTGAAATGAAACTTTTAAATAACAGTCATATTGTAGGTATGCGCTGCAATCCATTGTGCCTTACCTGATGTGGTAATTACTACTGTTACAGTACATTTTAATTACAACAGTGAGTCAAACTTCTGCATCTCATGAAAGCTCCTGACTACACAAACTATATTATATATGCACAGATTCAGTTTTTCTACTAATATTTTCCTTCCTTTGTGTTTAGCTGTTAACAGAGACCGATTGCCTCTGTCACGTCTTATACTTGTTTAAAAGTTTCAAGATTTTTCCAGCATTGTGTGGAAAACAGAAACATTTTCCTTATAGACTTATTAGATTGTCAACGGACCCTCGTTTTATAAACTTGCTTTTAAAATGTAGCTGGGCAGAGAAACCATTTGATATAGTGATTCTGCGAGCTGATAGTGAGAAGACTGCATATTCAAGTTTGAGTCCTTTAGCAGTTTTACAAATGTTTTCTCAGGGTGAGATTAGAAATAATGCAGGTCTTCAAAGGCGAACTTGGAGAACACGGATGTAAACAGCTTTTCAAAGCTGGGGAGTGCTAGCCTGAAACAGTGGATTTTTAAATGAAATTATACACCCCCCTCTGTTCTTCAGTTGGTTCTAAAAACAACAATGTAGAAGATAAATCAAAATTAATTTTGCACACTGTGGGAAATTCTTAATGGGAAGCTTATGTAAAGCCTTGTGGATTCAAGACTGACTCTTTCAGGTTTTCTTATTTTGCTGCACATTTTGCTGGGAAATTAAGTGCTAATAACCATTTTCAGTAACTGTCCTTTTTGGTTTCATCCTGGGCTACTGATAATTTTTTGCTGCAGGTATCTTGCTCTTGCTCACAGCCTCAACCTCCCTCTGCCTCACACACCCAACGTCACCTTTAAAAACCCATCACCACGCTAAAAACACGTATAAATGTGATTTCACAGCTCAGTCTTAACTCAGCGGCAAAATCGCGGGTAGACACAGAAAGAAGTCACTAGATGAGACACGACCTGGAGCAGTTCATTGAACATCAGCTTCAGCCTGGGGTGTCGTGAAGCCCGAGGTCCGGTGGTAGCGAGCGTTTGTGGGGCTGCAGGGTGAGAAGAGCAGGGATAAGGTGAACTATTAGTGTAGCCTGCACGGAGATGGTACAACATTTATACTGAATATTTATAAACTGGTATTCATGAGCCCATGCTTGTTCTAAGAGCACTAGCATATACCCACAGGTATTTCCCTTTGATGTTTCTTTAGTCTTCCAGATCAAAATCAGCCTTGTGGCTAAAAACATTCTTTGCAAGAAGTGCTCGGCCATCTGTGAAAAATAGTTGGATTTCTCTCATCTGCACTGCGGGTGCTCAGCCACCCCAAAACCAGGTGTCCTGTGTGACCACCTTTCCCTATTAAAAACACTGCCCAAGAAGGATGTGATGGATACCTGGTTTGCATTTTAAAAAGCCACTTTTTGGCATGAAAACCAAGGAGCTGTTGCTCCCTTTGCCTCGTTGGTGTGCAGGCCTTTGGGTAGCTCCGTAGCGAAGATGAGGGAGCCCGTACAAGAGTGTGCTGCCATTAGCTGTGTCTACAACCTGCGTGTGTTTTAGGAGCCCTCGGCAGAAACGGAGGCCATGAATGATGATGATTGCAGTGTGCGTGCCTGGGCGGGGGATGCTGCATGGAAGAAATTAGAGGACACCGCTTTCAGGAAGCAGGTGATGAAAGGAGAGGGAGATGATAGCATGTATGTGGGAAGGAATAAAGCCTAAATGTTATGTCCTCACATAGAGCCGGGACAATAATTCCAGCAGATTGCAGAAAAGCAGGGACACTTCTGGCCGTTGCGCATTATTATTTATTTATGACTTGCTACTTTATTGACATGGAAAACAGTTTTGGAGAGCAGCTGATACAGGTTTTGCAATTTAATTTTTAGCTGCATGGGGTTGGTGTATGATGAGAATCTCACCTGATGGGCTGTAAAAGATGCCTTTGTTATTCTTTTCTTTGTTATCTCTCTGGAAGGTTCAAATTGTGCTTGGGAGAATGAAGAACAAAAATATGCACGATGACTAGATTAACTACCTGGCAATTACACTATGGCTCTTTTCAGGATCACTAAGGCAAAATTAGTTCTTAAAACATGCCTCAAACAGAAATTTCTTTACTAAGAAATTAATGAAATGGTTGACAAAAAGGAATTGTTAAATCCATCCTCTTATTAAATCCATCATGCCACCGTGAAATAAAGATTTATAGTCATGCAGTTTGTTATGTGAACCAGATTCCACGCTTTCATGGCTTTACTAGAGAAAGCATTGTGTCCAAAACCCATAGCAGAAGAGGATGTATAGTGGACCTATTTTCTGTGAAAATTAGGTGCAGCACCTGAGTGTTTGTTTGAAAGCAGACCATTTCCATTAAATGTTATCGCCTGCTTTAATGGAAAAGCAGCAAATAATTATTTTGGTTTGGGTTTTACGTTTCTGTTCTTTGTACCAGTACAAAGTAAAGGGTTTGGGTTTGGGGTCTTTTCAATGAAAACTGACTGCTTATTGCAATCTGTTTCTCATTTGTTCTTTGTATTCTTGCAGTTGTTCTTGGAAGTAAGAAAGATTTGGGGTATGAGAATGAGGCACAGGTACCGGATGAGTTCATGATACGTGTAGATCACTGACTTTTCCTTTCTGCCTCTTGATGCGGAGCAGCAGAGCCTGATTCTTTCCTTTCTGAAAGCAAACCTGGTCGTCGTCCTGCCAACGTCCAGCACAAACCAGCACAGAGCCGGGGCGTTCCCCTGCCCCGCTGTACGGCACTCGACTCCTGTAGCATCCCTCCAACCCACTCCAGCGTTCACCCTGAGGTCAGGAGTTCGGTGCCGAAGTGCTGGGCACTGCCAGCGGCACGAGGGGTAACGAAGCCTCACTTGAATTTTTGTTTTTGGCTGGAATTTTCCAAGCTGTGTAAGGAGTTTGTCCAATTCTGAGCCCATATTTGTCCAATTCTGTCCGCGTAGCCTAGGGGTCTTCGGCAATCACATTAGTAAAAATTAAGGAGGATGTCTCTGGAGCTTAGGGAAAAACTGAGAGTAAATGGCTCTGTATTTTGGAGGCTGTATTATTGTAATCTTTCCCAGAGTGCAAACCTCACTTAAATGTTCATGGGAACATCTTTTTCTCAAACGCAAGTTCTTACTTCAGGTTTTACTGATCGTATAATAAATGTGTAGGGGCGATAACACTTTGCAGTTGTATAATAGCTATTAACCAGAAAAATCTTGATTTGAATGTTTAACATTTGCAGATACAGAAATTGTACCAGCTGCTGCTGCAAAAAATGAAGCATCAACGAATATTATGGGAACTGCTCTATGACAGCTTCTAGTAGGGGAAGGCTTTTCAGCAGTTGCTTACTAAGCAGAGTGCTGAGAATACCATCAAGTCATTTAAGATCCCTAGGAGACAAGACCTCAGTTTTGCACCTTGATAGAAATATGTCAGAAAGTGTGTTTAAAAAATGCAGAAAGCAAATCTTACTACCAATTTTCTATGAACAGGACGCTTGCCAAGCTCACGTACACTCAGCTGCTGTTGTGTTGTTTGGGGTTTTTTTGTAAGCAGTTACCTTTATCTCACTTGTCTTCAACTGTCCCATTTAAACAACTGCCGCACAGGTTTCCGCAACTTTGCAGTGTCCGCGCAGTACGTGCCTGTTGTGCCAAACTGAAATTGCCGGGATGGCGACTCCCTGTGCGCTCCCTTCGTGTCACCGGTTGCTCTCAGAGCTTCTGATTTTCTTCTGCATCAGCACTGCAGCATCCTGAAGAATGCTTAGGGGTTGTCAAGTGAACTGGTCCTTAGAGCGCTTTAATGCATTTTCAAAGTAATATGCTGCTAATTAATGAGTAAACTCCTTGCCACTATAAACAAGATAAATTGGTGTTTTCTTGATTCTTATGCACAGTTTATGGTAATTTTAAGCCCTACAGAAAGTGGCTGTTTCCGTGAACAAATGTGGATAATTAGTCGTAGATAGTTATTATGCAAATTTAGTAATCTGCACCTTTGAATGGAAGTGGATGAGCAGGTTGAGCATAATGCCCAAATTCTGGATGCGAATGGAAAAGCTGTTTCGGTGTGACCTGCCCAGGTTGCCCATGCTTAAGATCAGCTGCAGAAATTAATTTGGGAAGCCAAAGCCAGAAATCAGCCCAACCTTTTCTCCGTCTCCAGGTGTGACTGTGGCTGGGGTTGAGAGGCGTGCGAGTGAGCCCGTCCATTTCCAACAGGCACTTCCCCGCTTGCCGTTATAAATGAGCAAGCCATGCTTCCAGAGGGGAGATGATAACTGTGCGGCGCTGACAGTATTAGGGTTAATGTTCTGTGTAATTATGGAGACGAGCTCTCTAACTAGCTGTACGGCACAGCTCTCGCAGCTGCAGGCTCTGCCGCAGAGCTGGACTCCTACCTTTTAATTTAAGAGCATGGATGGGGCAATAAATGGATCAAACCTGCCACGGGGCTGCGATAGCAATTCGCAGGGCGTGCTCGTTCCAGGCGGCTTGGCTAATTAACGGCTTCGGCTGAGGGGCTGAGAGATCACGGGTGCTCTCATGCTGTGCCGCCCTGATTTTGGAGGCCTGTCTCGGGTTTGTCAGTCTCTTTGTGCTCAAAGACCAATTCTTTAAGCAGAGGACTGACAATGGGCTGGCCGGGCTGGAAGAAGAGTTTGCGACTCGCACAGAGGCTGTGTCTGAAATAACCGCGTTGCATTTCAAAGCATGCGCTTTGGCATCACTGCTTGCTCTTATTGCCTCGGAAGGGCTGGTGGGAAAGTCCTGTTGTGGCACTTTTTTGACCAAAACCTCACTTCAGTGAAACTGAAAGGTTTGGGCAAGTATTGATATTTCGGGGTTTGTTCTGAAAAATCCTGATATTAAGTTTTAATGCTTTTACTACCACATCTTTTCATTTAGGTTTGTTTTAAAATATTTTTTTAAAACAGATACGTAAATACTTCCAACTGTCTGAAATGCAAAGGACTGTTTTGGGTTACGAGACTGAAACATTCAAACAAACCCCAAACGTGGGGTTTTTTTGTTTGGTATTTTTTTCCAGAGTTCAGCACAGGACATCCCATGTACATCTGCTCCATTTTGAAACTGAACTTCCCACCAAATGTAAAACCCAGTTCCTGAACATCACTCTGGGTGCTACCAGAAACTGCAGCCGCCCCTGCGAAGCGGTTGAGGGGTGAGCGCGGTGGCTCACGGTGCAGATGTGCTGGAGACCCCACGCTGCTTCTGGGGACCCGGCTGCTGCCTGGAGCCCGCTGGGCTGGAAGCAGCAGTGACGTTGGCCAGGCTGGTGAGCCCTTCCAGGAGAGCTCTGTGCCGATGCCGTTCAACGTAAGTATGTTCTTATAGATTAATTTATTTTGTACCAGTTGGAATTTTGTTAATCTGGGCTATTTCAGCTTCATCATTGCTCTAAGTAATCAGCAGTTGACTATCAATTAACATTGAACAGAGTAACAGATAGCAACATGCTTTAGATATATTTTTTCCTACGAGAGACTTCAGCTCTACTCCTGTTGCCACACAGTTTGTGATTTACAGTGATTCAGGTTTTCTAGTCCCACATCTCAGCTTCTGCTGCTCCAAAGCCCTCTCAAAGTGCACCGGCAATTGCCGGTCGGTACCAAAACCCGTGTTGGTTGTGCAGTTGCGGCTCTGTTAGGGGTGTGTAATTGCACACTCGCTCCGCTGCCAGGTCTGCTCGAAGGAGAGCGTGTGCCTGCAGGCTTTCAGGTGGCTGTGTTGTTAAGTGAATATTTTGTAAATGTGACTTTGAAGTGGACACCCCTTGTTCTGCCTTGGTATTCAGGGAAGGCTTTCAGGTGGCTGTGTTGTTAAGTGAATATTTTGTAAATTGAAGTGGAAAGTGGACACCCCTTGTTCTGCCTTGGTATTCAGGGAAATATCCCCAAAACTGCCTTGGTATTCAGGGAAATCCTTCATATCCCCAAAAACCGGAGGTCTGGCTACCGCGTCCTGAGGAGGGATGAATTGCTGGGCCCAGCTCCATCACTGGTTGACCGAAGTCACCCCGTGCCCCCCTCACTCCCCGCCGTGCCGTGCAGGGACTCTGGCAGCCCTTGCACCAGCCCTGCCGCTTGGCCGGAGACCTGGTGCCGGGCTCTGGGACGAGCGGTGGGTGTAAACCACGCATACGTGCCCTTCACTCAGGGAAACTCATACACGGGGAAGGTTTGTCGCATTGTCCACAAGAATAAATATAATGAACGGAAATGTTTGATGTTAAGGGAAAACAGGCTTTGTCCTTGACAGGCCTGTTCAGGCTTGGCTTCCCCGCAGCGCAGTACTGAGGAGGACATGCAAGCGCAGATAAACACAGCCCGGGATCCGCTCGGCTTTCCTGGCAAACCTCAGGAGCATCCCGGGGCGTGGGTGAGCTCCCGGATCGCTCCCACCTCGGCCCAGGGCTTGGGGGAGAGCAGCTCCTCCGCTCATGCCCCGCTCCCCCCGATGCAAATCAGGGCCCATGCTGGTACCGACTTCATGAATACTGAATAAAAATGCCTTATGATGTTTTCTCTTGAAACGAAAGGGAAATCAGATGGATGTAGGATACAAATGAGGGCAGCACGTCATAGGCTCTTGTCTCTCTGAAGGAGGACAGAGCAAGTTATATTTACATTATGCGATGCGTGCCCTGACTATCAATATTTTGAAGCTTCTACACAGACATGCTGAAATCTCCACCTGAACTTTGTAAAACTGTATTATCACTCGAACTTTTGATTATCATTATGGAAAAAACCCCCACATTTCCATAACATTAGCACTTAATGACCAGAGATGGTGAAAATTTTAAGGTCTAATTTTATACATGGAAATAAAGATATGACTTCTCTGCCGAAATATTTGAAACTTGTTTTAAGAAAAGATGTTGGTGGAGAACAGATGGCTGCCTCCTGCCATACATATTCATGAGTGCATTTATTTCATTATGTCTTCCCCTAGGAAACTCGGCGCTTCAGCTTTTATAAGTTTGCCTGGCCATCAAATTGAGCAGTCAGAAGCCCTCTGTCAAAGCTCTGTTGCTGTAGAAATTGGAGAAAGTATGTGAAAGGCTTTAGCGCTTTTGTCTTGACTTTTATCACCGAAACACCTGTTGTTTCGGGATCGAAAGCAGAGATTTTTATCAGGTGTTATGTATGTTGTCCTTGGGTGGATAAAGTGACATGTTCATTTTAACTAAATTACTTTTACCTTAATTTTGTGTCCTCCTTGGGCAGTGCTGCTTAATAACTTTTAGAGGGCTGAGACCTACGGGCTCGGCACATGGCAGGAGCTCCCACTGCAACCCAGAGCTGCCAAAACCTCTTTTGGGGAAATAAGTCGTGTGATTCTTTGCTTGATATATTAATTGCCCAGGATAAATTTTACAAAGCAGTAATCACTTAGATCACAAAAGGAAATAAAACACAGATAGAACTACAGATACAGTACGAAGTGTCTTTTCACATAGGAAAACATGTTGTTAAGCACTAGTGAAAGCTAAAAGTGTTTTGAGGATTATTTTTAATCTACTTCTAAGGCTTCCATGTGAAACTTTGGATTTTTAAAAGTTTTACCCAATGGCAAAATTTTTATTTTTTGAGGATTATTTTTAATCTACTTTTAAGGCTTCCATGTGAAACTTTAGATTTTTAAAAATTACCCAATGAGTGTTTTGAGGATTATTTTTAATCTACTTTTAAGGCTTCCATGTGAAACTTTAGATTTTTAAAAATTTTACCCAATGGCAAAATTTCCCCCCCCCGTTTTGTCCCTTTCCCAGTAACATCTAATTTCATATGAGAGGATACACACTGCTTTTTCTAAACACTGACTGCATTTGGCTTTTTTGCTCCAGTAAAACGTGTGCAGCCCTAAACGTGTCTCTAATGGCCATCAGTAGCACTCTATGGTATCTCTGGAGGGTTGCAAGCTGCCGTGAGCTTCATCCACCCCGACGGGCAGAGCATCCTCTGGACAGGCTGAGCCACCTTCTTGAGGGTGAAGACCACGAGGTCTGGCAGACTGCAGTGCCTCCTGGGGAGATTTAGGCTCCGTGTCATTGATCCGATTATGGGAGACCGTCTGCGGGCGTCAGGGCTCCAGGTCGGTCCAGGGACGGGGAGACTCTTGGTCTGAGGGAGAGGACACGAGGGACTGATTGATAGTGGGGCCGGCGTCCCTTGGACTTTCTTAGCCTTGCATTCAAGGCCTACCTCTTTTTTTTAAGGCAAGTTTAGCAGCTGGTCCTTTGATTTGCAAAACGAGGTTTAGTTCTAAAGAATAGGCCAAGACTGAGGGGATTCTGTAGGTTTGGGACTTGAAATTGCTATTATCTTCCTCTTTTTGTAACTTCATTCCTTTCTTTTGGGCCAGAAGTATTTTTGTGTGCTCCTCAAAAGCGGGACTGCTGTTGTTACTCGGGTTCCAAAGAGACAGAAGACTGAGTGCCTTAAATGTGCCATTTAAATTCAGATCTTTTGCTAAGCTTAAAGGGAGAAAAGTTTTTAGAAAGCTTCCTGCTTGGACATAATCGATCATTAGCAGGGTAAAACATGGAAATGTTCTTTTGGGGACCTTTGCTGAAGCCGAATGAAATTACAGCTGGCGTAATGCGACAGTTTAAGCTGTCAACTGTTTGAATACAGACAAAAGTTGACCATGACGATAAATTGACCATGACGATAGAGAGTCTCCAGTATTCTGTTTTACTAGTTTTCTAGAAGTAAAAAATATGGTTAATATTCTCCCATTTGGTTTACGTGATAAAGAGTACAGTTTAATTAAATAAAATGAGCACAACTACAATTTTTTTGCATTATGGAAATGTCAGTTTAGCGTACAGTTCCCAAAGGGTACTCGAAGGATCATTTAATTTTAAAATGATCGTAGCCTTGAAATAACTTAAAAGGCACTAATATATTTAATCAAAGGAGGTAGCTGGTAATAGAGAAATAAATCATTCACGCATATAAATAGCAGGGCTCCTGTGAGTCTGTAAAGCCAACAGGGAAAATATTTAGGACTAAATTGTTTCCTCTGGCCCCCTTCTGCCCATGTCAGTGGAGCTAAAAGACCTCGTCTGTTTTGTCAAAGGCCAGATTTGGCCTTTATATGTATATATCGAGATGGACTGTCAAATATCTATATGCCTATCCTCATGCATAATTTGTGCATATGTTATCCACACAGATTACGTATTAAGCGTTTCCTGATCTGGGAAGTTCGCCACCTCTCTAAATGTCAGAATTCAGGTTGCCTGAACAGCCCTAATTTTACCCTTTCATCTTACTGAATGAGAAATAACACAGAGGAAAAAGCCATCGGTGGTCGTGCAATTAAAACGTCTTTGCTGAGACTGAGTGGAAGAAGTTATTTTATTTTTGGTATTTCTTAATTTATGAGGTTACCTGACTTTGCTGTATAAATAATGTACTTTTAGCAGTGCCTTTTGTGTTTTGTTTTTTTTTTAGAGCACAGTTTAGCATATGCAGTAGCAGGAATGTGCTTGGTCTACGTCCTGGGTGTTTCGTACTGCGAGCAGGGGCTGGTACCACTGCTGCGGCGCTGCTGCATCCAGGCGAGCCCTAGCGATGGCTCCGCTCTGTATTCCTGCAAGCACTGGGGTGGGACTCGGCAAAACCAATCTCCTTTGAACTAACTTCTAGTCGTTTCAGAAATACGTATTTCTGTTGGTTCTTTTTAATTGTTGTTTTATTTTTTAATATAAATATACAACAGGCTTTTTCCCAGCAGTCTGTCGCAAACAACTGGGGCTTGTGCTGTGCTCCCAGCTATGCTGAGGCAATTGAAGTTCACATCAAGTGCACTTTACGTGCACTTAAACACCTGAAACACTCAAAACCTATAAATCTTTTGACAAAGCACCCACCACAAACTTGAATTTTGTGCTCTGAAGTATTATATTTTCATCTGTAATTTGCAAAATCTCTTGGGCTGCAGCAGCACTGGTGCATCTCAGCTGGGTTACGGCTGGAAACCCCCCCTCTCCTGGGGTCAGGAGTTTCCCCGTGCTCCGTGGCCACAAGCAGGGCTTGCTTCCTCCGGCCAAGGCAAGGAAGAACCGATTTCTTGGCAATATGCCTCAGGGGGTCACAGTCCCTGGGATATTCCACTTTTTGCTGACATACCTTCCCTGTGACAGCCAGCATCTGTTTTTTCTTAATATTCGTGGTTATAAACTATCTGTAGCAATTCAGTGCATAAAATGAGGCAGTGGGGCGATGCTCCCCACAGAAAGAAGCAGAGACAAGGAAAACTAATTTGATAAAAAGTGGTAATGCCACATCTGCCTTGGATATTTTTTTCACCCTTTGGCTGTCTGGTGTTTATTATCCGGAGGGTCAATTTGCTAATTGGTTGAGCACAGATAGTCAACCCTGTTGTAGTTTTCTTAGAAACTGCCCGTTCTAGGTTATCTTTCCTCCTTGAATGAATTTTATTAAGTTAATTCAAAGAATTTCAAAGTGATTAAATGAAAAATTAATTTCTAGAAAAAAAAAAGATGGCAGGTCATAAATATAAGATACTTTCCATCTGTCCGTGGTGCATGACTCAGTGCTACTGCATACACCTGGATAAAAGATGAATAACCTGAAAATCATGCCAGAGGAGCTTTTTAGCTGGTTGGGATCAGGCAGGTGGGCCAAGGTCGTTTAAGATTCTCATATAATACCAACTTGTTAGAAATGACATTTTAGTGCTGTAACTATATCCCTGGGAGCGTTAATATGAAGGAGTAAGGCTGAAGAAAAAGCTCCAGCAGCCTGAAATATCTACTCGTCAAATTCACTGGAAATTAAGGATTTTTATGTTCTGTTGGTACTGCCTCAGAGAATCTGGATTTAATGTCTTCGGGGTGCGCGTCGGGGCTTTCCCCCAGCTGCGCGTCTGCTGGGATCCTCGCTGGAGCCAGGCGCCCACCCAGCCCCGACGTGCCAGGATCAGCATTTATCTGCTAGAAAAGGCACTTTCATCGTTCAATGTATTTTTTTTTTTTTCTGCCCAATAGATAATTCAATTTTGTTCCACACAGGGATGTTTCTGGGGTTCTGGTGTTCACTCTGAGCATGGGTTTGATTAGGGCGGTCGGGTGGTATGAGAAACCCGGTGTCCTCCAGGTGCTGCTGAAATAGATGCTGAAGTGCTATAGAAAAGCAAAAAGCTGTCTCGTAGAGAAGCAGCTCTTTCCGCTAGTACCCAGCGAGGTATAGTTCTGCATTTCATTTCTCTGGAAAGCAGAAGGCAAATCTATAATGATATTATTAGATAGAAAAAGATTTTGGGAAAGTGCCACTAAGACATTTTAGGAAAAAAGCAAAGAATCAAGTAACTGCTGATGCTATAGAGTGCTGCTTTATTTTACTGCCTTGTGTGACACACAAGTAATATCCAGTAAGAGGCTATAAAAACCTTGCCTTTGGCTGAAAAGAGGTTTTTAAGTAACAATTTTGCAAGGGGTTTACCACCAATTTCAGTGGGTGTCAAAAAAAAAAAAAAAGCCATCAGCTTTGAAATTCATTACTTCGTCTATTTTAGTTTTCCTTTATTTCCTCAGATTGTTAGGGAATCAGTGCTGGTTTGAATCCTGCACTACATTTTGCGATCTCTGTATATCACTTCAGGTTACAATCACAGCTATCATCATGTCGACTCTCAGGCACATTTAGTTTTGCATCCTCTGACTTAGCTGTGTCCGGGATGACTGCAGAGCAAGCGTCGTCCGCGTCTGCCCGGCTTTCAGAGCAAGAGGCTGCTAACCTGGGAAATGTCCTTAAAAATATCCCAACCCCGTATGAATTGAGGCTGGTAAGTGCTTCTGAGAGACAGCAAGTTCCACGTGAGAGGCGCGTTGAAAAGCTTTCCTGGCACTCTTGTGGAGCGGAGAATCTTTTTGTCTGTCCCTCGGCTGGGAAGGGAAATTACCTTGAGAAATGCGGATTTTAGTGGTTGTAAGTAATAGTAATAATAATAGTGATGGGAATAATAATAATAATGATAGTAATGGGCACTGTGGGAAAAATAATTATACAGGTATGCAATACGTTGGTACACAATACGGGTACCCGGTATGGGCTGTGGGTGCCACGGGAAGAGCTGGGTTTCAGCTTCCTCTTCTCTGCTAAAGCTCTGCAATGTGTCTCTGGTTTTTTTGATCTGTGGTGGCACTCCTTTAGAGAGAAGGTACAATTCTATAGTCTCTTATTTTTAAATACACAGCAGTTGGTTTAATGAGAAAGCGATTTCATAGGTAGAAATCAAGTAATTCCATAAAAGAGCTGAAGAAAGTTGTTTCCTGCATATCCATCACATTTCTTAAAGCAGCATTCCCAAATTTGGGGATGTTGTTATAAAATCTCAAGGCTGTGGGTGCCACTACAACCTGGTCTCAATGATCAGCCCATTTTCTGGGCTTTCCAGTACATGAATCATGTTTACTTGCTGCTCAGCAAACAAAACCAACGCAAACCTGTCTCTCAAACCTTTTGCTAGACTTTATCTCCGTATTTGAAGATGAGTGTGTAGCAGGTCCTGTGCTGTGTCCCTCCAAAGTGTGGGAAGATGTTATTCTTGCCGGCATACTGTGTGTGGGAGAGTGGGGAAAAAAACAGCAGAAAAGCTGAAATGATATTTCAAACTAACGAATCTTTAAAAAGTCATCTACGATTAAACAGATGTGGCTTAAATAATTTAAATTCACTGCATCCCTTAACGTAGAAATGGTAAAAATCTGAAAGTACCACAAGTTTTCCAAAAGTCTGGAAGAAAGATGCTTTAAGGTGACTTTGGTTTGGCATAACAACAGAAACGCTGGCAGCTCCTCTCAAGGGTTGATCTGAAAAACAAGTATTGGTGTGTGTTGGCAGTCGCCAGGAAAAAGTTATGCTATGTAAATTTAAAGTTTTTAATTTAGTTCATTGGTTTGCCACTCCCGTTCCTCTCTCTCGAGACAAAAAGGAAAAAGCACGTGGCGGGAAGTGACCTTTTCAGTGTGGAGGGATTTAATTGAAAGAGGTTTTGTGCATCTTTGTTAGTTTTCTAGATGCCATAGTGTTACGTTAACATTTCTTGTAAGGGAGAAGATGCTCAAAATCCTGCTAGCCCTGGAATGCAACGCCCTGGGCACTCTTGCAGTGATCTTCATGTGTTTGGGCTCAGGAGGAGATTTGGATGTCACATGGATGTTTTGTCTCTGGTCCTCATGACTGCAAGAAAAAATGGTAGGTGTGCACTATCGCGGTTGAAAACTAAGTGAATGTACGTTTAATGTCATGTTCTGAAGAGCTTGACTAGCAAAAGTGTTCCTTGCTAAATGTTGTTTCGGCTTTCTCTGCAAGAAATACAGCCATTTATCAGGGTTGCCTGGTTTAACCCGTAAGTGTTAACAGTGTAATATGTAATTGCTTAAACTATCCCTTCTTACAGCATCAGCCTTTGAAGTCAGTGTCAAGTGCAGAGGGTTTAAACGCCTGGTGTAAGCTGTACGACCAAAGTTGGGAAATAAGTACTAATCTCTTAATTTTCCTGTTTGGCACCTCCAAATACGCAATTCCCACAGCTCTTCAGGCAGCAGGCACGGTTTACTGGGATTTCGCCAGTTTCTTGGCTCTGGGACTGGGACGGCTCTGCCCGGCGCAGGCAGTGCCGTTGGTTACAGTGCGGGGTGTTGCGGGCAGCTTGTGACTGTGATTTCCCCATCATTTGAGGGAATGGCCTCTACAAAGTTTTCCTGTCTCATCCCAGGAAATTAGTAAATAAAATCATCTGATCAGTGAAGTTTTCGGTAAGGAAGGCTTTTAAAGAGACACTATTAAGTGTCTCTCTATGGAAAATGAGAAAGGGTGAGTGCCTCGCTGTTGGCTTTATTACCACTGCCGTTTCAGATCTGTCAAGGTGAAAATAAAAGCAGGCTTTCAGCATTGCATCCTCATTTACAGAGCAATAAAATTTCAGGGAAAAGTAGCAATGCTTCATAAGTACAAACAAAGCAAATACCTTTCTTAGGATGTCCAGCAATCGGAGGTTATTTGGAAGGTGGTAAGCACAAGTGCAGGATGGTTACTTTCCAGCCGGTAAAACAAAAATCAATGGACATGAAATGAGTTAATATAGATGGAAATTTTTCACTCACGGCACTGCAGAAGGTTTTCAGTGCAGAATTTTCTGAAGGAGCTTTTTATCTAACACTGATTATGCTTTTTCTTTTCTTATTAATTTAGCTTTTGGTAATGCCGGTGTTTAACTGTACCCACATTTTTTCATTAGACAGCTAATGGGGACTTTTTTACAGAGCACTCTCAAACACTTTTTATATCAGTTCAGGTTACGCTCTTCAGCAGAGCGTGGCCGTGGCTGA
Organism: Aptenodytes forsteri; assembly: GCF_000699145.1. NCBI lineage: Eukaryota > Metazoa > Chordata > Aves > Sphenisciformes > Spheniscidae > Aptenodytes > Aptenodytes forsteri. Next base: position 1,228,332 of record NW_008794173.1, on the reverse strand, counting down.
GCTCGGGTGGAGACACAGCTCTGTCCAAGAAGTCCTGCAGCCCAGCCTGGATGAAAAATGGAGGAGTTGCTGCTGGCAGATGTAATTTCTGCTAATGTTAATGCTGCAACGTTAATGCTGCTGTAGCTTCACGGGGGATGGAAATGCAGAGGGTGTGCGCTTTGCAGATAGGGCCACCCAGGAAGGACCGTGCAGGCAGGAGCGGCCGCTCGGGCAAGGCGTTGTTCACGCAGGGATAAAACACCCAAACTCTGCTTAGAAGGATGTGAACTGTGTGTTTCCCATGCGCTGGGGCTTGCAAACCGCAATTCCTGTTTGATAACCCAGAGAGAGTAGGGCCAGATGTTGCAGCTGAAGAATTCAGGCCTCAGAAATGGTGTCTTACCCCACGGAGCGATCGACGGCTGAGCTGAGGGGGCCCTTCGGTGCAGGCAGCACGTGGGGGCCGTGGTACGGATGTTCCCCACTGGGTATGGGTTAGTATTTCTGACCGGGGATCTTACAGGCTGCAGCAGGTGGGATTTTGCAAGTTCTTTTGGATCCCAGATAATTTCTTTTTTTTTTTTTTTAAAAGCAATACGGTAGGAAAAAATTGAGTAAAAAAAATAATCAATCTACAATGTTACATAACAGTGTAGTATGGATTTGCTTTGCAGGAGCACAGATGAAGTAAAAAACCAGCATAAAATCATGGAAATATAAACAAATACAGATTTTGGCTTGTCAATGAGGTGGTATCCATGAGAGAAACGATCCTCACAGATCCCATCAGCCAGCTTCCCACAAAGCCTCGGCGTTTTATCATCCATTTTCATGATGTTGCTCCCATCGAATGGGAGGGTTTTGGTTAGAGCCACATTAGCCGTTTCATTCTGCGCAAGCCAGGCAAGGCTTTTCCACAGTTTTAATGTAAACTCCTTATCGATAATAAAATCAAGCGAGTGATGTTTACATTTGATGGGCTGTATTTTGTCTAGTATTACTTTGATCCTTAGATTAAAACCTCTTCTCAAAAATCACAACAAACGTGTTCAAAGGAGAAACAGAAAGGGGGTCTCATGCCCTAATTCTTTGGGGCTTGAGTCTCTCCCTCTTTCTCCCGCAGGTTATTTCTGTAACACTTGGAGATGTGGGAGCGAGTCGGGGTGCTTAGGTAAGAGACTGAGTGTTTCCTTGCTGAAATTTGTCCAGGCAATCACAGGTCGGTGACACAATTTTGCATACCCAGCTTTGAAATTAGTTTTCTCTTCATTAGAGCTGCAGAAGAGGATAAATGTTGTACAAGATGCCACCACGCTAACAAAACGTGCTCTCTGACAGATTATGTATTTTTTTGGCAAAAAATATCTGATGGCAAAATTGCCTCTCCATCACCATCCCACCATAACCAGATCTTGCCAGGTGATCGCAGGTCACCAGACGCATGTGGCATCTCTGATGTCGTGTGGCCACGTGGAGTCCTGCACGTCCCGTGGCGTCATCAGGTGGTGGTCGATGACAGCCTATGTCGGTTTTGGCTGTAATTTGGCTGTTGGGGTAGGCTGTACCTCCAAGCCCTGTTGGACCATGCTGAGTGCCGTGCATGGCACCTGGGCACCTCTGATGCCGCAGGTACTGCCGGGCCAGGCTGGAGCTGACGGAGGCTGGGACGGGAGCCTGCATGGGCTGGCTATGGGAATGCGCTTCCTTAGTCAGATAAACCCCCGGATGCATTCATCCACGTAATTCATTTTGTGTTCCCAGCAAGATTAGACCGCGGTGGAGAGTTTTGTATTAGAGCTGTTCTTCCAACACATACTCGTATTCATCTGGGGAGCGTTTGCAAATGATTGAACATTTTAATATTTTTCTTGCATTTTCTCATGTGTATTCCAGCAATGTGCATACGGTAACAGCAAGTGGACTATGACCCAAAAGGGATTTATGGGTTGTGGAACAATGCGTCCCTGCTGTAATTTCTTTCTTGTCTTCATCTTCTCCTGCTGTATCCTCATCAAACTTCATACCGGGGTATTCTGAAACATCATTTATAGCAGCACTGTTCCTAGAGGCTTCCTCCCCTGGCCTGAGCCCAGCCGTGTGCTTCGGCAAGAGCTTCACAAGAGATGCTGCTATTAATACAAACGGAAATCCTTCTCCGTGGGTAGTCAGTCTATGTGTGCAGTTTGGGCACACTGTGTGTAATGTTATTTGCTGTGTGCGTGTATAAATGCAAAGGAAATGGTGCCTGAGCACGGAAGGACCAATATAATGTTCTCTTCCCACCCACACTTTAAATTGTGTTTTCCCAATTGGGCAGCTTTATGCTGAGTGACGATGCAGTTGTGGTATAGCTGCTGAGGGAAATCCCTACCGGTAACAGGAGGGTAACCTCCTCTCCTTGGGAGGTTAGTAGAACATTTGAATTTAATTTGAGTGTCTCTTACAGTGACCATGGAGCAGAGTGGCCAAACGGCCCCAGCCGTTGTGATAAACCTTGCGTTCCTCTAACCTGCTCTCTGCAGTCTCATCCCAGCGCTCCTCCATGGTCCCAGGCCATGGGGTGCCATGCCACCAGAAATGTTAATCCAGAGGAGTGCTGCTTCAGCAAAAGGCTCATTCTTTTAAAGGATGAGTCTATACGTTGTGATATTGAATCTTTCCTAAATTGTTCCTATGTGGGTGTCCTCTCGTTGCGCAGGGAGTTGTCAGCTGCACAGACCTCAGCGTAGCTGTGATGGCACTGCTCCGTGTTCATTCTGGTACCGCAAGGGCTGGGTTTTGTTTGCTCCAGCGGCAGGGTTGGACTGCGTTGGCTGTTGCATGAGAGGCAGTCATCTGCCGTGTTTTGCGAGTCATTCCCTTTCCACACTAAATCAATTTTCTCAACAGGTTTTTCTTTCCCAGTGGTAATAATTCTACCTCCATATCATTTTCTACTGCAGACACCAGTCCTAAGCCACCTTCATGCAAGTGTATGTCTCTGGCAAACGCATTTAACTGTGGCAGTCTGGTTATGTTTCCCTCCAGCCGGTGTCAGAACCTACCTTTTGGATTCCTCTGCTGAACGCGGCACAGCCTCAGGACCTGGGCCTGCCTAGACCTGATATTGCACAGTTTCTAGCTTCTTGTTCTCCTAGTGTCTTGTTCCCCAAAGACTGCAAAGGCAAATTGCCTGTTTGCAAGGGCTGCGACTGCTGCCTCTCAAGGGATCTTGTTTTATTTTGTTTTTTTGAGGCAGTCAGCAAGAACAGCTGGTTCTGCACTTAATTCAGTGGATATAATGATCTACTTCATAAACCTGTGAATATTACCCCCCCTTGCTTAGTCCTCACAGCATTGGTGTGCACGCTGTAAGCTGTGAACACAGTCGGTACGTGTGGTTCATCCTTGGGGCCTTTCCTTGAAGATTTGGCTGATGACCTGCTAACACTTGCTATGGGAATATGGTTGGATTTGTGCTTGTTTTTTAACTTCATTTGCAGAAACGATGATAACCTTTGGCTCCCTTCCTACAAAATGACACATTGCAAAAAGGATAGACAGTAACTTGCTTTAAAATTCGAAAGAGCAATCTCTCTCCAGTCCAGCAAAATGATTAACTATCTCGGCTTACATTGAATAATTGCAGGCTTTCCTTCACGCCCCCATCTTTGTATTGTTCTACTGAATATCAGCTGATACGTCTTTACTATCATGACACTTTTTCTGGATGCACAATTAGAATTATAACACCTTTTACGTTATCCTCTGAAAAGCATTCAGTATAATTAAAAAGCCAGACTTCCTTTGAAATAACAAAATTCTGGCTCTTCATGATGGCATGTAATAGTGTTACAGAATGAATTGTTTTTAAGGTGAATTATGCTGACAGGTTGGGCTGTACATCAGGCTGTAGAAGTAGGACACATTCCTTATTTGTTGTCGGTTTTCCTTCTGTGCCTCATGCAGATTTGTCTTGCATTTCCAGCACTGGAGAGGGAAACCTTGATTTAGGAAACTGTGCTTCAGTAAAATGAAAACACTTCATGATCTGTTGGTGTAAGGCTATCGCCTTTCTCCTTGAGTTGCTCCTTTGATATGATTTCAGGCAGAGAAATGGATTAATTATTGGTAAGGGTGACCAATGCAGCTCGTGCGATCCTGCACTGCCCCCGTGGAGGCAGCTGGCTCCTGCTGGGGTGCAGGGCTGGGCTGGCAATACGTGAAATCAGCCGGGTCCCAAAGCCCAGCATTATTCCTAACCTGTCAGAGTTGAAAGATTTTGTCATAGTCCTGTAAAATGTGATGTTATACAGCTGTTTTGGCTTCCACTTAAAGATAAAATCCGGTTTCTGTTCCATGCAGCTGTTGAGGGGGGGAAAAAAAGGTGGCTCAAAATCCCAAAGACAGATCAGGTCAATATAACTAATTAAAAAAGAATAAAAACATCTTGTGGTGATTAAAGCAATCTTCAAATTAGCGAAGACTGGGAGGAAAGCAGCCTTGTGCCTGGTTTTTGGCTGTCTAGGGTTGGCAGCTGGCGTTGGAGCATGCCTTGGGTACCATTTTAAAGCTTCCGTCTGTATGTCAAAGTCTTAATGAAATGAGTTTTGGGTCCAATTTTAAGTCCCGAAAGTCTTTATCATTAATAAGGCAGCATTTATTGGGTGGTTCCACACTAACTGGGCTTTTCATGTTTCTACCGTATTTTTACAGCCCTAAAAATCTTTATTTATTCTTAAAACTGGAATGTGTTATCACCATTAACGTAAAATACCAATGAGAATATGCAGTATGCTTCTCCTGGTGACCTGTATAACGTTTCTTACAAGGTACAGACTCGGAAACCATGAAAATCTCGGTACAAGGAAACGCATGAAACTTTCCTCAAGGTTGCGGTGAGGAGCACGCTCCACGTGCAGAGCTGTCGCATGCCCTGAATGCAGCCGAGGCAAGCAGCCTTCCAGCGCACGGGGGGTTACCCATGCTCGCGGTGGGCTTTAGATGCAGACAAATAGCTCCTACAACGAGCTTAAAGCTGTTGACCTTCAGGGCATGGTGGAAGGCTGGTATAGGCGCTTTTCTGTTGTTGTATGAGAGAGCATTATAAGCATTGGAAGAAGTGGGAGGATAGATGTTAACATTTTTTGTTCTTCCCTGGAGCGCTGCTGTTTGGGTTTCGAGGGGCGGCATGCGCCGTGCTGGAGGTGGGTATTGCTATATTTAGAGTTTGTCCCTGGAACCCATTCAGGATGATCAGGCGTCCTTATATCCGTCTTATCTGGGAATCAAAACAAATTAAAAGAGAACTGAGGCACCATTCAGCTGCTGGATTTTTTATTTTTTCTTTTCATACAAAGAACCAAATCCTACCCTACTGTTCTGCCATAATGGATATAAATAAATCGCAGTGTATTTGTGCTCAGAAATCTGGCCTGGTATCTTTTGTCTGATACGGATACTTACATTTTCTCTTTATTTTCAATTATGTGATAAAGGAGAAGCCGACCTTCGTGTCTGCCTTCCAACAAGCTTTTCGTTCATGCTATTTGTTAGAGCTGCAAGGGGAGATTTTTGGGTGGAGTTGATGAAATACATTTTGCCGCAGTATTAGCTGGCTGATAATTTAACTTTTCTTATTACATTATGCTGCTAAGCAATATTTTAACGGATTGTAAGTTTCCTTTTTTGTATGGGTGCCTGGAGAGCATGTACAGTCTTTATAATATGCTTTAAATCTAAATAAAAAGTTAAGTATATAGCACTCTAAGTCTTCATAGCACTTTAATAGATTTATTTAATCATCCTTTATGAGCTAGGCTAGCAGTTACTGCCTCCTTGTTACTGAAGGGGGAAATGATATATCAGGAGACTGAGTGACTTGCTGTGGTCAGGAGAAATGTCACTGAAGCAGGAGAGCTCCCACTCACGCTCTTCTCAGGTGGCAGAATCCCCGGAGCTTTAATCGCTCTGGTTTTGCGTTAGTCCTCACCGCTGGTTCGGTGCAAACGTTGGTCACCCCCTGCCTACCTGGGGTCAGGCTGTAAGTGCGTAACGTAGCATCGCCCAGAGGCCGGGTTTGCAGTGGGTAAAAACCGCAGTCACAGGTCTGCACTGATTTTCCTCACTGCAGGATCTGACTCACGGGTTTGCAAGTTCTGTCAGAATAAATTAACTGCTAATTTATCATCTGGTCAGGTGAGTCCCGAATAGGTTTGAAAATCCAGTTTACATCATGCATATTTCCTATCTGATTCATACAAAATACTTAGCGGTCCTGCATACCAATGACCCACGGTTACCTGGGCAGGATTATTTAATAACCTCATAAAAAAATGGAAACAGATACTTAATGAATCAAAGTGCACTCAGATTAAATGATCAGAAATTCCTAGTTAATCACCAGAAAGGAAACTAATTAAATTACCATTCAGCTTTTATGGGGGCCTTGGGATAGTAAGCTAAAATAAGTCCCTTCAATCACTTTTTTCATTAGATGGGACAGGCGTATTCAAGGTTAGTGAAGATAAATGCAATGTTCTTTGCTTGCTCTTGAAATTATAGTATTTAAATAGCATTTTATGCTTCATCACCTAATACTAAGCCCCATGTATACTGGTAAGAAGAAGCCGTGGCAGAGAAAGCTTAACAGACAGGCACACAAAAGAAAGGCGAAAATTGTGGAATACGTGAATCAAGATTTAAAAGATTTTCATTTAATTATTATTTAAATTTGTAATTGGATTTTGCCTTAAGGAATAAGGTAGGTAGGCGATACTGGAAAGTGAGACACTGATTCCTGTGTTGACTCCGGTCCTTCGGAAGCACAGTGAATGGCCGTGCTTCAGACACCACGTGTGATTGAATGTGGCGCGTGGATGTCCCGCTGACTCTGAAGGCCGTCAAACACTTCTGATAGCCAAAGGGGAAAAAATTATTATTGCGTATTTTGTCGGAAGTATAGGATATTAGTAGCAAAAGAGCAAATTCTTTTTTTGGCAGCTCTGCGTCCTTAGGAGACATCAGCGTGGCTTTGTGGTGACAGAGCTTCAGCAGGTAGGTCAGGTCCTCATGCGTGGGAAGTGCCTCTGCTCCCCGCCGAGGCTGTCAGCGTGCAGGTTATCATCCAGCAGGTACTGCCTGTCTCTGACTTTTTTCCTTTTTTTCTTTTTTTTTTTTTCCCCCTGTCAGTTATTTTAATGTTGAAGGCAATGTTTTGTCAGGGGTTCTAAATTTAATATATTGGGTGTCAGTGGCAGCAGCTCCTGCTGAGCCGTGGGAAGGCAGAGGAGATGCTCCATCTTCCCTGCCTCCCCTGTGCCACCTCCTGTCCCCAGGGCGGGGGGCGATGCCGGCCGCATGCTCAGCACCCCTCGGCCCTGATGGGCGTCTCGGCTGGTTTGATGGTGTAGTTCTGTTGCCAGTGCAGAGGCGTTTTCCCTTACTTAGAGCAGTAGCTACTCATCACTGTGACATTTTTGAGAGGTAGCACTGCTATTTCATGGTTGGGAAACAAAGATACTGCAACCCCAGGAGGTGCTCACAAAATGGAAGGGAAATCCCACAGTGCTTCAAAGCCAGAAGTAAATATAATTCTGAAATACATAACAACCTCTATAGAGAAGAAAGAGTAATAAATCTTAGTTTAATCATGGGTCTAAATATTTTGGTGTTCCTTTTTTAAAAAAAAAAAAAGCAAACCTTTACGGGCTCACGAAAGTAACAAAAGATCCCAGTGATATCCCTTCAGTTCAGTGAAAGGGAGGATTTTCAGAAGGAAGTGAAATCGGTGAAATCCTTTCACTTTCTTTCTTAGGTTTTTAACATCCATACCCAAGGTTTCTGAAACCCAGAACTTGCTTGAAAAACTAAGAAAAGAAAACAGAGCTGCAGGATTTTGGAGCAGGTCACAATCAAGTCAAAATAACCTAACTATAAAATCTGGGGTCTTTTCATTCACTCTGAGGTTTTCCCGCTAATGGAGATATTGGGGAGACACAAGGTCATTTAGATTGCTTTTTAAGTTGCTGCAGCTTTACTTACAAGAATAATAAGTAGCTTTTTGCGATGAATGATCAACTGTAAAAATATTTGCTAACTAAAGCCCACAGAGCCTTGAAGTGTTGCTGATTTTGTTTTCTAGTAATATTGGTAATTATGTTTACTTTGCCAATTGGGATCATATCATCGTGAAAATCTTCACTTCCATTGACATAATTAGTACATTTCCAGATACTTTGATATATCTAAAACTTTTCTCTAAAAGCCTGAGAATACAAACATAGACAAGAAAGGAGCATAATTATATTATTTTTCAATTTAAATATTTTTAGATATGTTTACTTTGCCAATTGGGATCATATCATCGTGAAAATCTTCACTTCCATTGACATAATTAGTACATTTCCAGATACTTTGATATATCTAAAACTTTTCTCTAAAAGCCTGAGAATACAAACATAGACAAGAAAGGAGCATAATTATATTATTTTTCAATTTAAATATTTTTAGATCAGTGTCAACACTGGGGGGTGGGGGGGGTGGCACATGGTTTTGAAGTGGAGCAGAATACGCTTCACTGAGTTACAGAGGGAAATACTGCCTCATTTTCTTTGAGTAGCGAGAAAAGACCTGGAGGGAAACTCTGGAGTGGGACTGTCAGCTGGAGCCTTCCTCACCTCCGAGACCTCCGTTCCAGCTTGCACCTTCTCATACGCATAGGAATG
>NW_008794173.1:1202853-1219157 GCF_000699145.1 Aptenodytes forsteri | reverse complement strand
AGGCTGTCAGCGTGCAGGTTATCACCCAGCAGGTACTGCCTGTCTCTGACTTTTTTCCTTTTTTTCTTTTTTTTTTTTTACCCCTGTCAGTTATTTTAATGTTGAAGGCAATGTTTTGTCAGGGGTTCTAAATTTAATATATTGGGTGTCAGTGGCAGCAGCTCCTGCTGAGCCGTGGGAAGGCAGAGGAGATGCTCCATCTTCCCTGCCTCCCCTGTGCCACCTCCTGTCCCCAGGGCGGGGGGCGATGCCGGCCGCATGCTCAGCACCCCTCGGCCCTGATGGGCGTCTCGGCTGGTTTGATGGTGTAGTTCTGTTGCCAGTGCAGAGGCGTTTTCCCTTACTTAGAGCAGTAGCTACTCATCACTGTGACATTTTTGAGAGGTAGCACTGCTATTTCATGGTTGGGAAACAAAGATACTGCAACCCCAGGAGGTGCTCACAAAATGGAAGGGAAATCCCACAGTGCTTCAAAGCCAGAAGTAAATATAATTCTGAAATACATAACAACCTCTATAGAGAAGAAAGAGTAATAAATCTTAGTTTAATCATGGGTCTAAATATTTTGGTGTTCCTTTTTTAAAAAAAAAAAAAGCAAACCTTTACGGGCTCACGAAAGTAACAAAAGATCCCAGTGATATCCCTTCAGTTCAGTGAAAGGGAGGATTTTCAGAAGGAAGTGAAATCGGTGAAATCCTTTCACTTTCTTTCTTAGGTTTTTAACATCCATACCCAAGGTTTCTGAAACCCAGAACTTGCTTGAAAAACTAAGAAAAGAAAACAGAGCTGCAGGATTTTGGAGCAGGTCACAATCAAGTCAAAATAACCTAACTATAAAATCTGGGGTCTTTTCATTCACTCTGAGGTTTTCCCGCTAATGGAGATATTGGGGAGACACAAGGTCATTTAGATTGCTTTTTAAGTTGCTGCAGCTTTACTTACAAGAATAATAAGTAGCTTTTTGCGATGAATGATCAACTGTAAAAATATTTGCTAACTAAAGCCCACAGAGCCTTGAAGTGTTGCTGATTTTGTTTTCTAGTAATATTGGTAATTATGTTTACTTTGCCAATTGGGATCATATCATCGTGAAAATCTTCACTTCCATTGACATAATTAGTACATTTCCAGATACTTTGATATATCTAAAACTTTTCTCTAAAAGCCTGAGAATACAAACATAGACAAGAAAGGAGCATAATTATATTATTTTTCAATTTAAATATTTTTAGATCAGTGTCAACACTGGGGGGTGGGGGGGGGTGGCACATGGTTTTGAAGTGGAGCAGAATACGCTTCACTGAGTTACAGAGGGAAATACTGTCTCATTTTCTTTGAGTAGCGAGAAAAGACCTGGAGGGAAACTCTGGAGTGGGACTGTCAGCTGGAGCCTTCCTCACCTCCGAGACCTCCGTTCCAGCTTGCACCTTCTCATACGCATAGGAATGGCCCCAGGTGTTCAGCCAGGTGCTGGTTCTCACCTTTTTGCACACCCGCTATTTCTAGGGAGGTTTCTGTCATGTAGGGAGGGGAGGGTGCCCAGGAGCTACATCTTGGCTCACCGCTTCCTCTGGAGGCGATTTCTTTTTTTTTTTTTTTGTCTGCCTGGGAGGAATTTTGGAGGGTTTTTTTTCCATATGTTTCTTTGTTACCAGAGCAAAGTAATTACCAAACTCTGCCGGTGGAGTTGGATGAGCCCATTGGTTTCATTTTGGTGACCAAGAACTGAAGATTGTTTTGGAGGATGAGGGATTATCCGTGATAATCCATTAAGCAAACTTCCACCCACTTCTAGCAGTGGGGAGAAACTCTCTTTGGATGCACTTTCAAATACCTGATTATAAAACAGAATTTGTGTAGCCTGGCTTCCACAATCGCTTGCTTTAATGATACGGTTTATGTTTCCATAGTTTTTAGCCATCTTCAATGGTTGCGAGCAGGGAGCGATTAGCAATTAGTTAGCTCAGCAATTTCTGGGAGAAGGGCCTTCTGCCCCCGGGGGGATGCTGTCCCTCCGGGGAGGTTTGTGGCTGACAACCATCCCTGCTGTGATCGGCTGAAGCTGCAGGCGGGTAGCACTGATGGGGATGCTCAAAACTTCACCTGGGGTATGAGACATGGCCATGAACCTGTTAACCCCTTCATAGGCTGCTTGGGGCATGGCGGTCCGCAGCAGCTCTGCTGATCCCCAGCTCCTGAGCTGCCTTCCATCTCCAGCTGCAGGCTGGGTGCCTGTTCAGTTGACGGCTCTATAAATCCTCCTTGCTGAAGGGCACTGGCATGTAGGATTTGTGTGCATCCTGCACACGTGCTAAATAAGTGGATTCCTGCGTCTCTGAGATTATACCAAGGAACCACGTGCATGAGCAGAATAAAACCTCATCAGGACATAGGAAACGAGGAGAGGTATTCCCGCTGACGATCTCTCTGTGGTTGTGCCAGCAGTGGGCTTGTCTGAGGACACGGAATCTCATTAGTTACTTGTGGCTCACTGAAGCAAAATTTTGCTTCGCTATCTACTTTCTCACATGGTTGGTGTTTGACCTGTATTGCTGAGGTCTGGCTTCGCTTAATTTTAGTGGAAAATGGTAGCAATAGACATTAAAGCATCCACGATGAGTAGAATGGCTTTTTGCTAGTTTGATATGTTCTTCATTTCATAGTAGTAGTTGTTCATTATGGCAGTTTGTAGAGGCCTGAAAGTGATGATTTCTATATTATCGGTGGTGTGGTGGTGCAAAAACCATAATCATGGTCCAGGAATACACTGTTAAAATCATGAAACAAAAATGTGTTGATACAGGTTTAAAAAAATAACTTGGATCACAGTCTGACGGAGTTTCTGTAGTGGAAAAGAAGAAACAACAACTAATGCCCAGGAACAAACCCGAAGGGGTAAAAGTAACAGATCTACATCCCAGCAGGCCCTAAAACAGACTCCTTCAAATTAACCTTCTAATCTGCATTGCAGCTTTCACGTTTAATATTCACCGGGGCCAAGGGGGCACAGCAGCCTCAACTTCTAATCCAAAATAATCTCTTTCATGTTCAGTGTGATCTTACTCCCAGGTACTGACTTCAGAGCCGGGTCTGTGATGAATTAATTGCAGGATGGCTAAATGTCTGGTGATTTTTGTAGTTGCCTTCCACTGTAGCTCGAGGCTATGGCTTGCGTTTTAGGCTTTTGATCATGTACTGATTATTTTGTCATTATTTTGTGAATCTTCCAGTATCCTACTGGAAGGCCCGATTAGACTAATTAAGGTATGCAGAATGAAAAGCGTGCAGGTATCAGACGTGTCCAAAGAAATTATACTGTAAACTAGTGATGATGACAGTGCCGCTGTTAAGAGCTGTAGTTCATTATTTTCATTTCAAGGCACCAAGTCAGGTTTTGGCAAAAAATAGTACTGCAAAACTGCAGTATTAGAAAGTGGTCCATAGATGCATTTTGCAAAGTGGTAGTGCCATATTAAGTTACGTTACTGTTAATTATACAGATGTAGGTGAGAACACTTGTACATTTTATGCAAATATTTTTGAAGGCAACTTATCCTCATTGTGTTTTTGTAACATAAATATTACCGTGTACGCTGCTCTACAGGGTGAAAGAAAACTCCGTCCAGTGAAGCTCTCAGGCTGGTATAAAGGTTAAACTAAAGCTTGACGTTGCATGTTCAAGAAGAGAAGTGGTATGGTGAGGAGCCAAGATGAGACATGTCTGCCCCTGGAATGGGAGCAAATGATTGTCCTGAGCCTTCTCAGGGTGAGATGGAAATGTTTGTCCTGGGAGGGGAGATGGCTGTTGATATCTCAGCTATGTGTATGTAACTCGTGTTGCGTTGGCGCTGTGAAAACAAACCTAGAGGTGGTCAGTGCCCAAAGAGCCGCAGCCTAAATAGGCTAGGAGGACCTTGTAGAGAGGGAAAAGAGAGATTAAGACTTTGATCCTCCAACGGTTTTCAGAGGTGCTTTATGCAGTGCTGAATTCGTTAGGCCTTGTTCACAGACTCCAAGGGGAAGTATAAGGAAAAGATGTCGCTGGGCCAGGCTAATCTGTGAGCTGTACCAAGATCAGAGACCCTAAAAATGAATGTAAATGTTCTGAGATCTCGTGCAGTGTCTTAATGAGGACTTCAAACCTGGCTGGCCCTTGACGTGGCAGTCAGCCTGCAGGTGACCGATAGAGGTGATTGTGTGGGAACTTTGTCTGTAAAGGATGTGATAGAAAAGAGAATAGCTTGGGTACGTATTGTCAGATGGTTTTCAATCTATATGAATGATTTTATATTAAAGTGATACAGGTATTAAGAAATTATATTCAGAATTGTAGGAGCAGTCCTCACCAGTACACTCACATTTTTATGTCTTTTCTTTAGTGACTTCAAAGTGATTCCCAGACAGGTGTTATACAGAGAGCAAGGTCTTCTGAAGTCTTTGGCAAGCTAGCAATTACAAAAATAAAGGAAACATAGGTTTTGGGACCTGTCAAAAGAATGATGATTTCCCCTGTGCCTGAATCCCTCGTTCCACTTGTCAGTTTACTTCACATTATTGCAATAATGAGGCAATATTGATGCAAACCATCACTGGTAACTTCTTATGATGAGCAAGGACTTTGCCGTTTCTTTGTCCTTTGTGACTGTGAAAGCAAGGGTTTGAGCTCTGAACGTAAAGGTCCTACTGCTTCTTCCTCCTGCTCAGCAAGTGAAGCTTGAGTGAAAGCAAAACAACAAATAAGAGACTGGGAGAAGGCTTATAAAGCATGTGAAAATGATTCCTGGGGAACTCTGCTACGAAACAGATGCTGCCCTTGGAAAGATCAATGAGATCATTGATAAAGGGGAGCAAAACAGGGCTTTTGCGTTAACTGACTCTGAAAGAAATTTTGGGTAGGCAATGGGAAGAGAAGCCTAACAAGAGGCACCAAAATAGGAGTATTCTGAGAAATGTTTTATGTGCCTGGTCAGTACTGTGTGAGCAAGGCAGGCTGGAGAGAGGGACTGACCATGGGCAAGCGCCGGTGGCTGGCAGAGCCCTGCCAAGGGTTTTTGAAGAAAGGCTGAGGACAGCATTAGGTGATGTGCTGGACAGCTGCAGCAGAGTAAATGTGTTTGCTGTGTTGTTATCTGCTCTCCTGAGCCCGGTCAGCTCTTCTGCCTGCATATCTGATTGCACCAAGTGCCGCGTGTGCACTAGAGAAAATAATTCAGCACGGCAGCCGTGTAATTTTTCTAATGTAACCCTGGTCTTAATAACAGGAATTCCCAATGGCATTTGTGCTCTAACAACCACTGAGATTTCATCCCCTGTGCTTCATGGACCTCCAGGGAAACCCACTGATACTAGCAGTGGACATGGCTTGGGCTGATCATATTTAAAATAGAATAGAATAGTTCAGTTGGAAACAACCTAACAATGATCGTTTAGTCCAACTGCAACTATATAGACCTTGTCACTTTTTGTTTGGTAATTAAAAAAATGGCTTTGAAGGACTTTTCTGTCCAAAATACTTCCCCCCGACCTCCAGGGAAACCCACTGATACTAGCAGTGGACATGGCTTGGGCTGATCATATTTAAAATAGAATAGAATAGTTCAGTTGGAAACAACCTAACAATGATCGTTTAGTCCAACTGCAACTATATAGACCTTGTCACTTTTTGTTTGGTAATTAAAAAAATGGCTTTGAAGGACTTTTCTGTCCAAAATACTTCCCCCGCCCTCCCCCCAAAAAAAATTGTCTTCCAGGTCTTTTACTTCCTTCCATCCTTGCAAGGATAAAATAGAAGAATTAAAAAAAAAAAAATTCAAACATTCCCTAAACAAATTGCAATAGCAAGACATCTTGAAGAAATAAAAAGATTCCTCTTTAAAACCTGGAGACTGGCAGTTATCTAGAAACACACACTTTGAACAGAAATGGCTTGGGTTTTTTTCCCCCCACCTGCTCTCAGGGGAGCTGGGGAAAGAGGGGATGCTCTGGGCAGTTAAGGGATGCAGGATGCTGTTTGGAAACGCAGGATTTTCCCTTGGGTTGCTGCTGCCAGTGCCTTCAGTGCCAGGAACAATAAGGAAAGTAGATGATCTTAAACAGTTGCATGCTAGAAGTGCCTCATTTTATTTTATTTCCCATTCGGAAAAAATATTTGCAGGGGAGTAAAACTGTTTAGGAGTCAAATTCTCCTTGACAGAAGCCAGCCAAAATCTTTCTGTTTGTTTAACTCAGAGGAATGGAAGCAACAAGGACGCTCCCTGACGTCCTGTGCTGCTACTATTGTCACTTCTATAATGGGAAAAGTAATTAGCATACTGAAATTTCACTTGAATTGCCAAAATAGTCTTTCAGCAGACCACTTCTGTGTGAAGGATACCTGGAAATTATTCTGCTGACAATTGATTTGCAGTCAGACCCCAACTGAGTTGAAGAGGGAGATGCCCAAGAGGGAGTTTTAATGGTTGTTATCTATTGCAGAACACACAAGAATGACGTGTGCTACAGAACCCTTTCAGAGGGTATTTTATAAGGAGATCCTGGTTTGAGTGACCTGTTGAGTAGTTCACTTATAGGCGCATTCCTGAGGTGGCTTAAATCAGAGTTGCCCCAGTGGCGTCAATATGGGTCACTGGAAGGTTCGGTCCCTGACGCGAGACAGCATCGTCTGCACTGGAACTGGTGTGTGACAGGGTCTGTAAATCACAAGACAGTCCAAGGACACGAGTAAACCCTGTTAGATTTCAAGTTCATGATAATTCTAATTTCCATTCAAAAGGCTAGCCTAGAAGAAAGCTTTATATTTCAACCAGTTGCGCATTTGAATCCAGGTCCTAAAACACACGCACTTCTTGCTTTGTTATGTCGGCATAGTTTAAAGCTGAATTTCACCTTTTCTAACATTATGTTAGGTTTGAAAAAAGCCTTTCCTTTGCATATACAATGTTAAATTATCCACAGACCTGGTGCAATGTGACTGTTTTGGTTTTTTTTGGGGGGGGGACGGACGGGACACACTTTATGTACGTTTGGGTTCTGACGTAACTCTTAGCAGGAGATTTTTTTGGTTTCACTGAAAACTTTCCTACAACACAGAACTTTTTTTCTAAGAAATATTTTGAATACGCCATCCATGTCTCAAATACACTTAAAATACAACTTCCTTGCCTGACTCATGGTGCTTCAGAAGTGTCACCTCCCTGGTAGGCGGCACCCAGCTGTGCTGGCTGCTCCGTGGTTGTGTCTGCACGGCTTTCCTCACCCCGTCTCTGCTCGTTTGCCAAAGTCTTGGTGAACTCTCCAGACTACGTCCCTGTGCCGTGGGTAACAGCACGCAGCTTTAGGGAAGAAAAGGGGGGAACTCCCTGCCATGACTGAGGCTAAGACAGCTTTGCCACGGTGCACCTGTCTCTGCAGGGGGAGAACTAATTCCTTCATGGTTTAATGATATTTAAATGACTCAAATGGTTTCAGTAAATGAATGCATTACAGAGATCATGTTTGAGAAATTGCAATAAAGCATAATGGAGTTAACAGTTTATTAGTTTCATAAATGTCACCTTGTTATTAACAACACAGGTAAAGGTAGTTTTACAAGGGATTGCATTATCATCTGGTCTGTGCAATATTGCATGTGCTGAGCACTATGTTTAGAAACACTAATTTTAATCTAATGTACTCTTACATGACTGTGCCGTACTGCACGTGAGCCAGTATAGTGCGGCTGCCATTTCCCAGCTGTGGTCTGTAGAGAGCTTACTGGTGTGCCTGGCAAGACTGGCTCCTGCTCCAGCTACTGTATTGCATTGAGGGGCAGTTAAAGCATACTGCATGTCCTCATATCCCGCTGTGTACCATAAAGCATTGCCGTAATTAACACAGGGAAGTGATGTGATCACTCTCCGGAGGGGAGGCCGGGCAGCATTTGAAGAGGCACCGCTCGGGGAAGGAGGGCTGCAGGTTCTTGTGCCATTAACTGTTCTGTCTGCAGAATTTGAACATGAATGTATTGGGACGTAGGAGTCTCGAGCACAACTATCGTAAGGACAAGTAAATCTCAAACTGTTTAATCGCTTATTGAGAACCTTGTGTGCAATACAGCATTGGCTTACGAGGAAGCCGTGTCAGGAGCTGGCTGGGTATGTGCAGTTTGAACTGGCCTCTGCTGGCACTGAGCTGAGCTTGTAGGGAGGTGTAGCCCTTGGTGGAGAACAGCTCTCTGGTGACTTTGCTGGGCTTTTTAATCTTGGAGCTCTGCCAAAGCATATTCCCGAAGTGGGAGATCTTGTGGGAGCCATGTCTCGGGGAGGTGAAGGTTGTAAGTGGTTGTGCCGTACTCTGAGCGAAGCATTTACTTCACTCTGCTGCACCAGAAAGACATTCAAGGGCCAAAAAGACATGGCCCTGGTTTCACCCTTGCTCCTCTGAAGAGGCTAACGATGCTAGAGGTATTGACTTGCCTTTGAGAGACCACAGTTGTGCAAAAAACTTCTGTAAAACGCTCTTTTCCTTGCCCTGAGCGAAGCCCTTTTTTCAGCTTTGCCTAGGAGAGGCACACTTGAAATATCACAAGTCATTAAATTAATTAGCTAATGTCTAAAAAGTGCTTTGAAGAGGAAAAGCATTAAATAAGTAGGAAGTCCTGTTAATATTATTTTTAATAAATATGAGAGCGTGATCCATAATAAAAGCTCATATGATGAAGTACGTTTCACTGTGTATTATTTTCCCACACCCTTAACAACAGAAGAATTAGGAGTCTTTCTCATTATTTCAAGATTAATCTTTGGGCACTGTAGAGAGCTCAGACTTTTATTTCCCTCAAAAATAGGTTAAAAACTGTATTCAAGCGTTTTTATATCTAATACGTAAGAAAGCTGAAGGAGGGCAACATGACAATAGTCTCCACCATATACCCCTCCCCTCAGATACATAATGGGGCTGGAAAAGCATTTCTAAAGAATAACTCCAGTTCTATATTGAAATTCTGTCAAAATCCCTTGGAATAAGATACAAAGCTGGATAAAGAAACCTGGATCACAGTGATAAGCTCCTGAAGTGAAGACAAGGCACAATAGAGTGAAAAGCAGTTACGTAAGTACATTATTTTAATTGAAAGAAAAATGTCCTTACGTTTCTTGGGAACAGCTTGTGTCATGGACTGTAAGGGAATACAAAAAGTCAGGGCTTGACATCATCTCCATATATAGACTATCTTGCCTCATTGAAGTCAATAGGATTTTTTCACTTACTTAAGTTAGACTTTGGATTCCACCCCTCAGTTTTCAGCATTTTGATCTAGGTGAGGCTGCTGTTTCTTCATTGGCCATCTTTGACTCGAAAGATGGTCGCGAGATGCACTTGTTAACTTCTGCTCAGCACATTTTTGGAAGAGAAGCTGCAGAGAGTAGATAGCTCAGTCTTTGGAGAGATCTGCTCGAATTGGAGATCTTCCAAAAAGCTGTTTTGCCGGTGCTAAGTGGCCTCTGTCAGCCCTGGCTTGGGCACAGATGTTCTCCTCCTCCTCCTCCTCCTCCTCCTCGCAAGGTGGTCGCAGCAGCGTCTGTGCCGGTGCAGTGCTGGAGCAGAGCATCTTCCGTGCAGCACTCCCAGCGTCACTGTGTCCTGAGTGTTGCAGCACAGAGAAAAGCCCCTTGCTGGGTTAAAGAAGTTTTTCATAGCAGCATCTTTCCTGAAGCCAGGCAGGCCCAGGAAGGCCACTGGGGCTTTCTCAAAGTGCTCCTGTCCCTCACGGCCACTGCTGGAAGGAGGAACCGCTCTTCTTGCCCAAAGCACAGAAGAAAGCACAGCCTGGTCTGATTCATTACAAAAATCTCTCTTATCTATTTAGCATTTTTCTGGCAACAAACCATGGAGCACTTCATGTAGCACATGCACGTGAGTATTTTTTTCAGTGAAATATGTTACGAGAAGACCCACTCTGTGTGTGTGCGTAAATAAGGCAACAAGTGAGACAGGGGGTTGTGTTTGATTTTTAATCACTGGAATAATTTTCCCACAGCAGCTGTCAAGAAAACCTGTGCTTTCTTGCTTAATATTTTCTGAAAAATATTAGTTTTATTTTTTCTGGTTGTTTTTTTTTTTCTCTCTCCCCTCTTTTTTCCTCTTCATTCCATTTACTATAAAACTTAAAAAAACCAGGCAACAAGTGAGACAGGGGGTTGTGTTTGATTTTTAATCACTGGAATAATTTTCCCACAGCAGCTGTCAAGAAAACCTGTGCTTTCTTGCTTAATATTTTCTGAAAAATATTAGTTTTATTTTTTCTGGTTGTTTTTTTTTTTCTCTCTCCCCTCTTTTTTCCTCTTCATTCCATTTACTATAAAACTGAAAAAAACCTATCTACTTTTCAAATAATGACTTGAAATTTTGAAGAAATGTTTTTCCCTCCAAAATTTTGTCTTTTAGGAGAGATACGTCAACATCTTTGTGGGAGAATGAGTGGGACAGGGGAGTTCTCGTGACCTCTCCTGTAAGTGCAGGCATGGTTTGATGTCAGTCTCTTTGCGGACCTGACTGGTACACCATGTATTTGATCGTGCCGGTCATTCTTTTTGTAGCCATCTTTGTTCTCGATCTCTAGGATTGTTTCTGAATTTCTCTCTTTACAGAAAGAGCAAGCGCATACCAAATGCTGTGAGGATAAAGACAACTGCTTGGGGAGGTGGAGGCAATGGCACTAGTGGAGGGCTGGGGTCCTCCATCCTCCCTGCCCTGGCAAGCCCCTGCTCTGCCGACACGCGGCGACCGGTCAACTCCGTTATTGCTGAATATACTTCTCTGAGACGAGACATACCAGCAGCTTCATGATTCATTTGCCATCCTTTGTGAGCGCTCACTCGAATAACCTTGCATGGTGCTTTCCAGAGAGCCAAAGCCCAGTCAGAGGTCATCCTTCCAGAAGTCAGGCACCTCACGAATCGGCGTGTATATATGTACATATGGCCTGAAAAATCAAACCAGCGCTTCAAACTAATGCACGTAACCCCAAAGATTACAGTTGTTCCAAATAATGCTGTATTATGCCCCATAAATTCAGTAAGGTGACCCAAGAGTGTTCATTAGAATTTATTTTAGCCACACTTATTGTCACTTAACAGACTAAACAAGAACTGATGGCTCTTCAAGCAGTACTAGTAAATTATAGTTACGGCGAACACAAATGCCTCATTACATCTAGTCAAGGTCTATTTCCCCTTTATAGCAATAACTGTAGGAAAGCATTGTTTTTAATTTATGAATAAGGATGCATAGGATTCTTTGCTTTCCTATTTACATAAACACGATGATAGTCAATTAATCTTCTGTAAAGTAACCGGAGTGGTGTTTAAAACATACAGACTCCTTCCGAAACACATTCCAAAATGCCTACGGGGTATCCGTATCGTAGGGTGTTTTAATGATAATCTGTTACGTAGATGAGTACAAACAGCAGGAAAATAGACTATTTCTTTCTTCTGAAGTCTAATTTTATGCTATATGATCCTTTCAGTGAAAACTGATGCGTGGATCAATTTGCTGAAGTATTGGGGTGAAAGTTATGTCAGAGTAATAGGAATAGCTAAGGTAGCAAAATACGATTAATTTTTATTGCAGTATTACTTGTCCCATCTCCTCTATGTGTCCTCTATATGAAATGTTCTTACGGTTTTCAAAAAAATCTTTTATACTAATGTTGCAGTATAAATAACAGAGTGATGGAGAAAAATTGAACTTATGTCCTGCTCAATAAGCACCTTTTAGTTTTAATACTTTACCATGTTCTTGATATATTACCTACCTATATTCTGCTTAACAACAATATGACCTACACAGATTTTTTTTTTTTTTATGCATCATAGACAAAACAGAGGGAAGTGCAGCCTGAATGGGAAGAGAGGACAAATGCAGATAACCCAGCGGAGGCTGGTACGCAAGGCCCTTTATTTATTTTTTTTTCCCAATCTTCTCAAAAAGGCTAATTGTGTTCTACAGATATTTAATTAATTTTAACAAGTAGACAAGCATGCAGGTCAGCACAGAAAAGGAACAAATTAAAGAATATTTAGATGCTATAAATAGTCTGAGATCAGTAACTGTTCTATAAATTTTTGCAGAAATGGGCAACTTTGGCCAAAAATCTTATTTCTCAAGCTGTTGCATGAGCCAGAAAGGAAATGAATGTGGTTTTCAGGGCTCATAGCAAGGCTTCTGTGTGCCTGAGGAGGCAGGGAGAAGATATTTGCCTGTAGGTTGAATGCATTTCACCTTAACGTCCTTGAGCAATAACAGATACAAACTCCAAGATGTTAAAACAAAAATCATATTTGCACATACTGACTGTGTTTCAAGAAGAAACTAATTTTTGCAATAACTTCATTTTTGTCTGCTTTCCCCTAAAGGTTTGTATTTTTCAGATCAGACCTTTAGCTTGATCCCATCCACATTTCAACCTATTTTATTGTTGCTGTAAGAGATAAATTTTGGATACTGCCCACATGAAATACTTAATACCATTTTTTGATTCCTTGGACATGGCACAGTTGTTCTTTGCCCTCTCTAGGGCTTTTAAGATCAGTAACGCAATGTATCTTTCAGGGTATAGCTATTTTTTGAGATGAATTAGCTTCCAAACGTTACACTGAACTGATCTTTTTACATGGAGACTCTTGCCTGTATCTCATCCAACAGAAAGTAATAAAATGTGGAGATCATAATAAATAAAATGCAAAAAGTGTAGGTAAAATGTAAAAGTAAATTATGTATATGCTATATTCAGCAGGGCTTGGTGACTTGCTGCCAGTCAGTGGATTTGGTCCTTTTCTCATAAAAGATTTTGGCACTAAAAAGTTAGGAGTTCTGGGCACCTCTTTGGGTAATCAGAGAAAAATTGACTTTTGGAGTTTTGTGGTCCCAATGTTAATGGGTAGTTTTACAACTTGATGTTGTGTTTGCCTAAAGCAATGAAATAGTTGAAAAGTAGCCTGTGGATTCCATTTGGAAATCAAAATTAAAGGAGTCGTTCACATTTTATCTCAAGAGTTCTCCAAATTGTTGTTGTTGAAGAACCAAATTATTTTCAGAATTTTACAATTTTGCTGTCTTTATTCTGGACAGTGATCTCGTCATTTAGACTGGTGCCATTGACATGACAAGTTCTTGTTATTTCTTTTGGTAACTGAAAAGTTTAAAAAAGTTCCTCTTTCCAGAGGACTAGTGTTGTAAAAAGGCATTTACAACTTGTCCAGCCCCTTGCTGGGTTGAAGAACCAAATTATTTTCAGAATTTTACAATTTTGCTGTCTTTATTCTGGACAGTGATCTCGTCATTTAGACTGGTGCCATTGACATGACAAGTTCTTGTTATTTCTTTTGGTAACTGAAAAGTTTAAAAAAGTTCCTCTTTCCAGAGGACTAGTGTTGTAAAAAGGCATTTACAACTTGTCCAGCCCCTTGCTGGTGATATTCCCGACGTTCGCCAAAGTACTGGGGAGAAACCTTCATCGCCGCCCTGGCCCCGTTCTAGCTCAGTCGGTGGCAACTTCTCTGTGCACACCACGGCTGAGCATTTTTTAAAGTTTTCATATGATTTATGAAAAAACACAGTGAAACTGAGTTAACAACATGTGCTATCAATTAAAGAAAGCAGTCAATAGCGGGGAAAAAAAGAGAAAATACATGGATATGCTTTAATTTACTTGTTCTACTTGCCAGTTACGTTAGTGTTATGTGCAGTCACGCAAGGTACAAAATTAACATGCAAATGTCACTTTGTCCTGAAAATAATGTCCTGGAAATGAAATGTTTCCTGACAAGAAAATATTCAGTGCATCAGCATTTAAGTTTTTGAGGGAAGAGTCACAAAATACTTTTTGAGTACCAAAAAACCCCCCAACTTTTGGTACATTTTTAAGTCAGACTAAGTCGTTATCTTTGTATCCTGGAATTAAATTAATGCATATAATTATTTTGCTTTTCTTAATAACTACAAATACTTCCAATTAATTCAGACTATCGTAATTCACCCTGCTTCACGCAGAAGCCTCTGACACTGCAGGATGCATTACACGCCAGAGCTTTCAGCCTGGTATTGATTGATTCTTTGCAGTGGACCTTAAAAATCCATTAAGGAAGAAGTTAGAAGATGTGAATTAATTCTAAATCCTTTGTTGGTACGTGCAGCTGAAGAAAGCCTTTTCAAAACCATTAATCATAACTCAAAATAGACTGCTGACTTTAAAATAAACTTTACAGTAAATTGGAGGACAAATCCAAGTAAGGTATTTAAATTCACTCTCCCAATGTGCACTAAGAGTTTTCTCAAGTGTTTTACTGAATGAAATTTCAATATTTTTCAATTTACGTTGTTCTGATAAGAATACGTTGACATGCAGCCATCTGTGCCAAAAATGAAGATGATGATGGCTGTTTAATAGATAAGATATGTCACCAGTTTGGAGGCATCTAAAAAGCAAAAAAAATAAAGCTTGCCATCTCCTCCCAGGTAACACCGTTAATCAGGTAAAACATTTAGAACAGAAAAAAAAACCCTCCTTCTGAAATCCTCATCCATTATTAATTATTAAAATTAATTTGTATTGAATAACTTACACACCCACTGCTCCCAACAACAACTCAGTGTTAGAAATGGAGTTACAAAAACTTTAAATTTAGACTGAAACACAATAGGAATGATGCCTGAGGAGCTAGGTGCTGTTAAATAGATACAGAGAAACCTCGGCTGAAAGAATAGCTGCAGATTTATTCAAATTGAGCTCTACTTACATACTTTGTATTTATTAAACTATGTAAAGCGATCTGTTACTGGTGTGTGTGCAGGAGGAGCCCGCAGCCCGATCTGCCTTTGCTGGTGCGTCCCTGAGAAGTGTCTCCGAAGGGTCGATGGCTTTGTGGGCTCTCCCGAGCCCACGGCAAGGCTCGTGGGCTCCAGTGGCCCCAGGTTTTCATGCATGGTGTTGGGTTCCTCCTGGCCTGCTGCCTCAGTCCTCCGAAACCCCCGTCCGCTGTCGGTTTGTGCTTAGATCATGTGCATTATTACAGTCTTGTGCAATCAAAGCTTACGGGAGCTGTACCGAAATATCACAGTTCCCATGTGGTGGCACTTCGTTGTGTTTGAGCTTCGTTGCGTCCCCGCTGTTTGTTTCTGTGTCATTTAATGGCTGATAGTTTGACACTGCTTAAAACATAGAACTTTTTGGTAAAAAAATATTTTGGCAATTTTTCCTTTGACTCCTAATTGTGTATCCTGCTTAGGCTGGGCTTGGCTTTCCCACTGCATTTATTATTCAAGGTTTAGGCCAAGGACATTTTGGTAAAAGGGAGATCCAGCACTGGTGGCAGAGTAGCATCATTTCTGAAATGGGGTGGTTAAATTTGGTTAATTGGTTAAATTTTTCTTTCACCTACTTCGATAATCTGATCAGCCCTGGAGAATACGACTGTTGTTGTAACGACTAGGAAGAGCTGTGGATCACCATGGTACACAGGAATATTTTTCCTAAAATTGTAAGTTCTTTCCCAGTAAGGAAAATCAGGAACCGTATTTTCTAAAACTTGAAGGTGAACTTGAAAAAACACCGAAAATATTTTCATCATTCCCCAAAGGTCCCATATACAGTAGTAGATTGCTAAAGTAATTGAAATGAAACTGGTGAGCTGTGTAATAAAGATTAATCCTTCCCCACTCCGAGAACATGCAGTACCTGAGACAACTGCTCTCATTTGAGACGCGTAACATTGAAGCACCACAGTTAATCTCCAGGTGGTTACTAAATTCATTAGTGTTTTATGTCAGTTTGAGAATAAATTTGCATGTTGATTATATATATTAAAAAAATGTGAAGTTTGAAACACAGTTGGACAGTGTGGGCTGGTCTGAGTGGGGTGCTGCTGAGCCCTTCGCTAATAAGTGATGTGTTCTTTCATAAAGGTATAGAAAGCTTGAATAACATCTTAATGCATGTTTGGAAGCAGTTCTTAAGCTATGCAATTTGTGAGTTAAGAAAAATTACTTTGAAGAATTTTACAGCAAATGCGGTGTTGGAAAGAGGAGAATCGATTTCCCATCTCGTTATACCAATGCCCGTTCCCACCTCATTATCCTGGTCCAGCGCCCTGTGTCTGATGGATTGTCCTGGCCTCACTGGTGGGCAAGGCAGTGGAGAATGGGACCGAACGCATTACAACGCTGGTGCAATCAGTCCCATAAATTATGCAAATAATCACTGGGTAAAAAACTGGCTGGACGGCCGGGCCCAGAGAGTTGTGGTGAATGGAGTTCAATCCAGTTGG
>NW_008794173.1:1201357-1202102 GCF_000699145.1 Aptenodytes forsteri | reverse complement strand
CCAGGGAAGTGGTTGAGTCCCCATCCCTGGAGGTATTTAAAAGACGTGTAGATGAGGCGCTTAGGGACATGGTTTAGTGGGCATGGTGGTGTTGGGTCGACGGTTGGACTTGATTATCTTAGAGGTCTTTTCCAACCTTTATGATTCTATGATTCTATGAAATAGGCAGCTCAGAAATACATGGGGCAAAAATTCAGTGTTCATCTAGTACTGAGACACCTCTGTAGCTTCTGACCCTGCAGGTATCCCCAAATATGTGTCTTTACTCAGTTAATCACAGGGAAGTGTCAAATAAACACATGTGCACACCCATTTTCCAATGTGTATCTTGTATGACCACTCAAAACTTCTGTGTCTTTGGCCAGAAATACTTGTCCTGATCACACTGAATTGTTTTAATACTTTGGGTCAAGCCTGCTTAGACTATAATAGGTGTTGTGGACCTTATCCAAGAGCTGCTATTGATTTCAGTAGTTGTTAGATGAGGACATACACTGAATACAGATGATCGTGACCGACAGAGCACCTAAAATTTTACGTACTACGATTGATAGGAGTCCACAGTTTTAATCCCCTAACTGAGCATTTAGCATTTGTCATTAGTTAGACTTTTATATATAAATATGACTATATATAGTCTTATATATTGTCGTGGTTTAACTTCAGTCGGCAACTAAGCACCACGCAGCCGCTCGCTCACTCCCCCCCACCCGGTGGGATGGGGGAGAGAATTGGAAGAGCACAA
>NW_008794173.1:1188881-1199007 GCF_000699145.1 Aptenodytes forsteri | reverse complement strand
ACACAGTACAATTGCTCACCACCCGCCGACCGATGCCCAGCCAGTCCCCGAGCAGCGGCCCCCGGCCAGCTTTCCCCAGTTTATGTACTGAGCATGACGTCACATGGTATAATGTCCCTTTCCCTGCTGAAACCAGGACATATATATATTAAAAAAAATTGAAATGTCATTCTGTGTAATGTCTCAAAAGCTAAATTTTCTATTAGTGATTTCTTTTGTTGTGGTTTTTTGTTCATTTGGGTTTTGGTTTTTGTGTGGGTTTTTTTTTTTTAAGTTCTTGCTCTGGAAAACATATGCAACAAGCTTTAAAAGACACCATATAGCACCCATTGTAACTTAGCATCCATAGTACCTATATAGTAAAAATCATTGGACTGTTAAGCCAGACTTTATTATTTCTTTAGGGATTTACTTTCCTTAATTTGCATAGAACTTTTTTTGGTTAAAAATTGCCAGTCACAAAAATATCTCAGTGATTTTTTTTGTAGCAGTCATCATTTCTTCTAATAAGAATGTATTTTATTCAAAGGTGTCTTTTTATTTATTCTAAGTGTACTCTTTATATTATTGATTGGTTGTATCTTAGTGTATTCAATTAGAAATCTGTATGTCCTGCTGTGTTATAACTGTTGGTAATTTAGCTGCTATACTACAGTTCTGTTGGTGCAGGTCTAGTTAGGGAATGAAGATGTGTGGATTCTTCTATCTGGAACAATTTTGTGCAGCTGGAATTATTTCTGCTCTAGAGAAGCTTAAGCTTCAAATCTTAGAGGTCTCGTAATCAAAGGACAACATTGCTATGCAATGGGCAGAGCTGAGTATAGAAATTTTTTACAGCGTTTGGGTGTGCTCTAACCTCTTCCTAGCAACTGTTTTCAAGCATTCATTTATAACAACAATTAAATGAACAAAAATTAATAAATGTAAGGGATACTCTATGAGAAGTCAACCAGAACTAAGCAGAGCACCTTGAAATTCAGATCTTACTCTGCTCAGTTCACAGACCACTGTTCTTCTCTAACTTTTCTAATTCTCTTAGTAAATAGATGAGAAATTAAATAGCTATATCAAAGTTCACTTTTTATTCACAGTTATCTTTTAGCCTCCAAACTAACTGCCTGAAGTCAAAAGTCATCTGCACTGCTTGTCTTTCAGTATGACACTGTGCACCTCAGTGAGAAATCACACTAGCTTTTTTTAGCCACATCAGAAAAATATCTTAGGCACTTTCCCTGTGATTGATGTTGCATTATCACTGACGTATGCCAAGGTAAAGTCCAAACATACTGCTGAGTGGCAGGAACAGACCCAAAAAAAGTCTCCATCTGTCCTTCCTGCAGATATGTTGAGCGTGATGGAAGCTTGCAGCCACTTCTAGGCAGGGCAGTCCTTGACGCAGTGAGGTCAGGAAGCAATGGCTGCAACGCCATTGAAATTCTTGAGGGAAGGGAGCAAGGAATGATTTGTAGAGCATAATTAATTTGACAAATGCCATCTTTCTTTTTTTGTATATTGTCTTTGAATAAATGGCCAGTTTCTCCTGTGTGTTTGACATTTGCAACTTCTACTTCCCAGAAGGTTCTCCGGGAGCGGGAGCTGTAGATGCACACACTGTACCAGCTGCAGGTCCAGCCCTGAGTCTGTCTCTCTCTTTAGAGCATTTATTTTACTGGCAGTGTTAGATGTTTTTATTTAATGTTTGACCAGCCAAAGGCCAAATGGCGATAACCATTTCAGCCTGTGCAGCAAATGCACCCTTCATCAGTTGGGTCAGGTCACCGTGTCTTACTGCACGGTGGCATTCATCCCCGTTCATCTCAAAGAAGGGTGGAATATCTCCATTTAACAGCATTGCTCATTTTACCAAGGCAGGGGAGCTGCCGGCATTCCCTTCCAACCCACGGGTCTACCTCCCTGTGCGCTGTATCGTGTCCTGCCAGCTAGGAGAGCTGCTGCACAAATCCAGCCCAGAGGGTGGTTATACAAGAGCTGCATTGCAGCACGCTGCACCAGCTCAGCCAGGAGCATCTGCCAGCAGCACCTCATGTAACAGCACTCCAGGCTCTCAACAGTTCATTTCCAACACCCAGAGAGCTCTCAGAAAAGGTGTTGCCCAATATAACCATTTGCAACAGGTTGTTAACACCAATGGTTTTTTTTTTGTTTGGTTGGTTTTTTTAACTTGGCTATAAATACTCTGATGAATTTTTAATGAAATACGGAATTCTGATTTAAAGCAGCAGCGACTGGATTTGTTCTCAAAGTTTTGTGAATTCTCTGATGGGTTTCTTAGCGCATCCACCACTAACGATTTTTTAAATTCTTTTTACAGTGCATGTGGTCTGTTTTTCTGGTTGGTAATGGGTATTGACTGCTTCCTTCACTTTTTTGTTTATTAGCTTCCCGTCATAAAATTTGTACAGACAGTTGCTTATGGTGCGACCTTTACAAGTGCATCCCAGTAGTCTGCCCATTGTCCTAGGAAACTGTCTCCTGTGAAGCTCTATAGTTGTTATTTAAACAGAGCTTTTTATAGACTTGCAGTGTAATCTGCATTTCCCAATACTGAATGCATTTAGAAAATGCTCTGTGCTGAGAGCAAATTGCCTTTGTTTTTGCAGCTCAGGGACCTGCTCTCTCATGCCTTGCAAAGCCAAGCAAGTTGCTGTGGTCCATATTCTCAGCAGAGCTCAGCAGATCAGGCTCTTGCTTGCATTCCTGGTTGGGAGCTGGATGTAACCAGCCGGTGAGTCTGTTTACAAGTTTGAAAATATTTCTCCCATAAGCTTTAATGCCTTCTAACTCCGATTGATCTTCACTAACGGAACCGGCAAATGGCATGAGCAGCAGATGCCTGGGCACTGCGGTGCTCCCGCACGCAGGTAAGCCCCAGCACACAGCTGGGGGACTTGCAGCTGGCCAGATGTTCACAGAGGGAGGAGAGGTGTCACCAGCTGGTGCTGAAAACACACACAGGGTGAGCCTTACCAACAAGCTCAGTGCCAGTAACAACCTCCGCAGTAACTGGCTTACGAGCTTCTCTCCTGACTCATAAAACCAGGGAGGACCTTGTTCAGGGAACCCAGAGCTCTGGCATCTGATATTTTTTCCTTAAAAGGTATTTTTTTTAAAGGCTAAAACTGAAGTTTATGCTGTACTTTTTTAGTGTAATTGTTCCCACTAAAATCTAAAATTTGTTATAAAAGAGAAAAAAAAAAAGTGGAATTGAGCAAAGCAGCTTGATTATTGATATTCTGAGACGTGTCAGTTTAAAGCCTTTTCACACTCATTTTTTTGGTAATTCTCCAAGTGCAGTCATACCCGTGTTTCTTAAATGTCCAAAAATACAAAACAGGGGCACAAAATGCAAAATAAACCTATGGTGGGTTTTAATCTCTCAGTTCCACCTTTCTTTTGAGAAATATGGGAAATGCAGACAAAAATGTTTAGAATGATATTGGCAAAGTATAAATAATCACAAGATACACGGAGATCCAAAAGAAATAATTTGCATGATTTTCCGTCAAGTTTTGAAGGTTATCGTGACAAACTGGCAGTGTTCTTTGGACACTTGCATTGATTGGTAGGAGATTTTGTACTGTAATGCAGATGGCACTACGAATAGACGATGTTATTTCACATTGCTGCTCTGACAGGTGAAGCAAAATGGTGAAGTCAGAAAAAATACGATCAATACTTTCAGGGCCAAGTGTCCACTTAGTTGAGTTTGGACCATTGCTTCGATGGTTTCATTATCCTGCACACTGGGTGAGAGGTTCATCATTTCTCTGCTTTTTCCACCAATCATTAAACAATTAAGAGATGACAATAGCATTCAGTGTTAAATGATGGTAAAGTGGGGACACCAGCGAAGGAAAAGTGCTGGGGTTTAGGCATAGCATGGATTGTTGATACTGCATTTGTTGGGCTGCGTTTTTACTGACTTGGATATCTCTCTCCGAGTTAGGCACATGAACCAGAATACCCCATATTTGAATATGGGGTTAGCGGCAAACGTGCCCCCCTGCCCATACGCCTCCTGTTTTTAGAATGAGAAACTTCTACAGTTTGGTCTGCTAAGTATTTCTGAACCTTAATTACTTTTTCTTTCCCCCAGTGCCCCCCTTGGCCCCTCGGCAGAAGTGCCTTTTGTTTTTCCATAATGCTCTTTCTGTGCCTTGCGTAAAAGAGAAGGTAACGGGTTCCTCTGCCCGTGGTGAAGATGTTCTGCTGGAGGCACATTACAGACCTTCTGAGCAGAGCTTTCTTCTCCGTTACTGTTTCCCCTCTTAGAAAGCTTTGCTCTGAATTAGTTAAACCTCTGAGTCAGAGGAATAATGAGTGATTCTCAACAGCATTAAAAGCCAGAGAGTACCCAGGGCAACTTGCGTGAAGCAATAGGCTTTACACTAAAGCGCTGGATTTGTCTTTTCCAAGATGGTCTATCACTTCACACGCTGTTGTCTTCAAAATGGAAGGGATTTCGCTCAGAAGTGCTCACACCTCATAAGTCTGTAATTGCCTCCTGCATTAAAGCGGTGCTTCAGCAGTCTGACTGTTTTAGTCCAACCACTTTTCACACATGGCTGTCTTGAAAATGCAACAGAGCTTCAGCTATTTGACGCCATCTGACTTGCAATCCTTGTCTTATCATCTAAGGGGACACCAGCCGAGATTATTGTGTTCGCTTTCTCAGGCTAACCCTGGACCCGTTTCAAAGTCCCTCTGCGATATTTTATAGCTCATAGGCAAAAGGCAGTGCTTGCTGGAAGGGTGACATCTTTTCCTTTGCTCTTAGAAGGAGGTCAAGTGAGTAATTTGCACAAAATCCCCAAACGACAGTGTGGGTATTTATGCCACTTCATCAACGGGAAACTAAGGACAGCTTAAATTTTATGTTTAATATATAATGAGGTATTGATCTAGTGGCAAGAGTTGCTCCCTGGGCGCTGTCCCCTAAAGTTTTTATTTCTTTATAGACAACAATCACGTACAAAATATTTCACGTATGCTACAAAAGCAAAATTGTCCCCAGGAAGATAATGGGCCCCTCTCTTCCTTGAGATTAAGGACATAGAGATTTAACAAAAAACACTGCAGTAAAATCGACTTGGATTTTTTTGTGTGGCTTCTGGAAAAGTAAACACAGATGATATTTAAATTATCTTAAAAATAGGATTATTTCTTTTAAAAGTTAAAAAGCAGAAAAAAATGAGCTGCTTTCCCTCTGAAGGCTCTGTCAGCAAAGGTCCCTAAAGCTGTGCTGGCTAATGACTGCTGAAGACTTACAGTTAAGTTCAACTATTTGTAATTGAGAAATTATAACTGGACCCTTGCTGAATAATCCCTGAGCTTTAGGACTGGGATATTTTGTGGGCTGGCAGAAGGTTTTTCTTTGGGGTGTGCAAAGCCCATCGCAGCAGCTTTCCTTAGGGCAGGATGAGCTGGAGATCGGGTGTGGAGGGGATCGCACCACGTACCTCCTCTCTTCTGCTTCTGCAAAGTGAGTCTGACACAACGCTGGCGTTGGCTGTGCACCACCAAAATAACACAATAACTCCAGAAGCCATTCTTGCCTCTGTGAGGCCAAGTTTCAGGTTTTCCTTGAATGCAGCGTGTGCCTGCATTGTCCACCGCCGTGGGCTGTGTCTTAATAATCCTGAAAAATTTGGAAATATGCGAGTGGTTCTTTATTTCTTTGCTTTTAATAAAAAGTCTGCAGCGCTGCTTGGGAAGGTCAAGTCTGTTTGACACTGCCAGGATGCTGGTATTCTTGGAACAGCCATCTGTTCAGAGCACAGTGAAAAATAGGTTTGTGACTGCCCAAAGTCACTTTAGCTCATGAATAAAATAATAATAATTAAAAAAAAGTATACCAGTATTTTACCACTTAAAACAAAGACATTACCATTTGGAAAAATGAGTGTTCATATCTGTGACTTGATGAGTGATGGTTTGTTAGTGATCTGACTTAGGTATTATTGGCCCAAAGGAGGACATGGAAATTGAGCCCCTGGGACCGTCGCTGTGTGACCAAAAAGGTCTTGGTCAACAGATCAGCTGTAATGAGTTGCACAAGGGCGCAGGGGAGGGAGGTCAGGGACGCGCCGTGGTGAACCACGCTGACTGGCAGAGCTTGAAATAAGAAAATAAATAACCTGTATACTCCACTCCTATGCGAGGCAGAAACCGGTTTATAGATTATTTTCCCTTTCTTTCTGCTATATTAATACACAATATGAAATTGTGAAAACTTTGGCAGACTGAGAGTCTTTTTTCCGTTTCTTTGTTCCTTTCTTTTTTCTCCCGGCAACTTCAGTGTTTCCTCTTCTCTCTGCTTTTCTATCTTATTCTTCTTCATGGTTTTTGATGTTCTTACCAGCTGCTGCATTTTCATCTCTGTTTCTCCTCTTCTCCCCTCAAGGCATGATCCAAAAATATGATCCAGTGGCTTCTGCAGATTTTATATTTTGCTGGCTGGCCCCAGAATGTGCCATGTTTTGATCATTAAGTTTTACAAGCCAAATACTCGCAGACCAGCTTCTCTTCTTTGCTAATTTGAGACTGTATTGCTGCTTAAATTAGTGAAAATACTTTTCCCATGAATATGATGAGTGTTGATTAATGTATGTGTGTTCCAGGTATGCTGTGGCTTACCTTGTGCTGCAGTGCTCGTCGCTGAGATACCGAAAGCCGCTCTTTGGGACCGTACTTCATGATACAGTGAGTAGAAAATCCCAGATAAAATATTGGAGCCTTTGTATAAGGATGTGACTCAGAAGGGCTAAATATTGCTCCTGCTGCTGTATATAGAGCGGCTGGGCCGGACTCGGGCAATAGCGGGTCTTGGTGCTGAAGGGCTCAAGGGCTGCGTGTGACAGCCTCCTGCCCGCCGTGCCGATGGGATGTCTGAGCACGGTGATGTGTAGTAGCAAGTCGCCGATATTTCCACACAGAGGGCTGGGCTGCGGCCAAGCGAAGAGCTTGCAGACAGGGAAATTCTTACTGGTTCACATGAAATGGGAGTCCATTGCAATAACGTGAAAATAAGAAACTTTAGGAAGATACTGTATGTGGGAGGCTGCTGAAAATGATTAAAATTACAAAAAAAGGTTTCTGGTGTGGAAAGTTTCATTAAAAGTTACATCTCTGAGTTCAGTCTCAATAAGAGATAATGTCTCCAGCTTCTTAAAATTTAATTTGATAGTTTATGAAGAAAATAATTAAAACATATTGTGGCATCAGTCACTTTTTATTTCATAGGAAGTCTGTATAAAAAAGTACCATTCGTACTGCAGCAAGAGTTTATATTGGCCTGCGAATTTCATTTGTCCTTATTGACACAACATCCGCTAATCCAAAGTAAATGGGAAGGAAGTGATTGAAGATTTTTTTTGTAATAAAGGGTGATCTTGACCTTGAGGCTACATAAAGTGCGAGTTGGTGGAAAGTTTGGAAAAGTTGCAGCTTTGTGGGGAAAAAGGATGTTTCTAGTACCTAATAGCAAACTGGTGGTATCTGTCTCCGGGAGATAAAGAGATAAACCAAGAGTTTCTGGGTCCTTTACTCATACCAAATAGTGTATTAGTGCACTGACAGTTTCACTGTGTCGTGTGGAGAATAATACCCAATAATACCACCCTGCCCGTGGTTTCCACGCCATGTCTTCTCTTAGTCACCGCTCACTTGAGGGCAGGTGAGCAAAATATAACCCGCTAGCTGTTCTTCAGTGATCTGGGCCCTGAATCCTGGATGATGAAAAGCTTAACACTGGGGACCTTATCCCCTCTTGACAGACTCCCATTACCTCTGTTCACTGACTCTCCCAGCACACTTTTGCTTTGGGGATAAGCAGGAGAGGAAATGCATCCTCTCGTCACTTACTTTCCTGGGAATCCAAAGCTGGACCACCTTTTATTTGACATAAAACTGATCGTGGCTTTTCCCAGGTCTCTGTCTCCTATTATTACCAGAAAATGTTCAAAAGCGCTTCATCTGCAGGCCATAACAATAGGTTTCAGAGAGTGCTTTGGAGACTGGATTTGCCTCTGGAATGGTTTTAATCAAACTATTTTTTTCTATCACTTTTTGGGCACTTTACAGTTTTCAGTAACTGCCTTGAATCAAGTCCATAAGTATGTCTAACATGCCAAAAATAGATTAATCTCAAGCCTCTATTACAATTACCACTCTGGATTTCTGTATCACTTACCACTTAAGTGGTTTACAAGCAATTACAGACTAAGTCTTCCAGAGCCTCTTGGAAGGAGCATTACCCCACTTTACAGAGAGAAACAGAGCATTGGAGAGGATCGGATCCTGGTCCGCAACGTGCTGAACTCCAGCACCCACCTCCATGAAGAGCAGAAGGGAGGTTGCTCTGCTGGTAATCCAGCTTCAGCAGACTTGCCCAAGGTAATGTAGCAGCAGAAGCAGAAAAGGAGAATCCAGATTTCCTGTGTTCGGTCCTGTCCTTGAGTTCAAGTTAGATTTAGTCTGGTTGATGCACTGCTGCTGACAAGCTTGCTCCTGTTCTTGAATGAACAAGGGTTAGAAGCCCTTAAGCCAGGTAGATGGAAAGACAGATAGATGCTCGAGTCATTGCTTATGTAAAAACAGTGTCTGATGAGAAAGATTAACTACATGTTTGGCAAGCTGCTTGCATAAATCACAGTTAATCCTTTCCCCGTGGCTTCTTAGTACCGAGCAGATTCGTTGTGAATAATGGAACCTGGTGCCATTATATCTGTGGTCTTTCCTTTGTTATTACCTTGAGGAACTGATAATACGAACGTGAAATTAAGAATTACCTGAGGATTTTGTTCAATAAAGTAGCTGGGAGTCTCCCAGCAATCAGAAATAGATACAAGGGTCTCTATGTACATGTTTTCATAACCTTTTTTTTTGGGACTTAGGTAGTTATTTGGTTTAGATACATGGAAATTCATTTGGTGAATACTCTCCCATTATGTTAGGATTCCTTTAGACGTATGTACATGTTTTCATAACCTTTTTTTTTTGGACTTAGGTAGTTATTTGGTGGATACATGGAAATTCATTTGGTGAATAGTCTCCCATTATGTTAGGATTCCTTTAGACCATGTACATCGGAGGTTTGATGCAAGTGTCAGGTCCACTCTGGTTATTTTGGCTGGATGCAGGGAGGGCAGCGGTGTGGCTGTGCCCTGTCCCTTGGCGCAGTGCATGCCGTGGCACCGGGAACTGAGCAGGACAGCCAGAGTTTTGTGTTCCCTAAGCCGTGCGACAAAGCGAGACCCGGCTGCGGTCCAGTGGAGTAAAATCGCCGAACAACTCACCTGCTCAGCTCAGCATGGGGAGGACTGTGCCTCTGGCTTTTGTTGGAAAGACCACAAACTAATTCACTGTGCCACTTCCACTGGTGATGTTACTGGTTTAATTAAGTAAGAGCTTGGGATAAGGAGAGCTCTGGCCTCGTAGCTGAGTTAGTGAGCTCGGTACAGTTGGAGAAGCAAAAACAGGCAGAGGAGCCTGTAGAAGTACACAGAGTGGAAATGGGAGTGTATGCAATAAAGCATAGAGCACGTGGTTAATGCTCGTTACAGGTGGAGAGCTGGAAACAGGCTCTGCAGTGCATACAGTTGGCTGCTGTACAAAAATTGGACAATATTAATTTAAACACTATTGAACAACCGTGATTTTTAAAAAACAGGATTTTGTTAATCTGGTAAGATTAACTTGAAACGTGGTGTTACCATCTCTGCCCTCAACCCTTAATGCCAAAAGGCAGGAAGAATATCGGGAGGACCTGAAAACCTCGGTTCCTCCCGCAGGGGACATGGCGCGATGAAGGAATTTCAGTGGATGTTTGCTGGGCTGTGCTGAGCCGTGCTGGCCGTGCGGGGTCCTGCTGCAAGGACCAAGGGACAAGAACTTACTTTACCAACAGTGATGTTCAAAATGTGATGCTTCATAGTCGTGCAGAGGTACAGCATTATTCTGCCTTTTCTGCTCAGAAAATTACAATATGCAGCACTATAAGACTGAATAATCCAAGTACTGTTGAAAAGACATCTTGTTTTTCCTCCTAGGTTGCTTAATTAATTTCTTACAGCTTTTTTATCCTGTTTGATGAATGTTATTTCAA
>NW_008794173.1:1177558-1187340 GCF_000699145.1 Aptenodytes forsteri | reverse complement strand
GCTGCGCTTGCGGGGTCCTGCTGCAAGGACCAAGGGACAAGAACTTACTTTACCAACAGTGTTGTTCAAAATGTGATGCTTCATAGTCGTGCAGAGGTACAGCATTATTCTGCTTTTCTGCTTCAGAAAATTACAATATGCAGCACTATAAGACTGAATAATCCAAGTACTGTTGAAAAGACATCTTATTTTTCCTCCTAGGTTGCTTAATTAATTTCTTACAGCTTTTTTATCCTGTTTGATGAATGTTATTTCAAACTACTGCCAGAGGGGATGTCAGCAGGGAAAAATGAGCCACCTACATACTGCTTCTAATACAATTGTATCTCCCTTGAAAAACAGAGAACTAATAAAAATAGGTGTTAGCCTATATGCTTGACAGAGAGCATTTAAAATAGTCAGGCATGTTTCTAGTCTAATTATCCTTGTCGAGCCATTTTGTAAACAAAAAAATTTTGTAAGTTAAATAAAATTCAGAGACAGGCCAGGATATTTGAAGCTCCACTTTCAAACCAGCAAAACTACTTGTTCTTTTTCGTGTTGTTACCTCCTATCCATAGACCTTTCATGCCATCTTCCCATGAAAAGAAAAATGAATGCATCTAGTAATATTATGAATTTGATTTGTTTGAAGGTTATGAGACATCTACTTGAGGAAATCTAACAAAATTGGAGAACTGTGCAATGTTTTGTGTGTAGAAGAAAGCCTCCAGGTGGAATTACCTGGACAAGTTTTCATGCCCCTTTATTATCGTGATTAAACTGAAAGGCTAAATATTTGTTGTTGCTAATGCTTTAGATACTGTTAGGGTTTGGAGGCGTCTTAACACAGATACTGACATAACAACAATATCCTCTGAAGCGATCGCAGTGCAAGCAGTTATGAAAGGAAAAGGGATGATTCTGTCTATTTTAAAGATGAAACATGTAGCTGCCTTAGTTAAAGGTAGGGGATGGAGGCGGCTGGGGTCAGTGGCCATGGGGTTTTGTGCACAGAAACGCAGCACCCTGACATGCCGCTGTGCGTCAAGATGCAAGATTAGGTTATTAGAAATTACTCTAATTAGGAAGATTCTTGGGCTGGGCACCCCAATTTAGAGCTTTCAGGGAAGTCAGTATACACTAGCTATTCAGCTGCTGGTTGCACACAGTTAATGTACGTGACTTACGCGTAGCTGCTGCTTCTAGCTTGGCTTGCTGGGGCATTTCCTCCCCTCACAATGCCGAGTGAATAATTTACGGATGAAGTTTGTCTTTTTCTCACATTTATATTTGCCATTTTAAAAATCTTTGCTGAATAATTTATCAAAATAAGCCTTTTTCTTTAGTTCTTTTCTGAGGAGGCTGTAGGAGAAGTTTCTGCTGCCTAATTGGAGGTTCTCAGAATCAAGTTTCTCCTGTGAATACACACCAATTTAAAGTATGTGGTGAATATTTTGTGAATACTTGTAAAGTATTTTGTGAATATTTGCTGTAACTTGAGTGAGTTACTTCTTAAAAACTTTATGTTCTGATGAATGTTTCTCCCAGGAAAGTTCGCTTTTCAATATTTGTGGAAAACACACAAAGGACAAGGACACAGTTGAAGTCTCTTCATTTGCAAATGTATTTGAATATTCATGATGCATATTTTATTATTCACCCATTTTCTGCTCATGTGAATGCAGCATGTCTGTTTTAAGGTAGAATGCATCTGTGGCGATTTGTTTCGTTATCAAAAATATTAATGTTGGGAAAAACTACTGCAAGATTTGGCCAGCAGAAATCCTACTGCCTGGCTGAGGCCTTAAATAAACTCATAAATCACGGAGGTTGTCTTCCTCCCCCAGCTGAGTGGCACAAATAATTAATATTATGGTCAAATACACACAGTGTGTGAATGTTGGAAGGGCCACTGTGACCCCGCAGGTGCGACAGGAGCCGAGCCGGGGCTGTATGGGATGCATTTGGAAATGTCCCCCTCTGGTGTATCACTTCTCATCACACACTGCGCTCAGCAGACTCATATCCCGAGGTGTTTAAAGGAAGGTGAGGATGAAAAACACTTTGGACCCAGTCAGAAAGAAATTAATTTTCCATTTTAAACCAGTGCTGCTGAAAACCATCCCCTCTCTTCTCTGCTCGGCACATGGCATCCAGCGCTTCTCTCCATTTATCTGGTGCCTGTCGACAACTCTTCAAATTGTCTTATGGGAAAATTTCCTCCTACATGTTATTTGAACATTTTTTTTCCCTATCCTAATAAATGATGTTGCCAGCAAAGATTACTTCTTTTCAGGGCTGGCAAACACTATTTCTTACCTGACAGCTTATTGGGAATACAACTGGAAAAAACATGATAACATTTAAAAAAAAAGCGTGATGGAATAAAGGGAGAAGAGAGATTTGTATCTCCCACCTAGTAGTTGCAGACCGAGGAAGTTCCTACTCTGATTATCTCCGGAGTGCGCAATTTTTCTTAGTGGACCTGGTGATTAAGTACTTAGCTGAAAAGCATGAGTGTCATGGGCCACTGGCTTCCCAAGGTCGCTGTGCTGGCACATGGAGGAAGGTCCCCACCGTCACCTCATGAGTGGTGTGGGCTGTCCCTTCTGATGGAGCGGTGGAGGAGATGACTTCTGCCCGCCTGACGGTGGTGGCGTGGTGGGGAGCCCGACACCTCAGACTTCGTTATTTTTACATGCCGTGCGCTTGGTTCCTGTAGAAGGAGAGTCTTCCCATTTGTCTTCTCTTTGAAGGCACAGATGTTCTTACCTCCAAAATGTCCTCACCGCTCCTTGGTGTGCTTTCAGATTGTGTGACCCACCGTGATGCTAAATAATATCCTGCTGCCTCTGCTGATTGTTTTGGTGCAGTAGCTGTAGAAGCTGCTAAATAAGAGCTACTTTGGTAGGTCCAGGAGTGGCATCTTGCATACCTGAGATCCTTTCAGATCCTCTCTAGATCTAAGCTTACTTGTAGTTTAGTTTGTTTGAAAATAATGAGAATTGCATTGGTCAAACAATCCGCATGTTTGTAATCTCTATTAAATAACTACTTTCTTGTAGGTGCTGTTGATCTTCAAGATGTTGAGCAAAGTCACTGGAAGTAAGGTACCTCACTGCACAGAAGTTCAAACCCAAGTGGGAATACCCACAGCAAACATGATTTTTCTCAAACCAATAGAAACTTTTAAAATTAGCTGTTTATTCTAGTTCTTCTGTGTTTGTGGGGTGTGTGGGGGTGGTATGGTACAGCGCACTTGTTTTAACTGGTACAAAATCAGCAGTATTGAAAGTTAAGCAATTTTTCTACATGCTTTGTCCTTTAAGCAGAATTTCTTAATTATTTATATAGCCCTGATTTGCTATCGATGGAGGAGGTATTAAGAGATATCTACTGTGATCTTTTTCTGGAGACGTCATACACACCCTCCAAAAATAACCTATTTTCAGCAGCAGATAATTCATCCACTGTCTCAAAGTATAATCTCAAAATCTCAATACCTTGGTTTAGTTCTTAGCCCATTATGTCAATAATCCCTTAATCTACTGCTATACTTGCTTATTCATGTATACATTGAACTGTACTGGGAAATACCTTGTTGAAAAGAGAAGTTATCAGCAGTTATTTTATTATTCTATAATTGCAGGATAGTACCTGTGTATTGGGGGAGGGAGAGGGAAAAGTTACTTGTCAATTTTATTGAAACTCATTGGGAAGTCAGCATAAAACACCCCAAAAGATTTGCTTTCCAAAACCAGCCGAGTGCCCTTCCCCCAGAGTCTGCCCAGTCGAAGAAGTAACCGGGCACACTGAGGACTGAAAATCTTGGCCAGAGGATCACTACGAGGTGACAGGATATTCTGGCTGCAAGCACGGACTAGTGAATGTACTTCTTACTGTGTCAGACAGTACGGGAGAGGAGATGCACAGTGCTGTAGCTTTTAGCTTAGTCCTGTGTGTGTAATATAAATATATAAATGTTTTCTGGTTTTCCTGTTGGATCCTTAGTGGGGGAGCTGGGAGGAGGAGGGGAACAGCTGTGCATCTGAACTGACTTCAGACGAATCAGCACATTTACCTTGGACACCATCCCGACCTTCAAAATTCAGGGGAGAGCAATCAGTCCTGACGAGAGGTCTTTTTAGGACTTCTAGATTGTGTTTATTCTCCCTCACTCTTATTTCAATTACTGAAACATTTATATAATTCAAAAATTGATTTTAGTGCAGCAAAGAAAGCTATAGACCAGATACGGTATTTTCTTTGCTATATAGCCCGTAACTAACAAAGCAACAATTTCTTTATTATAGGGTGAAAGCGCATCTAAGAAATATGCTGTCAGTGGTGTCAAGAGGAATGTGGCATGCTGCACCATTTCTGGGCATTAATACTTTCATTTATTTTCAAATAGTTTGCAGAGCAGCTGACACCTGGCATATAGACTGTGCGCCATTAAATCAAATTGAATAAATGTCTGAAAGAGGTTTTGGAATTACTGTACCATTCAAACCCTGTACTGTCACTGTAAGGCAAAAGAAGAAACATACGCTATTAAAATTTTTCTTATAAGATGCAGTTCACTCGCCCATGCACTGTTTGCACGGAACTTACTCTTGTAAATTTAGGGTACGTGCTATTCTGCATAGCAGTGAAGCATATCCTTAAGTCTCACTGAAATATAGAAGAAGACAGGGATTAGGAGTCCTTCCTGAGGAGCCGGAACAGAACCCATTAAGGTATTGCAAGTCATGCAATTCAATGGCCCTGAAAGTATAATTTGATTGTAATTCAGGAGATTACTAAAAGGAAATCCATACTAGGCTGTAAGATAAGCAAAAGCGAGAAGTGTATTTACTACGCGTGGTTAAATGTGAGGTGTGTGAGTCCCTTATCTCTTTTGTCTGCAGTTTATCACCACTGAAGGCAAGTAAAAGAGGAATAACATCTAAAGATTGGATTAAGCTTTCCCAAAGGCCTTATGGGAGTTATTTCCATTTCACTCTCCTCTGGATTAGCCTAACTCCTTCAGGCTATTTCCAAATCTGAAAAGGAGAAGGTCTGGGTGCATGGGAGGGAGGGGAGGATGGCCAGCGCATTGTTTCTTCGTGGAGGAATTTGCCTTTGACTTCTGTAAAGGAATTAGGAGACCTACAAAGTCCTACCTGAGTGCAGGACTTCTCTGCCTGTGGAGCTTTTGTTTTCAGATTCCTTTTTGCTATGCAAGCTTATTGCTTTGTAATGGGTGTCTCTTATAGGGGTTTATTATAATCATTATTTATTAGAAGAAACCTGGGTGCTCTCATATCTTGCTGTGGTTATACTCACTGCCCTTGTCTACAGCTCTAGTTACTTCGGTTCAGTTTATGCATGTGAAATAGCTAATGAAATATTGCAGTGGACTTGAGGTGGTTGCGTTTATGTGCTACGATACTGAATTTTTTTTATGTTATCTCTTTGTTATTGTGTACAACCTTGGAATAAGCCCTTTCTAAAATACACCTAAATGAAAGGCAGATGCAAGAAGTGTAACGAAGAGCAATGTTCCCTTGACTGCAGACAAGCATGTGAGGATGCCTAATGTGCTGAAAGGGCAGTCTGTCCAAGGTGAAAATAGAGGCGGCGCCATCGAGAGACGATGCGGACACCTGCCATGTACACGCAAGAGACCGACACCGCTAAAGAAAAATTACTCAGACAGAGAGAGAATGCAGAGCACCACACGTTGGTGTTTCCGATTAACTTAACTTTCATTGTATGAATCCTTAACTTTCATTGTAGGAATCAAGAGGAAAAAGGCAGCCAGTGTCTCTCTGCAGAATCCTACCTGGCTCACGGTGTGACTTGGAAACAGCCCCAGGTTTTCTGTATTTGATTTCTGTGTGAGAAGGGCTTCTGCAGCAGCAGAGCACAGGGTGCGCTTGGTCCTGTTCTGGCGCAGGGAAAGGATGCCGCTGCTTCTGATATGGTGAAATCCAGTCTCTGTCAGTGCCTCCGTTCCACCTGCATTATATTAATTTCAGTAGAAATGATGCAGTCTGGGTGCAAGGTGGTTCTCAATCATAAGTGTTAGTTTAGACAGGGTGGGTTATCCAAGTGAAGGCTGATTGTGCAGAGGAGATCATTTTGTGGTTCATAAGTATTTACTGTCCAAATATGCCAATTTTTTCTTAGCCTTTTCCAAATATATCATAATTTGCTTTACATGCACGTGTGTGAAAAAGAGAATGCACTTAAGGAATATTATGTTTTACTATTCCAGTGACAGCTTAACTTAGAAGAAGTGATCACAAATAGAGACTCATCACTTTCCAGCTAATACCACGCTGTTTGCAAATGGAACAGGAGAAAACCTCTGCATCTCCGAGGCTCTGACAGGTAACGGCAAGGAAGTTTATAACAGCCCTTGGAGCTGAAATGAAGGGCAGCTTTCCCTGCTTTTTCGTTTTGAGGAGGCAGGCAATGACTCTTTCTTGCCCACTAATGGACAGTGCTGATCAGCACAGCATCTTCCCGTTCGTGTCGGACCTCTGATTTTCAAGGCCCACACGGTTCTTTTTCTAACACTTTCCTTATTTCTCTCTGGTTACTGTTGGGACTGCTGCATCTTCTTTGAGCTCCTGGGCACTATGAGACATCTTCTAGATGTTGAATCTTGTCATTTTTGATAAATCTCTGTGAACCACAGAGCTCAGCTGAAACTGCAGCTCAGCATCCTGAAGTGCCAGTTTAATCTATTTCTAGCATTGGAAAAAACGGGGGGGGGGAGCGAAAAAACTCATGGCTTTATACTAGTAATAACGATGGGAACAAATTGGCTTTCAGAAAATAATTTAATCCCTAAAGTATTGGAGATGGCTTTTGAGTGTCATGTTTAACAGAGCCTAAGGTAGGGGAAGTGTCCTGTTTTTGTGGCTTGTATTAAAAAAACCTAAACCTTCTTCCTCTACAAGTTCATTAAAGTGCAGTTTTATTTTACTATTTTCCAGACTGAAACTGCAGGTGGAACAGCCTTCTCTTGGAAATCTTGGGGATTGTTTTTGCCTTAGCATCGTCAGATCACTTGCGTATGTGCCCTTCATAGTGTTTTATCTGAGCTTGTGATCTGAAGGGATTTGAGTATTAATCATGACGGTGGAGAGGCCAATGGCAGTTCTTTTTAAGAGATGATTGATTACTCACCAGGAGAGCTAGAAGACGCTTTTAAAGACAAAAATGGGTGCTGGCTACCTATTTGCCATTGGAAAGCCAGCAAAATTAGGTCTCTGTGTCTTAGGCTTTGAAATTTCCCTCTGGATTCACGAGGGTAAGAGAACAAATTTCACTACTGTTTTCATAATTCCATCTGGGTTAAGACAGTCCTTAACGCAGCAGTTGCCGTCAAATTAAATGTCAGACGAATGCCACAGAAGATGAGAATTAAAATTCGGATGCTGCGTCTGCCTGGTTCTCAGGATCAGAGTTTATTTCCTCGCAGATGCTAATCAGCAGCTTTGCTGGCTCTGGACGGGCTCCAGCTCTCCAAGAGGCCATGGATGGAGTTTCTGGATGTCGCCCCGGGCTGATGGTAGACAGGTCTGTGGTTGTGTGCCTGCAGTAAAATGGTAAAACCCATCCTTCTGTTTCAGCCTGCTCTCTTTCTCAGGCCAGCAAATTCCATACTTATTATAGGCTGCTTAAGGTGTTTTAGGACAAGCCCCTTCTTTTCACATATTTTTACTTGTGGATTCCCTCTATGCCTGGACATCTCTTTTTTTGTGTGTTTAGGAATCACTGGTTCAAATTAAAACTGTTCAGTATGATGTCTTGTCAAGGTTCATGCCCTTCAAAACAGCATCCCTGTTTTAATGTTTGGGTTGCTTTAGGTTTCTCTCCAAATACCTTTAATTATCTAGAAAATCTGCAAGTATATCTATAAGTATATAGAGTATATAGAGGTACATGTAAATGCACCTGTAAGTGCATTTAGGCCAGGTATTAGGAATAAACAGGATCACCACCTATTTAGCATTCAAGTTCACCATTTTCATTTGTACTGTGGTTGTGACATATAAATCAATTCCTACAAAATAAAACTGCTTTGTCTAATAATCCTTTGTGCCAGGGTTATCAATAGATCATTAGTCGTGCTTTGCATCTGTCAATAAAAGCTGCAATTGAGAAAGAGAGAGCTCAAGGAAAGAAGTGACTATATTCTATATGGGAAGATGTCTTCCACTTTGGCCACCCTTTCTCTCCTTTCAGTTGTAGGCTGCATGGTGTGGTCGCAACATACGCACAGCTTTTTTTCTCTTGAAACATCTTAGAGGCTGGTATAAGGTTTCATTTATTCCTGAAGAGCCCAGAAGGGCTCTCGAGTCTCTGAGCTATATTCACACCATGAAAACGCCTGTGTGAGAAACTTCCACAACAGGATCAGTAATTATTTTAGCTGTCCTTTGGGTTTTGCCACTCATCCAAAAGGCACTCGTGCAAAGGCAAGTTGTCCCTTCCTGGCTAGAAATCAGTGTGCCTCTGACCAAGATGACAGCATGCTACATGCTGACTAATGAGTGCCCCTTCCTGGGCCATCTAGGTGCTCCTCACTCATTACCCCGGTTTATGTAGCTTGACGTGAGAGATTGGATGTTATCCCAGCAAGGTGGCATGGC
Source organism: Aptenodytes forsteri (assembly GCF_000699145.1). NCBI lineage: Eukaryota > Metazoa > Chordata > Aves > Sphenisciformes > Spheniscidae > Aptenodytes > Aptenodytes forsteri. Next base: position 1,178,707 of record NW_008794173.1, on the reverse strand, counting down.
TTCAGGCGATGATATTTTACTCCCATAATCTTGCCAAGTTCATCTTAGCAGCATTTTGTGTTCTGGTTCCTCTCGATCTGTGTCACTGAACTCTATACGTGCCGGAGACAATGTGTGTACCACCTCTGTGTCAAAGTTGACCAAACAAAACTTCAGCACGCCGTTGGTAGTTTCAGCTTTTTATCAATTAATTAGAACTCTACATTGTTTGACAAGGAGGTCAACAAATAAATTGTGTCGTTAATTAGACACCAAATAATTAGTTGATGGCTCCTGGGATGCCACTTGATTTCTTTTACCACGGTCATTATATAGTTACAGCAAGTTTTACTAATGATCAGCATGCAATAGTTTCAAAATTCATCAAACCAGTAGAAGTTGAGTAGTGGAGCAAAACATCTGCATCACCAAGGTGTTTGGAAGTCCCGGTCTTCTGCAGCAGTGGTGTACAGGAGCCTTGGCTGGGTGTACTCGGTTGAGTACAAATGGGATTTCTGGTCACAGAGGGACTTCTCTTAGTTACTTGGAGGTTGAGCTAGGAGGTGCAGTAGCACAGCTGTGCCTGTCGTCCTGCAGCCAAGAAGGCTCTGCAGGCTGGAGGCTGGGCTAGATGATAGCTGCAGACTGGAGCTCCCCCATGACCCTACGGTTAGGGTATGAGTCGATTCAGCACATCTAAGAGAAGCAGAGAGTTTATGTAGCCCCATAAAGTGATTGCAAGGACCTCAAGGGATATGTAGAGTTTCTTCTGAAAAAAGCAGCTAAGTGAGACAAAACCCTCTGGCCTTCTGGTACACCAGAAACAAGTTTTTTGAACATATATGTACCATGAGTAGACCAAGTGAAAAGTTTTGACTGAAAAACTATTTTGTCAGCATATTGTTTCAATGTGAATGTTTCATGAAAGCCTTTTGATTTCTTCAGATTTTCTTGTTAGAAAAGCATCAATCATGGTTTTGGGTAATTCTGGTGCAAAAAAAGTCTTCTTCCAATTTATTTTATTTCCTTTTTGCCACAGGGAAAAGAACAGAAGATTGAAAAGTTATAATGTCTTCAGAATACAAAAACATTTTCTCATACCCTTTGTTTCACAACGGTCATGGTAACCTCAGCGCCGGCAACTGAGCCCCACGCAGCCGCTCGCTCACT
>NW_008794173.1:1161004-1177162 GCF_000699145.1 Aptenodytes forsteri | reverse complement strand
TCCCTTTGGCCAGTTTGGGTCAGCTGTCCAGTCTGGGCCCCCTCCCAGCTTCTTGTGCACCTCCTCGCTGGCAGAGTATGGGAAACTGAAAAGTCCTTGACTTAGTGTAAGCACTGCTCAGCAACAACTAAAACATCAGTGTGTTATCAACATCACTCTCATACTAAATCCAAACCACAGCACTGTACCAGCTACTAGGAAGAAAATTAACTCTATCCCAGCCAAAACCAGGACAACAACGTACTGCTGAAAATGACAAATGGGAAAAAAAAAAAAAATTTGCAAACTGAAAAAAATAATTTATTTTGAAATTTGTTTGCCTTTTTTGAAAAGTCAGTCTTATTCATATGTAAGTTAGAAAAGTGATCTGGTACCGCTAGGCTACAGTTGAACAAAAAAGATTTGTATATAAAAGACTGAGTGATTTTAAACTTCTTCTTGTGTTACAGTATTTTCTATCAATATTTCATCCTAAGAAGTCAGTGCAGAGACTTTGAGTCTCGCTTTGCTGGCGCAGGTAAGCTGTCTCTCTGTTAAAGTGTCATTCTTCAATGTTTTTCTCTGCTGATAAAAGTTAGCAAGGGGAATGAAAAGGGACAAATGCTCATAGCTATCCAGAAAAACAAGGAGAGAATGGAAGAATTTTAGTTCCTTTTGAAACGACATCTCTTCCCTTCTGGCTGCAGGAGTCCCTCCCTCTCAAAGCAAGCCCTAAGTGTGTGTCCCATGATTCATGCACCTACGGACTCCAAGATGACGAGGTGCACTGCCATGGGCAAATATTGCCCGCGACCACCTTCTCCTGCAATTGCCTACTTTGAATGTGGCACAGTGAAAAGTAGTTCCATTAGCAAGTGATGCTCTGGGCTTATGAGGAATGCTTGAAAATCTGTATTCATGAGCATTAATGATGGGAAATTTCTAATCTTTCCTTTGCTCCAGGCCAAATGCGGATGTTATTCAGAAAGATTATCCAGTAGGGTCAGCTTAAACTGAGCTTTCCTCAACTATCCTAGATTTTTTTTGAATAAAAACTCTCCAGTGCGCTCACCCCACCAAAATAACAAAAGTTGTCTCCAGAGCTGCTGCGTAGTGCCACGTGGTCGGCTGACAGCAACTGCAGCAACAGGCAAGATTAAGCAATGGGAAAACGGGACAGGTAGAAGATAAGAGGATATTTGGCACATTTATCCGCTGTCTGCTCCTTGCAAAACTCTTCCAAAGCCTGACTGTAGCTCTGACTGTCACGCTGTGTTTGAAGACCAGATCCAAGAAATGACTCAGGGCCCATCTGTGTTGCCAAATAACTTCACTCCATTGTTTGCTCCTGGTCTTCGTCATCTGACTGTCCATGCTAGATGCTGTTTTGAAGTGAGCCAGCTAGTTTCCTCCAAGAGGAAACTCTCCAGGGCTGCTGTCACAGATGCAATGCGTATTCTCATCATCATGCTGTCTCACAGCTCTGATGAGCTGTGAAACATCTCTGGTATCATCTCAGCTATGTTGGACCAACGTCGCCACTCTGCCATAGGATTGCCTTACGGGTCCCAGCAGGTGTGCAGTGCGGATGAGGCCATCTCATTCAAGAGGGAACTGGTGCTGAGCAATGCCCTCAAAACCCGTAGGCCAAAGAGGGAAGAAGTTGTTCAAGGTTGGACTGATGAGCGTACAACAGGGGCAGTTTGCTCTGACCGTGTGGCTTTGCTGTGCCCGTTGCGGGGAGTTGCCTTAGTTGTGAGTAACGCATGGGTTTAGTAACAATTTAAAATTTACAGCATACTGTGAAGGTAACTTTGTGTGGGAATCCACAGCTATATTACTTTTTCTAGTTTTATCAACAAATATAGCCTTTCTTAACAGCCTTTCTACCCTTTTGACTCACAATTTCTTTTTGAATGTGTTATAAATAGCCAATGCTCTAGATCAGGTCAGTTCCCTAGGGAAATAAGTGCATGCCACTTATATATTAGAGGTTAAATTCTTCCTTGCCTTGTACTCACTAAGTACAGCAATAGGGGAGCTGTAAGGCAGGAAAGAACTTGATACTGTGTACAGAAAGTATTTTTAAAGATTTACACTAATTGCATTTTTAGAAGCTTTATTATAAGGTCATTTTATTTCATCAAAGGACCAGTAATTAATTTTACAGAAGATGTTAAAGAGAGTAAACTCTAAACTCTCTGCTCTAACTTGGACCTTGACATTAAAAGTACAAGATTTGTGCAAACTGGGCTTTCAAAGATATGCTCGTTGTTGGCTGAGCGATGTGTCGCGGTGAAAGAGATGGCAGGGCAGGGGAGAGGTGTCTGAGCTTCCTTTAAACCAGCCAGCGGAGGAGCCAGCAGCAGTCCAGCCACGCCGCTGCCCAGCACAGCGCAACCTGATTTCTCTCGTCAGAAGCTGGGCAGTGCGCCTTGCTGGTAACGGCGCCTCTAGTCCTCCAAAGGTTGCAAAGATGGATTCTCCGTGCAGGGCGAAAGACAAAGTATGAGGGATGCATGTAATTATATGGCGATTCTATTGTTTTTTCCAGAAATGCTAATTGACAGCTAGTCAACCAGCACAAGCCACTGTGTGTTTCTTCTCCTCTGCCATCTGCCGTGGTTGCCCTCTTCCCTCCCTACTCGTGATAGAACTGTCTTTTCCTCCATCCAGCTAAGCTTCCTGGACAACTGATCCCCCTTTTGCCACTGCTGGACCGGTGTCACAAGGCTGCTGAGAAGACATGACCTGGAGGAGGTGGGTATAAAAGCTGACCACCCGGCAAGTTACCCACCCACTGACACTTTGGTTTAGCTCCTCACTCAGAAATCTCTCTTGATTCTAATAAAGAAACCAAAACAAAGTGCGGTTTGAAGAAGCTGTAATCTGTCTCATGCACTGGTGAGACAAAATCCCTCTCCTCACTGGCTGTGGGAACTGTACTCCAAAATTTACAGCAGTAGACTCTTTCATACTGCTGATGTGTGAAATGTAATTTACTCCTTTCCCATAATGAAAAATGTTTAGATACAGGTGAAAAAACCTTCAACCTATTTTGACCCTATGGAAGGTCGAAAGAAAAGCCTAACTGATTCAACATTGCCTTTTTTTTTTTTTTTTTGGAAGGATGCTATTCATACTTTGGTTTAATAATCCAGCATAGAAGAAAACAGCATGATTCGAGCCAAGGAGAAGTGTAGAAAGAGTGAATAACGACAGCACAAATCAGCAGTAAAGAAGCAGTCTGCTGCAACACCTGTACAGAAAGCCCGAGGCCAGCGAGGAAAGTGGCAGAAAGATTGGAATGGGAAATGGCATGGGGAGCACCATATGCACCGAGCACCGAAAGGCTGAGAACAGCATTTTAAGCTATTCTAAAGATGGGGGAAATGTCTCTGTCCTTGAATAAGGGCAAAGAGAGAGAGGAATTTTGAAGACGGACAGTTTAAGACCATACTTTTAATGTTAGGCAAGTGCAGCTTTGCTTTTCTTTAAAATACAGTGTGTTGATGCTAATGAGGCTCTGTAGATGTTCACAGGGATGCAGTGTGCAGACAGGACTCCAGCACGGCTGTTGGGTATCTCTTTAGATGAGAAATAAGTATTGATATGGTTGCATGAAGTTTACAATAAAAAGCAATCCGTTAGTCAACCCAGCAAATTAACCACTTTGAACACAAATTAGGGAGAGCTGCTGTTTTGCTTTGTTTGCTGTGTTCTTGTTTTAGATAGGGTTTGATGCAGAAATTGTTTGAAGCAGGAATATCGTTGAATAACATTCTCAAAATAGCCTCTGCTATACTATTAGGATGTTTAAAATCTATATAATGCTAGATTTTTCTACTAAATATATTTTCTTCCTAATTTTGAATTTCCCTAACCTGCTGAGTCTGTTCCACTTGGGATAAAATAGAAGCGAATGTATTGTGTGAAATCAAAACAGGTTGTTAAAGCCATCCCACGGGAAGCAGGGTTAAGGTCCCTTCACCAAAGCAGGCAGACAGTACGTTATTGTCTTTTCTGTGGGTTTTTTCCCTACTTTTTGTTTTAAATGAATACTGCTGGAAGATGAAGGTGGGCCACTTACCTGACTTGCTTTGGTACCTAAGTCAAGGAGAGAATTCATGGCAGAGGGTCCCGGAGCTGTTGGACAGATAACCTCCTGGTCAGAGATGGAAGCTTCCCAGGATTTTGGTCTGGGTGAACTTACTTCCTCCTTCAGGTCTCTTCCTTTAATAAGGACATAAAGTGAGGTCTTCTGAATGGCCTAAGTGTTTGGTTTCTATTTTCCCTCGGTCAATATATTATGTCGTGAGCTTAGAGCTGAAAGTCAGCGCGAGTTTGCTGTTGACATCAGTGGAGGTGGGAAGCAGCCAGGCGCCCCTGACGTTAAGGGCATCGGCATCCCGGAGCCAGGCGGGACACCAGGGCTCGGCTGGAGAAGCTCTACCAGAGTCGCACATCTTTATCATCCATTTACTGGTGACTGCAAGATGTTTTGCATAGGTTCCCTTTCTTCTTACCTAAATGTGAACACGTACAGATCAATCAACCGAGCTTGAAAATCTTCCTGGTTCTTTTATGAACATTCTGCTTCGTTATTCCTTTCATGTGTTTTGCACAGAATGAGCCAACACCAAGAAAGTAACTTAGTGTGGAGGATCAGAAATACCTTTTTTCCCCTCGTTTTTCAAAAGGCAGTACACATAAATTGAATGTTGTCTGTACACAGAGCTGCCATTTTCCATATATAACCAAGGTGTCATGCAGCTCATTATTTCATCATGGTTAGGAAAAAAAATCAGTGTCAACAACCAAGGCTTGTGACTGTCGTTGGTTTTATTAAAAGCAAAAACGTTTGATCTTTTGAAGAAAGAAAAAAAATCAGCTCCTGTATTTTTTTTAAATATTTTGCACTTGGTCTTATCTAAAAGCATCAAAAAGTGAAAAATCTAATGTGACATTATACAATCTAGTGGCCCCTAATAGCCAGTCACTTCACCAATTTTTCGAAGTTTATCTTTAATCTATTACTCCCAAACTAATTAAGGACTGAATGCCTTTGGACTGATTTTCATTTTGTCTTGAGTTATTGTGACATCTTTACTACAAATTCTTTTTCAGTCTAATTAAATTCCTGCAGCATAAATGTCATTATTAATATCATCACCTTTCCTAGACTAACTTTGCCTTGGTCTCCTGATAACTGTGCATTGTAGACTACCTCCCTTTTTTCCTGCTTGATATTTGAAAAGTTTGGCTTGAAATAAGAATATCTCGAGGCTTAGCATAGACAGAGAGTCCATTAATATATTAATTCAAATTGATAGGTTTTTATTAAAAAATCCAATAGTTATGCTATTATATTAGTTTTCAGAAGAATATTTCAAAACTCATTTAAAACTTTTCTTTTTATCTTCAAAAATCATTCCTGGATGCTAAGAATTCTAATAATTTGAGGATTAGAAGTAATTCCCACTTACATGGCAAAAATTTCTAATCAAATCATTAATGCAGGTGGAAGGGGGACTCACTAAAAGAGTATATGTGGGACAGCGGAGGACTGCCAAAATGAGTATTCGTTTCCTCAACCCAAAAGAAGCTCTTCTGTGGGCTCTCTGCAGAGGACAGGACACCATCCCAGGAATGGTGGGAGCTCAACGCAGGACCAGTAGGTGGGTCCTTTTTTCCTTTGCAGGTAAATATAAAAAAGAACTACCATGAAAAAAAGAATTGATATGAAAATTTAATGAACTATCCATTAGTTGGGCTAACATTATCTTGATAACTTTTTGTTAATTGTGAATTTAATAATGATCTTTTTAGCTCTAAATCCATCAATCAGTAATACAGAGATTTTCTGAAGGGCACAGGTGACAGAGAATTACCTTTTGCGGGAGGTGTATTAGGAGTAAATGAACAAATTGATTCCTAGTCTAAAAAATTGATAGATTTATTACGGTGAAGTTTTGATCTTTGATCTCTCAAAGTTTTGATGAGCATTAGTGGTATTAGAATTGCAGGTCCAGACATCCAGAACAATCTATTAAGTTAATAGGCAGTGAGAGTTTGAGATTGATTGCTACAGTCACAACATGAAAGCTGAAATTTGTTTTGTAGGTATAGATAACTGGGCCAGATTCTGGCACAACTGCAGAGATGTGTGTTACTACAAAAATTGTCGGCTTAAATTCTGATGAACTAAAAAGGAGAATAAAATGCTATTCAAAAAGGGTGAGACTCTCATAATTTGATTCTAATAAAATAGTCCTAAATTCTTCACAAGCCCATATGAGTTTAGGCAAGCCTAAATAAGTATAGAAAGGCTATTAACTTTGTATTGGCTCTACAGCACAACCTACATCAGCCCCTTGAGAAGCCATGATGCACAGTAGCAGCATAGTCTGTATTGGGATGACATAATTAATGAAGTCTCTGGAATCTTCAAATCAAAGCAGAGAGAAGTAGGAAGTTTGCTACTGCTGTGAAATCCTCCTTCCCACCCTGTATCCACTGTAGCAAATCTCTACCGACCCAAGGGATGCTCTGGAGGGTTCGGCTGGTGTTGCACCAGCCCTGCAAGCAGAGGGCTGTGCCTGCTGAAGCAGCCCTGTAACGGACGGCCAAAAGCTCTCCAAAGACTGATTCAATTGCCAAGTTAATGTATTGAACAAAGTGCACTTCAATAATTAAATTGCTCCGATGCAGTTGCCGACATTCTACAATCCTTTTTCTTGCGCTCTTGCTTATATTTTGACTGTTCTTGAAGAAGTCCACACTTCCAGAGCTTCCTTGGTGCTCCCTGCATTTTATAGGTAAGCCCTCGACGCCGTTCCTTTCTCTCTCTGTCATCATGAGACTCAAAGGGAGAGGGGTGTCTCGCGTGTATTCGAAAGCCTGGTCCTGAGCTGTCAAGTGAGGCAGACGGTCCCAACACACCCACTCAGCTCAGAAATCCTCTGGTCTGATTTTAAACATGGTGCAGTGGCTTATCTACTAAATAAAATCTAAATGAGAAATGTTGATACTTAATGAAATATAAGTTTGGGGATTTCACATAAGAAAGCTGCTGTCACGGCTTTAATTTATTAGGGGAGAGTTATGTGCAGATGGTATATACAGAGTTATTTCCTGACTGTACTCCAAAGTAAGTTGATTTGTGGTTTAATGACTTTTATCAAAATGAAATAAGCATTTGATCTTTGGATTTGATCTGGCTATATCTGCAGCTGCTACACCACTACAGCAATTACTTCCAAACTGGGCTTTTTGCCCAGGCAAATGGAGTTCGTCCTTGTTTCATGTCTCATTGACTGTCCTGATAATACACACAGTGGTACTGTAGGTTTTTTCTTCCTCTAAATTTGATAGGTGTGAAAGTAAGAGAGTAATACCCTTTTTTTAGTATCAGTGTTGTTTTATTATAATACATTCGCTACCACTGGTTAATTTTATCTTGAAGCTGCTCCTAACTAAAATTTAGTATAAGAATGTGTAATTTTCTCTACGTAATCCTTCTATGCCCTTTTTATAGAGAAACAAGAAATTAATTTATGAATTCTAAATCTGGGAGCCCTCGTGGTAATCTTCACATCTGTCTGTGTGGTTTAGGGATGAAGTTGTAGCGATACGTTGTGCGCCCACACCAGACTAAATCCACTCCTAATATATTTCCGTGGAAGGCAATAGAGCTATACTAGGAATAAATTTACCCCCTTGTATCCATCTAGGAAAGAGTGCTCTTTTTCACGACTGGCTAACTAATTACTTACAGAACTAAATTGTAGCGTGTTAAGATTAGCAATTCTTTTTCCAGGACAATACTTCTTTCTTTATTTACTGTTCAGGACAAGATTTCCCGAAGTTCATCCCCAAAAGCTCCTAGTGAGAGCTCGTCGTCAAGATTAACAGTTCTTAGGGCTTGGTGCTGCCAGCTGTGACTTTCATGAGTAGCCCCAGCTCACGCCAGCTGCATTTTTGACCAGAGTGTAGGAGACAGCAGCTAATGTGATGGCTTGCAGCTAGCTCACCTGGCTGAGGACTAACTGAATGAAGCTGCTGGTTTGCGGTATGCAGTGCATTCTCTGAATAAGACGATGCTGGATGAGGATGCTCTGGAAACAACCTAGGTTTGCAGCTAGCAGACCTGAAGGCTGCAGATTCACAATGTCAAGGAGATGCAGTCGCAAAGAATTACAAAGCAAATTAAAGATTTTTGTTCTCCCCTTGTTTACAGTCACATTGGGAGAAAGCGCACCGCACTTTGTGTGGTTGGAAGCTAGATTTTTAAATTGTCTTTTTTTGGTAGGATATTTCTTAGAGATATGCGATAAAAATGGCAATAACTGGAAAGTGACTGGTGAATGAGTTGCCTGTAGATTTGCAGTCCTACCAGAAACTATGTGGGAAGGCGGATTGTCATGAGAGCTCTGGAAGGTTTTCCTGTGCCAGGGTTGCTGCTGTGTCTTTAGCATATCAAACTACTTGCATAGTACTTGCTTCTTAATCCAGGAAAATTAAAACCACCAGTGATAGCTACATTGTCTAGCCATCTGCTCTCCCAGGTGCTCCCACGCCTGATCAGAGATGAAGTGGTGTGACCTAGAATCCTACTGCATATCTGGGATCATTCCCAGCACAGTCCCAAGCTTCAATCTTCTGCATGACATCAGATAAAGTAAACATCAAGATTTGATGCGAGAGCATATGTCCATTGCATAATTCATTAGAGTTCTTCTCTGGAACTATTTTTAGATATTTTTCAATCAGAATTAGAGGGTGAGGATTATTCAGGAAAAAAAGATAAGAAAATTATGGGAGTTTTCAGAAACATGTCTAGGTACTTCTTGTGGGACCGAAAGCAAATTTGGCAATTCAGCTATGTGTGTTTGTTTTTTAAATAATTATCTCCATCTTGGACAGTTCCACAGTCCTTCACGGCAGCTCAGCTGTGAGATGGTGTAAATCCGATAGTGGCATGGGAAACCTGCTCCTTTTTTACTTACCACTGTTGCTAAAACCCCTGTCAGGTCAGACAACAGAATTCTTCCCTCACACCGATTTCAGAGCTGTATCACTCCATTGCCTTGAGTGCGGTCGTTCCCGATTTCCACACACGAGACGCATTCACAACTATTTACCTTCTGTTTTGCAACGTACCCACTAAGTGTTGGTACGACGTGGCAGGCAGAGTAGATGGTTAACCTGCCCAGGCTGTGCAAAATGCCTCATAACTGCAAATCATTGCAGCACTTACAGCTTGTTCTCTTGTGTCAGCAAGAAAATGTGAAATGCATTCAGCTTGTGTGGGACACCTGGGATGCTCATGTGTTCTTAAATGAAGGCAGTGCATGCACCCTTTTCCTTGCCTCATTTCACCTGACACACACAGTATGAACGGTTTTGCTGTAAGAAAGTGAAAAAAAAAAAAAAAAAAAAAACCCTCCAACCCCCCAAAAAACATATTGTACAGTATGAGTCACTGAAAAGAAATGGAAGGAGGAGCTATTTTGAGGGCTTTTACATCTTCCTTATTGCTAGGAGACTGCTTCCCATGCGTGCAGTGCTCTTCAGGCTCTCAGCAGCTGCCTCATTTGTACAGCAGCATTGAGGGCAATTTACGGAGCCGTTTTGTACCAGAGAAGGAGAAGCAAACTTGGATGGGAGCTTATTTTAATTTTCCAGTCTTTCTGAGACAAATGCAAGAGTATATGGGAGACAACTACAGGTGTCAAGGACAGCATCGTGCCTGAAATGTCAGGGATCTCAGGCTGGCCTCGGTCCATTACTCAGGTTTCAGGACAGCCATGGCTTGCTTTCTGCAAAGAGCATTGTGATTATGTAATTATACCACATTTGGGTTAAATTTGTAGTGCTAGGGAAGCCACTAGTGCAAAAATGTAGTGTTGCCAATCACAGAGGCAAGTTTTGGCTTGTCGCTGATGGTCAGTCCATGAGCTATGTGGAGAATTTATGCCATCAACTACCAGTGCTTTGAGTCACACCAAGGGCAGATGCTCAGGAGAAAGCGTGAACAGCGGCCAGACTCACCGCCTGTGACTCCAATTTATAAAATTCTCAATTTTGAGTAAAAATTACTCTCTGGGAACCACAGTTTTAATAAGGCATTTGAAGTAAGCTGATTGAGGTTGGGATTGTAAATTGACAGATCTCCTAGGGTTGTAGTCATGGGTGAGTAAAGCCTAGGAAAAAAACAAATCTAAGATCATGAGAACGTGTGAATTTATCATCTAGAAGGGAGTTACTGAGACAACTGTATATCTCTTACTGTATTTTTCACACTAATGCCAGATGGCCAGGACTGGGATCCCCCACGTTCTCCTTCTAGTCTGAGAAGAGAAGAAAATAAACAAGGAAAATGTCTGTGATGGTATTAGTTGGCTGCCTGATAAGGTGAGTCACTGCTTTTGATTGCTGAAATAATTAGGACTGCTTTCTAATTTGATTACCGTGTTAACCCTCCCTGTTCCATTCAGTCCTGCCCCACAGATCTCAACCATCCTTTTAGTTCCTGCTCCTCCCTCGTGCTCCCTGCTTGTGACTACTGCCAAGTTTGGGGACAGTAGCCAAACGTCAGGTGCCTTCAGCACCGTGCTGTATCAATGGACTAACAGACTCCAGCAGATGTAAACAGTATGTCAGAAAAGCTTTATTCAACAAAAATTAATACTTTGAGGAGCCATCTCCAGCAGGTCCCAAAGGCAGGGCAGATGGTCACCATTGGCATGGGCTGCCAGCTCGCAGCCGGCCAGCAGCCTCGCCCCAGGGACTCCCACTTGGTGTCTTCACAGAAGTGTGGTGGCGTGGTCTGTAATTCTGGAGGTTTCCCTTTTTAATTGTAATTCTGCGAAGCTGGGAGCTGTTTGCAAGCGCTGACCCCCATGAGTAGCTGGGGAGCACATGGCTGTGCCTTCTCCTCCTCCACCACGTCCAGGAGCGAGTAGTCCCTTGTCAGGGTTTCATCTCCAGCCATGATAAAAAGGCTGTCGCGCGATGAAGCTCTGATAAGAGGTTACTGGCAAACCGCACGCATTTGCCCACACGCTTTTGATCAGGGACTGGTCCCTGTCACTGCCGTTTGGCTGGCTGGACTTTGAAAGCACCTTTGATCCATCTGTGCCAATGAAATGGAGTTGTCTGAAGTCTTTGTTGCTTTCTGTGGGCAAACTGTGCCCAGGAAACTTGATGGGCTTGGGATATTTCTGAGGATTTCTTCCATTTTAGGAGTCATGAAAGGCAAGATCTGGCAGCTCTTCCCATTGGCTTTTTTGTGTTGTCTGAGTAGACCCAGGCAAAGGCATTCTACACCAGTTGGTATGTTGGTGTTGAAACCTATCCCTCTGTTGCTCCCATCATCTACAGGACCATCCTGTGAGTTATCAAGACTCAGTTGCCCTCCAGCTACAGGACAAGACTGCAAGAAATTACAGGAAAAGAAACACAGGGCAGAAATTTTCAGGTGTGGTCTTGAGAAAGATGGAAATTTTGGCAGAACAAGATGGACATGTTAAAAAATATTGCTGCGGGTTCGTTGACAGGCACAGGCTCCTCGGATGAGACGAGAGCCCATGCACATGTCGGGTACGCTGCGCTCAGGTTTTATTTAGGAGGAGCTTGGCACATTGTACAATCCCATGCTCCCCGAAATCCCTGGGTTCATGCCGTATGCATGTTCTGTGCACAGACGTTTATTTTTAAACTATAATATGCTGCGTTTCCTACCTAGCTAGTGTACCAAAGCAATTTTGTTCCTTAGCAAATAAATGAAATGGCTGGGTAAGTATAAATGTGTTTCTTTACAGCCTTGTTTGTGACAAAAATGCAAACTAAATCTTCACACGACATAGGGCTGCAAGTATTCGAGTCACATTCGGACAGCAAAGCCCACTGCACGCAGCTTTAATTACAATATTTCTCTCAAACACAGCCTTTCTCTCATGGTTTTCTGAACATTGTTTAAAGAACTGATGAAAGGGCTGAAAACTTTTCAAACTTTCCTTTTCTTAGGGTCTCTTCAGCTCAGTCTTTCATCACACAGTCAATAAACAGTTGAAAAGCCCTCTTCTGAACTGCAGCAGGAGGGAGGAGGAAGAGGGAAAATTAATGATATCACCAAATTGAAAGTCTTTCAAGTTCCCTTTAATTGCAGAAGGCACAGGGAGCTCATTCAGTTTTTAATTCTCTGATCTCTTGCTCTCCCCAAAGGAACCAGTCTTCCTCTCCTCCCACGTTGCACGCAATTTTCCCAGAGTGTTGAGCCCGGCAGAGTGAAACGAGGCAGATGCCCGGCTCCCTCCTCGGGGCTCCTCTGCTGTGCAGAGCCCTTCCCGACGGGATTTCAGCGGTGGAGCAGCAGCCCGGGCCACCTGTGGCCCAGGGAAGGGCAGGGCCAGGTCAGTAGAGCAGCTCTTCTGCAAGCCCCGAGGTCTTTCTCTGGGTAAGGAAAGGAGAGAGGGTCTTTATAGAGGGCACAGTAAGTAAACCTTGGCCACAAATTACAAGCAGCCCTTGTGCCACCTCTGAGTACCCTCTGCCTTTCTAAATCACAGCCCTAACACCATCTCCTCCAGCCTCCTCCTCACTCTCCAACTGCACTCCTGCTCATGACTGGGGCCTCAGTGATGTGTCCCCCAGGACCCCCACCTTGCCATGCTGCACCCTAATTTTAGGTAGGGCTCTGTGTGCTCCTCACCCTCCTTTGGTCCCAGACTGGGGCTGGTCCAGCTTCATCCCCTGACCTTCGCCTTTGACTTCTTCTTCACAATAAGATAGGAATAAAGTCAGACGTCCTCTAAACAAAGCTCTTATTGCCTGATTTGAAGTGGTGGGACTGTTCATGCAGCCCTGGGGTGCCCGAGCTGTGACCAGACCCCGCTCGGCTGCTGGGGTGCCCCAGCCTCATGCTGGCGGTCGCGCTGCCATTGGTGTGCAGCTTCCTACTCATTTAGGCACCTGGTAAGCTGTTCTCCCTATTTTTTTTTTCTTTCAGACAAAAAGATAAAGGTTTTAGAGCAGAATGGAGAGGATGTGGGAGGGTACATCGCATTTAGGTTTATTGTATTTAAGCTAGATAGTGAAGACCAGTGTGCACGCAGAAGCATTTTGGCATTGTTTTAGGAGTCTCTTCTAAATAGTCGGCTTCCTTAGGAAGAGATTATGACACTTTTTGAAACCTTGTGCAATATCGTATTTGTTAGAAACGTCCTTACACAATATCTTTCCATCTTGTCAGTCCTGGTTAAACCCAGCCTGTGGCTGGCAGGTACTGCCAGTCCGGTGCCTCGCCTGCCCATCTGTGAGATGGTAAGTGAGAGTTATGTATCCAAATAGTCCAAAATTAAAAGAGAAAACAATAAAAACCCCAAGACTGTCCGAATATTGCCACTGCCCACCGAGGAGCTGTTGAACTAAACGCACCAAGCATGCCCTGGCCATCTTTGTCTTGTGGGAAGTATCAGTGCAACAGGCTGAAAACTGCTCAAAGAGCCATTCCCACCATTGACGAGACTGAGGATTATAATTGCAACAGGTCCATGGGCAGAAACATGAAGTATAAAGCTTTAAATTCAAGTCACACTGATAAGTATAACAAATAAAGAGACCAAATTCCCTTAAAAAATGGGATTACAGAGGCTGTGGGGAAGAAATATTTTGAAGTTAATCTGCTTTTATGGAATTTGTTTCCCTATTCTTCCTGAACCGGCTTGCTTTGGAGACAGCTGCTTTCAAGGTTTACAGCCATGCATATGGTTAGGAGGGCTGGAATTGGCAGCCGATCGCCTGACAGAATAATGGCTAACTGGAAAAATAGCTGGGTGTATAATTTACAGATGATGCGACCACATCAAAATCAGTGAAACACAAACTATTCATTTATACAGTCTCCAGATTGCTGTCTGTTGTGATCTGTTCCTCCTGATTGCTCCCCCGTCGCGCTGCTGATCACCTCTCCTCCCACCGGCACCTGTGGTGGGGAGGACAATGATGAGCCGCAGCACCGCGGGGCAGGATAAGATGGACATCTTGATTTCTGGAGGTTTGTATGTTTTAGATATGGACGGGAGCCAAAGCATCGGTACCACCAGGTCCGTGTCTCTGCTGGTGGGCGCCCTGAGGTCTATAACCCATAGCTCGCTCCTCTCCCAACCACTACCCGGGCTTTCAGCCCGGGGGGATCTCCTGGGGCTCAGACAGCCCAGCAGGTCTCGGACCTCCGGCTCTCAAAGCTGTCCTTGCTCTGAAAGGAGCCAAACGGCCCTCGGCTGGTGCATTTCCAGATTTTGAAATTGTCTGGGTTTGAACCCAAACTGGCTAAGGTGAAGCAATCACAAAACCAGCAATGCAACTGGTGAAGACACAGAGTTTGGTTACACCAACAGGATTTAACCTTCTGCAGATATCCCTGCCTTTCCTGTTGGAAAATTGTCTGAAAGAAGTTGCCCTTCAAAAAATGAGTGCTTTTCTGAATATGCTGTTATTTTAAATCTGGGCAGGACTTCTTCTTCATGCTGTTTTTCTCCCTCAGTTTTTCTCAGTGGGGGAAATGACAGTAAAAAGGGTGAGAGAGTGGGAACCATGAAATGCAGACATGGGGTCTGGAAAAAAGGTTTTTTTCTAAAAACTGGAAATATTTCATCTCCAGATAAATGGCTTTCTATACAAATATCCATTTATTGTGAACATACCAGTTCTTATTTTCTCACTGGAAAAAAATCAAAAGTGTTTTGTTAAGCCTTCTGTTCCTCTCCCAAAAAAATAGAGATGTGGCAAAACCCAAGGACACTGGGAGGTGATTCGTGTTGTGACACACAGTGACTGTATCTGTTCGTTCCTGGGATTACAAACGGAGGAGGCTTCTTTCCTCGCAAATGCCCATGTTACCCTTGAGGTGATCTGTATAATCCATCCTACACCACGTGTTGAAAAGTGTCCATGTTTGAGAAACAAATGCCAGTCTTATTGAGGCATTAGTCTCAGTTGTATTCTGCCCCAGGGCCGAAGATTTTATTAGGCTCAACTCTTCTCAGCTCCTCCTGACATTATCGCTCTGTCTGTTATCCCTCACTCAGGGAATTCAGCTGGCCAGCATGAACTGCCTCGATGTTTTCTTGTTGCAAATTCATGGCTTCACCAGGTAAGCAGTTATGTTACGTTTGCAATATATTCTGCATGGGTTGGAGAGGGTCACGCCGCTGTTGAACCTCTCAAAAGAGCCCGAGCAGCACACAGGCTGGTGTGGAGCACTGATAATATTGATTTTGCCAGCTGCATTGTGTTACAGAGTGTGGCCTTGCAAAGAAGGAAATTACTCCAGCGGTTGCAGTAAGTGTAAAAACTGCCATGTCATTTAACAGACGCGATGCCAGAGCTTTTATACAGTGTAATCCAACTCTTTCAAAATTCTGCTGAAGGATGCTCGAGCTAACAAGGCTCCGCGCTCTCTGATGAAGCAAGCCATGTATATTAGCTTTATTGTCAAGACATGGCACAGAGCATTTATTGCTTTTGGCTCATGTACAGTGTAGGATTATTCTGTGAGTTTACACAAGACTGACTGTTTGTAGCTGAAAGTGAATTATTTGCTCATTAGTGGTTCAGAAAGGTCTGCTTGCTCCCACAGTGTGAGACAGCTTTGGCTTCTCTGTGTGATGAAACGTGCTTGCTTTAGCCCATGCTCAGCAGACTCAGAGCACCTTCAAGGTGGTCCAGAGGACATGAGATTAGGAAAATCTGCAACTATTGTAAGAAAAATATTCATCTCTTTTTCTTTTTTGTTGCGCTCGCTTGC
The DNA here is from genome assembly GCF_000699145.1 of Aptenodytes forsteri. Classification (NCBI taxonomy): domain Eukaryota; kingdom Metazoa; phylum Chordata; class Aves; order Sphenisciformes; family Spheniscidae; genus Aptenodytes; species Aptenodytes forsteri. The sequence goes on along the minus strand of NW_008794173.1, from coordinate 1,161,372 downwards.
AGCACCGCCATCCCACTGTGAGGTCTGTGCATGCCAGAAGAGGGAGGTGGAGGCAGAGGACAGCGATGCTCTGGCTGGCCTCAGCCTCTCCTACCACTTGGTCTTCCTCAGTGTATTGTTTCTGGCGAGCTCAGCCCAGCTTCCAGTAGCCTGCCACGGTCTCAGATTTTATACTCACTTTGCACCTCTTAGAAAGTGTTCTCTGAATCAGAAAATATGGCAGATGGCAGCTTGTGAGAAGAAAACAGCTCTTCAGTGCCAGATTTAAGCGAGTACATAAGTTTTCATTACATAAAAAAAAAAAAAAGACAACAGTGCTATTTCAAAGGGAAATAGGAATATGCTTAATACTTCCCTGAGTTGGCCCC
>NW_008794173.1:1105787-1160992 GCF_000699145.1 Aptenodytes forsteri | reverse complement strand
CAGATTTAAGCAAGTACATAAGTTTACATTACATAAGAAAAAAAAAAAGACAACAGTGCTATTTCAAAGGGAAATAGGAATATGCTTAATACTTCCCTGAGTTGGCCCCAGGTGTTTGAACCCCCGGTGATTAAAATTCCTTAGGTTTGATCGGGGCAGCGTACCACACCATGGCCCACCCAGCCGCTCACATCCTTCGGCCGCAGCATAAGGCGGCTGCACCCAGGAGCGGTGTTTGCAGCACTGCTGGGGGCACGGACAACCCCCGAGCCGGGCCAAGAGCCAGTCAGCTTGAGGGGGAGCTGTCAGCTGAAAACTGCACCCTGCCTTTTCTGCTGGTCCCCGGGGACACCACGCAAGCTCTGTCAAATTGCAAAGCTGATTTTCTGAGTCTTTAGCAGGACCTTAAGCAAGCTTTTGGGAAAGGGCATGAATTTTCCGCTGACCCATATTTATTTATTTTGTTCATGAAACCGCAGCACTGCAACATTATAGTCTTTTGTCCTACTTTTTTTCTGAAAGAAAATACTTACTAGGCTTTGAAGAGGAATATCACAGAAGCCGGTGCTGTACAGTAGGCTTAGCATATTTTGCCTCTCCTGGCTGGAGCACTTGCTGCTCACCTTTTTCCTAAAGAATAATTTCTTATCACTGCCAACCTCCATGTGTTCATAGAGAAACAGGGCCAGACTGCTCTGCCTCAACACGGGCAAATTTCGGATTTTCAGTTAGTTTTTTCTGGTATGATTTCTGTCATACAAGGGTGGAATATTTAGAAATATGAAAACAGTATTGTTATAATGAGCTGCAGCAATCCTCTACTGCCAGCCCCATCAACTGGGTGACGAATGCAGGAAACCATTGCCCAGATGTGGGCAGCTGTGTGGACATGGAAATCGATGGATATTCGAGGCGTGGATTACTGCAGGGGAGGCTTATTTGTGTGTAGACAGGTGCAATGCTGGGTATAGACTTGAGGTAAGTTTTGCACCACTGACTTCAGTGGAAGGAAACTATTTTATAGCAGAGACTGAAAACTCCGGTGGGAAAAGCTGTAGATGATGTCCATAGAGCCTGGTGGCCATTCACTGTGCCACTGATGTGCAGGACCATGGTTTTGACTTCCATTTCCTCTCTATTTTGTCTGTTTAAACCACTGGGAACAAGGATTAGTCTTTACTTTGAGATTTTAATATTCAAGGATAGATTAAGACAACAGCATCCTGATGTTAGATGACCATTAAATACCAAATTCTATCAAATCCTCCAGCAGCATTAGTCAAATCAAGCCCTAAGTCCTAAAAGCTTTATACTTTCTCCAAAATAATTACACCACAGTATCACCTTTGAAGCCATGTTGTTCTTTGTTAATCAATAAATGAGCAATTCCTGGATACATCAACTGGAGAAGTTCTAGCCGGGTTAGTCGTGGCCCTCCCTTGGCCAAGCCATAAGTGAAAAGCTGATTCTTGTGGCTGAGTTACAAAATCACTAAACAAAATGGAAATGTTGATGTTCATTATTGATTTTATTCTTTGCTGCCATGGAATGGTGCTAGTGGGAGCTGTTGTAATCAGATTACTTTAAAACTTACTTACAGAAGGAAGTGCTTAATTTATCCCCCCTTTTTCCTTCCCCAAAGTGATATGATATCAAGGTATCAGCTGTGTTTCTTGTGGAACAGCCCTTTTCTTTTTGGTTTTCTCACTGTGTTTGTGTAATTCATTTCTTATCACTCCCTATGATCTTTTTTTAAAAAAAATTGCATGTGTTTTATCTCCTAAAGTAATCACTCATATTCGTTATGGAATAGAACAGACAATGATTGTTGAAGATATAACCCCAAAATGTTTCCTATTTCTGGAAACATCTATCGAAAACTACATTTACTAAACATTCATCTAAAACTCCCTATGCTGTCAAGTCACTGATACGTGCCTGTACAGCCTGTATGTCTCTGGGATTCAAGTCAGACAGGCTGATACAAGTTTAACTGAGAATCTGGGAAATGCTGCATTCTGAGTGACGTATCCGCTCATAATCTGAGGTTAAATGGTTTTTCTGATTTGATTCTTCACTGCCTTCCCCATTTTGCATCAGATCAAATCGGGTGTGAAATGGTAGGAAATCCAAATGGCAGGTTTGTCTGCCCACCCTCCGCTCGTTCATAGCAGTGCGAGTGATTGCAGCGAGCACAACAGAGAAAGAGTAATTAGGCCTTAATTGCCCCTGATTAGTCATATGTAATGTACCAATATTAGTGGCAATTTCAATGGGCAAAGTGTCTGGGGAAGCCATCCCCCATCGTTAATCAAAGATGTTTGTGGGGCTGGAAGCGACCCTGATGCAGGTCACCAAGCTGCCGATTTTCTTCCAGCGCGAGAGCAAACCCAGCTCAGCAGCAGCTGGTCAGAGCCGTCTCGAGTGGTAATTGCGCTGTGTTTCGTGGGCATTTCCCCCGCCTTCTTGTTGTGTTCTGCTCAAATACCCGTGTTCAAATTCATGTCGAATCTGGCTCTCCATCCTCTTGAGCCCACGGTGGATACCTGAGCCTGAGGGAAGCAAAGCGTCTGGACCAGGACGAGCTACGGCCGTGCTCAGCCCTGCCACCATCCCGTCCCTGCTGAAAGCACGCCAGCTCCTTGCAAAAACATATCCTGCCATGGTCCGCTCCAAGTGGCCACTTGACACGGGGAACACCTGCCTTTCAAATGAACAAGATTTTTAATCTCTGGAGCCAAATTTAACCCTCTCTTTGCTGTGTCCTGGCTGCATTCCCTGCCATTGCTTGGCAGCGAGCGGCTCTGAACCCGGCTCTTCCCGTCAGTCTCCCCCTGAGCAGCACTAACCGCCTTTGAAAGGAGTAATGAGTTTTTGCTGACTTAGCTGGATGGCAGCAAATCTTGATACCTGCCTCTCATAGCCTGGCTCGTGGGTTTACAATGATGTATTTACTCTAGCACCTAGAGTAAATGAATTATATTAAGCCTCTGCAAATGGTCATAAATATGATAGTCTGTGTGAACTGAGGTAATTGCCTGCTTTATATATGTGTTTCTCTTCACTGCATTGCATACACAATGTGCATTATGTCAAAAAGATGATGAAGAGCGGCCATAATGCTCCTGAACTGCGTAAGTCTTTTTAGTTTATGACTGAGGCTCGGAGTTATCTTATGCAAAGTTAGTTGCAGTAGGTTTAATAAATTAACATACTTAGAAAATGTCAAGGAGCATTAATTGACAATTTCTGAGGCCTACCTCGCTACATACCGATTCAGTTATGAAACCTGTCTCTGTAAGTTTAATATATGGAAAATAATGCTTACTCATGAATGGCTTATGTAACTTGGAATTAATTACACGGCAGCTAGAGCTAGCTGTTACAGATGGCCTTTCTATAAAACGAGGTGCCGAAAATAAAGTTTCAAGCCCCACAAGGGAACTTCTGAGCTGGATATTCAGCACTTGGAAAACCAGGGCACATCATCTTGTGTGTAAATATCAACTTACTAACCTAATTCTGGACCCACTTTTGAAAAAGAACTGGCCTATATAAAAGCATTTAACGTCAGCAACTTCTCCTGCATTTTAAATGAGTATGGCAGGCGGGGTCTGCGGCAGAAACCCAGCGTACCCCCCAGCCCACCTGCTCCCCTGCCATTTTCCTCATCTGGAAAGTGGAGATGACACTGAATAGCTCCAGCTGAAAAAGGTGAAACAAGATAAGGTTTATTTATCTGAACAATTGGCAAAGCGTTGGTGGGTTCCTCTGCCTGCCCTACAGCCTGAGCAGCATTACAGCTGGTAGTAGTCAGTGTAATGGGCCAGTCTGGAAGTGCTCAGATGAATGCTAATTGTTGATTAATATAGGCCTGGGTTATAAAAACCCCCAGCTTCTCTCTTCTGTGTTTTTTGCCAGGCACTGGGAAAGTGCTGATGTCCCTATGAGGGGGTTACCTGCTCCTCTCTCCAGCTTCTGGCGCTTTCAGCAACGTGGTTGGCTCAGCACCGCAACATGCCTACTTTCAGAGCTCGTGGGAACTTTATTGCCTGCCTGAACAGAGCTAAGTAAGGATGAGATTTTAAAGCATTTATTGATTTTCCTTTAATATTTTATTTCTTTTCCATCTATACAATATTTACTCTATCTAGTGCATTGCAGTATAAGTATGTTCCCTGAAAATGATGCACATAATGTTATTTTCATATATGGGCATACAGATATAAAATGAAAGATTGCCTGTAACTCGTAAAATAAGTAACACAAACACCATCTAGGAAACTCTGCTATATGGGCTCAGCACTCTGCAGCTATCCGCGCTCCGGTTACCCGCGTCAGTGGGGAAGGGCAGACCTTCCCAGAGTACGGCGTGGAGGGATGGGTTTCCTTACTATCAGTGGAGGTTTGCAGTGTTTGGGGTCCCAGAGCTGTGCAGTAATGGGTTTCTATGGCAACCGGCTGGTAAAGCTGGGGATGGGGGGGGAACCTGCCCTGCGCCCCCCTGCTGTACCTGCAGCTTTTATCTATCTATTTATTTATTTATTTATTTTACCAAGTAGACCCTTCTTTCATGTTTTTCCTCTTCTCTTTTTTTGCATTGCTGCTGTTGAAACCCAGGGTTTATCTTCCTGTCCTCTGCTGCTCGTGAGTGTCCCAGGAAACTCAGTGAAGGGCCATAGGGCATCAGGTGCATTTGCCTGCGGGTGCTCTGGGACCCCGCTCCTGTGGCCACCCGCGTGACTCTCCCACCACGCAAGGGGCAGCAGCAAGCACTGTGTGGTATCAGCGTGGATCACCTTCAGCGTGTTCAAGATTTGTCTGTGTTTCTCCCTCGTGCCCATGTGGCACATAGGACACCAAACCCTTCCCTTCCTGTTTTAGACCTTCCCTGCTTCTTCAAAGTACAGAACTTGAATTTCCCTATGTCCACCTCCTCTATGCTGTCTTTGCCAGAGATGAGAAGCAGAGGGCAAAGACACAGATTATCAGATCCGTAGGAAGAAGCAGCCGTTGGTTTAATCTGAGTTACCAGCAAGCGGTGACAGGCTGCATTTAGGGATGAATTACGGGCTGGACCAGTGGCCAGTGGGGTGGACTGCAAGATGTCCCCGGGCAACCTGCTGTAGCTGCCCCTGCTTGAGCAGGGGTGGGACGGGACCATCTCCAGAGGTTCCTGCCAGCCTCATCTGTCCTGTGACTCGGTGACTCTGTGACTTTGGAGTAGAGTCTACCCCACTATGCTAGTGGTAGTACAAATGCACACTAGGAGGTAGGCCACGTCCCAAAGATCTCCCCAGAACAGGGAGGACAGATGGTGAGGAAGGATGGAGTGAGAGTGGAACAGTTTGTTTCCCCTAAATTAAGCCCTCCCCTGAGGTCAGTGGCAAAAATGAGACTAGAAACAATCTCCCCAACTGACAGCAAGCGCTTCTTCCCCTTAACCACCCTGCCCTTGTCTTTCTGCTTGCTTTTTCATCCCCTGCTTCTCCCATCCAGCCATCCCAGCGACCTGTGAGGAGACAAGCGCCTCTCTCTTCAACTCTCCTTGTGTACTTCGTAACTGTGACTTGTTGTTTGCTTGGGTTTTTTTGGTTTTTGTTGGATTTTTCTTACTTTCAACAGCAACACTGTGAAATTTCAGGAGGTGTTTCCCCTCCCGTCTGGTGCCACAGATGCTGGCTGTCCTCGCCTCGCAGCGGGAGGCAAGCAGCAGTGGCTGGTGGCGGTGGCAGAGCGAGCACACCAGCGTGAGGCCGGGGGGAGGCACGCCAGCTGGAGCCCCTCGAGGCTTTTTGGGAGCAAGCCAGGCAGGTAGGTGGCCCTAGCTGGGCAGAAATACTGTTCAGCCGCAGCATGCACAGACACATAAACTGCTCCTTCCCATATACCTGCAACGTTCCCACCGCGATCATCTCCCATACTACACCGTAACGGGGTTTAGTTTTATATACAATACTAGTAACCATTTTGTCTTCCCTAGTAGGAAATGTGAAAAAAAAAAAAAAAAAAAAAAAAAAAATGCTTTAACCCATCTGTGAAGCAACTGCTTCAAATTAAATTTTGTGATAAAAACAAATGAAGCGTAATTGAGAAGAGACAAGAGAAACTTGCCCTGAGAACAGAACGATAAGACGTTCACTGTGACAATGGTGCAATGCACGTTGTCCCTCTACGGCGCGCCACATGTCCCCGCTGTCGGGCTGCACTGTCATCGGGGCAGTTTGCTGCTGTTACTGTGCATCTTAGAACGTGGCTTTCCCCTTCTGTGTGAGACCGCGCCTCTAAGATCCTACGCATGCTAATGAAAGAATTAGGCTCAGCTATCGGGGAATTAAGCAAAAAATGTACTGACACGTGTTCCTAGAGATACTGCTGAAAGAAAAGATATTTTACAGAGATGCTCCGATGCTTGCTGCAGATATGATTATTGCAGAGCGTGCCGCCTGTCTCTAGTGGGTTGCTTGACCATGAAATTGCCCATGAAATGGGAATCTATTGTTTATCGTGCTAATTAGTAACCCAAAAAGTTTATTTAAAGGTCATTAGAAAGCTGTGAGAAATATCATAGCGTGTTAGTGGAAGAAAATTCAAGAAGCCACAGAGGTTTTGGATTATTTAGGAGAATATTATTCCTAATATTTAAGATATTTTCTGAGATGTACACTAAATTAATAAGGGAGATAAAGGGATGTTTTAATATAACTTAGCGTGAAAATAGCCTTCAGAATTTATTTTATTCATAGATTTTTTGCATCAAAGGTCCTATAATGATTAATTTTCACACTTACAGGTTTTAATAGCAAAATAAATAATAGCTCCAAAGTTCCTTTGAAATACTTAATAAAATACTGTTCTTTAAAGCACTAGATGGCTTTCAAATGCCACTAGTACTTCAAAGAACAGTATTCTTTACAATATTTCTATCCAGTATTTCTATTCAGTTTTCTACGCTGTGCAAAGCTGACTCACTTTATGTAGCATAGAAATATCTCCAGATGGGCAAAATCGCAGTATTGTTATATTCCAACAAAACGCTGGACTGAAAAACCGTACTGAGTACTTGATAGGGTAGAACTTTAAATGCAGGTTAATTTGATGTTATGGAAGATTCCTCGGCCTTCCAGATTCCAGGACAAATTTTAAAAAAAAATACTAATCAGTAGCTAAGGGATGTAATTATTCCAGCTGTTCCTTGCGTTGTACACCAGGCATCTGGAGGAGGAGGAGCAGCACAGCAGGTCACTGGGTGTGCGTGGTCGCAAGCAAGCAAGATCCTTCATCAGTGAGGTCCAGCAGGGAGCGAGTAAGTTAAAGCTGTTGAGCAGAAAAATTGGCAATTAAGGTAGGATAACTTAAGCAGTCACCACCCCGGGTGGAGGAGGAGAGGCTTTTCCTGCAAGTGCAGTCCAACAGGCTGAAGGGCACGTGCCGGAGGGCTCCCCTCCGTGCCCGTTGCAGGTGATGGGGGGGGGCTGATGCAGATGCACGGGAGGACTGAGAGATCCCCAATCGAATTTTTTTTTTGTAGGAAAACGTACATCTTTCCCCCACAGACAAGAGACATATTCATGTCAAACCGAAGGTGCGTGAAAACAGGGGTTCAACCTGGTGCGTGCCAAAGTGCCCCCTTAACGGATATCGGAGAGAGAAGTTCCTCCTTGGATGCTATAAAATAAACAAGCAGGATTCGGCCCCTTCCAGCAGCCCGGGGAGGCAGCGGGCAGCGCTGAACAGCAGCTGGGATCGCGTGCTTGAATCCCGTTACAGGAGGGCTACTAATTGTAAATTCAAGCATGCAAAGGATTAATTGCCAGCAGGTGTCAAAGATAAGAAATTTCTCTCTGATCTGGGCAGGGGGTAACTTTGTGAATTTTCCTGTACTGTTGTCTTACCATTGTTCATTAGAACATAAAATGAACCTCTACGTGAGGAAATGGAATAAATAATTTTTCTGACACCAGAATAGGAAAAAACCCCAATTTGCCAGTGCAAGTCTTCAAAGGGGAGAACTTGTTAATTAGGAAATTACTACATGAAAAAATGTAATTGTGGAGGCCGGACAGTTCTTAAAAGCTAACCTGTAGTTTTACAACCTGCCCGCAGCATAGGGTTATACGTAATCTGCCCCAGCAATTTACTCGGGCTCCTCACCTACTCGCATTGTAGGAAAATGAGTGAATTTAGGCAATTAGTAGAACTGGCGATTGCCAGGGCCCTCCCGGTCATCACCAGCTCCTCATCTGCTTGTGACTGCCCTTTTCTCTCCATCTCTGGGCGCAGGTTTCAGCCTGGGAGGTCCACACGTATTAGCCGGAGCAGGAGGTCCTGCCACCATCAGTGCTCCTTGCCGTGCCGTGGGAGGAAGCGGGAGGCGATGCAGACCCTAACTGAACACTTTAATTAGGGGGCTGGTCCCCGTGGAGAGCAAATGGACAGCAAATGGAGCAAAAGGAGCAAATGGAGAAGGGTACTCTTTAGAAGGTGATTCCCCCCACCACCTCCAGGATCTAGATTGCCTTTTTTCTTTTGTCTTTGCAGAGACTGCAGGGAGAGCAGTTTCTGTAAGGGATTGATATGGGCAGGACGTTTATTCTGCTTGCAAAGTGAACAAGCTCGCTTCCAATGCGGTGCACTAGGAGCATCCGTGAAGGGAATTACTGCTGAGAAATGGCGCTCTGTAAATTCAATCATCACTTCATCATTTCAGTATGTGAAAGAAAAGTCATGGCACCACTGTAATAATGGCAAAGCAAATGGAGCAGTCAGTAATAATTAACTACATGGTGAGCGCCAAAGTTGGCTGATTGGGCTGTTCCAGTAGATGTGGCTTCTTTACATGAGTTTCTAATGCAATAGATGATGCCACTAGATGTGGTTTCTTGACTGGGGAGGGGGGAAATGTTGGTACTTGGAGTCATAAAACGATGTGGCTTTAGGAGTTTTGCCATCACCCTCAACAGGCGCTGAGGCACAATCATTAATTGGGAGCCCCTATACAGCATTTATAGTGATGAAAATGGACAATGGACCTTTTGGGTTTATTTAAAAATAAAAAAAGCATTGCCTGTAGCCTTGCGTGCCCTTGCAAGCGTAAGGCTGCCAGCCCACACACCCCATAAAAAAGCCGGCGCTTTGTTTTAAATTAGCACCCAACTTCTTGCCAAAGGAAACAGAAGCAGCAAGCCAGTCATCTGAGCTTCTCTGTCTCTGATCTCCCAACAGGCCACTTCGGCTGAGTATCAAAAGCAAATGCCTGTAAGGAAGGACATTTATTCAGTGCAGAAGAAACACACTTCTTATGCGCATCTGCTGAACAGTAAGTCTTGACTAACCATCCAAGAAATGAGAGATCCCTGTGCTTTTTGCATGCCTTCTGTTAAAAAAAGGCTGTACGTCTTTGACTGATAGATTTAGAAAATAGAAACAATGCTCAAATACTGTTTCATGGCATTCTCCAGTTTTCCTTTTTTCTGTAAATATAATTGTTAGCCCTTGTGAGAAGTCATTAGCAATGAGTCTGTTGCGTCCCAAGACATTAAGGACAGGTTTTAATTATTTTCCCTGTACTAAAACAGTTTCTTAACAGTATTATGGAAATGTTTACATTTTGATTTCAGTTCTAAAGTAATTAATGACAAATTACGGATCAATGCAATGATGTTTTTCTTTACTTGTTTGTTCATTCTTGAAAAGAATGGTGCTTAGAGGAGCCACTGCCTTGAACAAGTATGCTGAACAAGATCTTAATCTCCTGAAAGAGCAGAAACTTGCCATTGGTCTTTGCTCAGTCTCTACATCTGTTTCGGACCATGTCAGTACATATCAATAAAGTTAAGTAAAAGTAAACGTGATTGACTGAAGTGTAGAGGAAGCTGTAATGGGCATTTCTCCTTCTGACAGCTGTCCTTGACATCATGCTCATCAGTCTCCTCCAAGCTTAACCAAGTGATTCCTTTAGTGGAAAGCTTGTAGAGTCCACTTTTCTGAGCAGGTGAAGAGGTAGCTTTTCATCTGTATAGGTTTATTTTCGTTTATTGCAGTAAAAGGAACACGCACTCAAGCAGAATTTGAAGTCACAGGCAGAAAACAAGGCAGCAAGATCACATGAAGGCAACTGGAGGAACTGTAAAGGTGTAAGCAATGGATGGAATAGTAATGAGGGAATTAGATAAAAGACAGGGAATATATAGCACTTTGAAGAGTAAAAGATAAGCAAAGCAAAAACCCCAGTGAATGCCCTGGTGACGCTATCCCAGCAACAATAAATTCTGCTTGTGATAGGGCAGGCTGAGAAAAAGCCAGGGACTGACAGTTTTCTAATCTCCTGCCAAAAAAACCTGGTCACGGGTACCACTGCACAATGTCAAGTGTAATGTGTAAAACTCGTATAGGTATGTATGACTTCTATGCAGCAGCTACTGCCCATAAAATTATTCAGAGAGATGGAAGTTGACAGACAGTACTGATGATCTGCGTTAGAGCTCTTTGAAGAGGTATCCGTCAGCTGTGAGAATTAATCTGACTTCCAGTTCAGGTGGAAGATGCTGACAAAGAAGTCATATTGCTGGATGGGCAATTTTGGGGTTATGTTTTCTGCACAGAAGCGATGTTGGCCTCTTAGCTTATCTGCTACCAAGAAAGAGGAATGGGGTGGCTGGTTGCCACATGGATCGGTTTATCACCATAATGGCGTGTTATGGACTAAAATAAATGGGAATTTCCTGTGAATGAGCATCTGTGTGGCAGTAAAGGGTATCAAATAGAAGATGACTAGCACGTTTTTGAGGAAGAGGAGAAATGAGGCTCCTGCAGGTATATATGGGTATTCTGCCAGTGTAAGGAAAGAAAGTGATAAATAGTCAGATGTCTCAGAAAAGCCTGGATGGAGGAATAATAGCCATCAGTAGTGAAAGACATTGAATTAGATGGATTCCCACTTCTAGAAACTTCCTATGTTTATTATTGGTGGCACTGAAAGTTTTATTTCTTTCCTTTTTGTACTTCTCCAGTGATCTGGTTAGTATTTCAACATGCAAAGGCAGGTGATGGAAGGATTCTGGAAGGAAAGTGAAAAATGCCATGCACGAGCTAGAACAACAGCTGTGCACTGGCAAGGAGTACAAAGAAAAGTAAGAACAACTGGAGATAATACTAAATGACAAAGACTTTGCTTTCCTAGTTATCACTAAAACATTGTTGGAAAGAGTCTCAGGAAACGGCAAGTCACTATTTCCACAGGCTTTCTGAATCTCTGAGCCTTTTTTCCCTTATCTAATGTCCTAGACTGGATTTTAAAGGTACCCGAACACCAAGAGGTTCTGATTTGCATATAGAAAATTCACTGCTCCCCTATTCAAACTCTTGCACATCTGTCAAATCGGAAAATTCTGCCCCGTATCCTCTGGCAAGGGATGCTGAAACGGGTGCAGTGGTTTTCACAGGGAGAGGGAGGCAATGTGCAGGTGAGTATTTCAGAGATTGCTCCATAGTGAAATTGTCTCAGGCAATGAATCATTTTCGGACTTTCTAAAGGTCATTTTAAGTTCCCCTGAACTTTTAAAGTTGGCTATTTAATAAAATAAAATAAAAAGAAAGAGATATTAGTATAGTTGGCTATTTAATAAAATAAAATAAAAAGAAAGAGATATTAGTATAGATAAATGTCAGTCAGGTGAGATACCCTGAGAAACGCTCTGGCAGGTCATGCCACTTCGGCGACAGCTTTTGGGGAAGAGAGAGCAGTTGGCAGTGCTGCCTTCCCTGATGACAGTCTGAAATTGAAATACTGTCTCTCCCTCTTGCAGCATATTTAAGTGGAAGTTCATTGTCTTCCTGGGCACCCAGATTTTATAACCGACCTCTGAGAAATGACTAAGCCAATCTTCTGTCTCCATTTCTATAAATTAAAGCCTGAAGACTGGCTGAAGGCAGCTACTTTTTGAGTACAAGAGACCAGGTTGAGACCTGCCCCCTTTTTTTAGTGGGACCTCTTTAGGGACAGCTCTGGATGCTTTTTGAGCGATTCATGGGGCTGGTGAGGTGCTGATCATTGCTATTCTTGGATGTTTGGTACTCTGCAGGTACCAGGTCTTAAGTCCCCAGCAGTATCGAAGGAGGAGCGGATGGAGGTTGTGCTTGGTGGGTCAAGAAATGGAGACTCCCGTGATGGAGAAGGCTGCAGGTTTGTGGCTTCGGACACCAGGAGGAAAGCTCCTGCTCCACCTGCAGATTTGCAGCTTGGGACTAGAGTCAGTGCCCTGGCAGCGATGAGCACCGGAGCTGGCAGAGCCCAAGCCCCGCAGCAGCACTGGGGGGGGTCAAGGTCAGCAGGCAGACCAAAGTGGGCACTGCTGGAGGGAGCAAGGCAAAAAGCAGTACCTAGAAGTACAGTTCTACGTGTATCAAAAACCTGTAGTCTAAAGCAGCAGAATGATGTTTTCCTTTGTTAGAATAATTTCAGTTCCAGGTATGTAGATTTTTTTTTTTCTTCTCCAAATCTGCAATCAGAGTTTGCCAGAAATGAGAAATGGATTGGTTTTTCAATGGTGCTGTGCTCCAGGTCAGCTTGATAACATGGGAAATGGCAGGCTAATGACAGTTTAACACCAATTAACAGACCACTTTATAATAGATTAGCATTCTGAGTCTGTTCAATTGATAATTACAATAATTAACTCTCTGAGCTTGCATGCACTTTTGAACAGAAATTTGGTACCTTTGTTTACGCTGAAGAAGGAAATGCACAGAGCAGGCATGGATCATCTGAAGTGTTATAGTCAGTCAGGATAGTTAAGTGTACTAAATTTGGGCTTGCTCTTGAAATGTGCTTGCAGGTGACATCCTCCCAGGTGGAGGTGACTATATAAATGACTATTTTAGTCTTAGCTGAGCACAGCTGCAAGCAGAGACTGAGATTTAACATTGTTGTGGTTCAGGTAAGTTGTGAAAGGCATTTGTGCTGCAGAACAGCTCTCTTCGTCCTTGCTTCAGGATCCCTGGTCTCCAACTGATGGATTTCCCACCTACTTAGGCCAGTTATTTTCAACATTTGGCACTTGTAGCTGAAGTCAGACTCCCAAATGTGTCCTTTCCTGTTGGGAAAACTACCAGTGAGAAGTGTTTGGTAAGAGGCAGCTGCGTTCTGATGCTTATAGTGAGATGCTCAAAAGAGCTCAACATCCAGCGTGACTGTGTCCTGAATTCTTTGGGAAAGCTCCATTTGGTCTTGAATCCTTCAGGAATTGCAAGTGCTGCTGCCATAGTGATGCCTGTAAATGGCTTGTGGAAGGCTGCTGGCACCCACGCGTGATGGTGGTTATCTATGGGACCGGAGGCACAGCATGGAGAAGTCAGTAGGACTGACTCTGGGGACATGTAGCCAGGTCTCTGGTCACATTGTCTTGATTGGAGAAGTCAGAAGGACAGACCTCCTGGCTCTGGGGACATGTAGTCAGGTCTCTGGTCACATTGTCTTGGTGGGTTAATGGTTGCAAGATCTCTTTTGTAATTCTTGGGTTCCTGCTGACTTTGTGTCTCATTTAATTTCATTGACCTCCTCTCTTAAATACTGTGAAATGTCCTTATGAGAAATGCACAAGGTGAGCTCTATTTATAGTTATTTTTTAAATGTTCAGGCAGTGGTCAGAGCTAACGCAGCAGGAGACCTTTGCAAATGTAGCGTGTTTGGGTAGTTCTTCAATCCTGCACAGATTAATAAAATAAACGATTTGATGCATCTGGCACCAATCCTGGAAAGCAGTGATCCAAATCCCACTTCCTCTGGAGGATGGATTTCGGTATCATTAAGGAGCCAGGATCTGTCCTGGCAACAGGGAAAAAGAAGTTTAAAAGAAAAACTGGATTTTTAAACTAAAAGTGTATTGTTTGGCTTGTATGGCTGGATTGTTTTTATCATGCCATGCTGAATAATTGGATGTATGCATGGTGCAGCAACAAGCCTGCGTGACAGCGGGTTTGTCAAGGAGCTAAACAAGATGCCTGAAAGCAGGGACTGCAGTTAAAAATTGTCATCGTCTTCCTTTACCCCAGCACGGCTTATGCCCCCTGTTCTTGACATTTCATGAAACCGCACACACAGCAAACATCACTGTTCTCACCTTGTTTGAAAACAATCTAACAGAACAATAAGGAGGTGAAATCATAAAGATAAGTGGCATTAATGATGCTACAGTTGTAAATAAAAAAGCCTTGACTTTTCCCAGTAATGGCTCACCGGGGTTTAAGTATTATGAGGGACAACGCTGTGATCCCCGCTGTCCCAGTGGGATGTCCCTGCCTGTAGAAATCCTGGCAGCAGAGAAGATCAGGCGGATCACACAGAGGAACGTCCCTGTGGGATAAAGTCCTCTGGTGTGTCTGGGTACCACATTGCCCAAACGCTGCGAGTCCTTCGAGAGGAGGCTGGGGCGAGGCAGAGATGCTGAACCAGCTTTAGCTGTTGCTTCTTGCTTGAGCCTGGGGGGCTTGGGGGTGCAACTGGGGCCCCGTAATAACGTTACAGCTCCCTGGAGAGTGGCAGGGCTGGCTACGGAGGGGGAAAATCTGCCTTATCGCAGGGGACTTTGAACAGATGGCTTATATTTCTAGTACTAAAAGGTGCTCCAAATTTCTAAAATCTATAGATGAGATTCTTAAATTCATGAATCCTCCTGGAAAAGTTGCATGTTTGACAATCTTGACAGAAAAAGATGGAGTTAGCATACAACACAACTTGGTCAGTAAGGGATTAAAGTAAAAAATTGATGACGTGTATATAGGGTGCCTTAAAAGAGCTCATTTCATATGGCTGAAAACAATTTTGGCTAAATCAGCTGGGAAAAAGAATTTGGCAAAAAAAAATGGGAGTAATTGGGAAAGTTGACTAGGAGTTCAAAATTCCTCAGTCAAGGAGGATAGCTGCTGCTTTGAGAAACCTCTGCCTTGATCAGAAAATTAGAAATTTGTTTCCCTTCAGCATTACCAAAGAAGAAATTCTTTTTCTTCTCCTGCCTGTTACAGGGCATTCAGTTTCATCGCTTGCTGCTCAACAGAAGGTAAACCCTCTGCTGATCCACTTAAAATATAAATAAGTCGTACAACGCACTCTGTGGGGCATGGAACAGATGTTTGAGAGCACAGCTGCTAGAAGCCCTTGTTGTTAGTCACTCACAGATTTTTAGAGTCTAATATCTCTCTATGGTTATATTAAAGAACATTTTCTATCCCCAACGTGCCTTGGAGGAGCTCTTCAGCTCAGGTTGTCTCCCAATTCCCCGGCCAGGACCTCCTGCCCTTGGTGTCGCTGCCTGTCCTGGGAAGAAACCTGCCCCCTTTGACTTTGGCGTCTCGCTGATTGAGGAGTCGGGCTGATGGGCTGTAAAAGGTGCCGCCTTTAGTTGTTGTCAGCAAGAAGACTGACCGCTGATGCAGAGGTGATAAAAGGGTTAATGAAATGATGGGATCCTCAGAGATGCATCAACCCTTCCCTCCCCAAAGGAGGTGGTGGGCCAGGTCCTCAGCTCGGGTGAGCAGAGGCAGCAGAGCGGCCACGGCTCAGGCTTGCAAGACATTAACTCTTGCAAATAATATCTTATTTGCTGCTTTCTATGCCATATATCAAATATTACAATTGTTTTGGGTTTGTGTCCTGGTGAATGTAAAAGGAGGACAGATTTCAGACCTCTCAGAGAGTCCTTGTCTGTGATTGAAAGCCTGCAGACAAGACTGTGTTTCTAACAAACGTCTTCATAATACTTAACATTCAATAGAGTAAAAGGAGAATAATGAGCACTGCAGCTATCCCAGGTTAGTAATTACCACCGTCATTATTAATTTTCCAGCGCAATCTCGTCAAATGAGTCATTATTATCTCAATTCCTTAGCCAGGACTGATTGATTCTTTCTCCCTGTTGTGCCTAATTTCATATAATATCTGAGTACAATATAGAACTATAGAGCCAGTGTAATTCTAATGCAGAATAATTCTAAATAACCAAATCCCTTGCCTTACAGCTCTGTTTAGATCTGATGCTTTACACTACTTAATTGAAATAAATACCCCAATCCTGTCACTCCCCACGCTCCATCACAGTCAGTGGAGTTCCACCGGGAACTGGGATTTATGTCAGCCGGGGATCCAGCCTGCGTGTTTCAATGTTGTATCTGTGTTGGCACCGACCAGGAGCTTCACAGCACCTTGCAGAAGCAGCATGGCATAGTTTGAAATAAGTGTGGAGAATCTTCAGCGTTTCATAAAGTTAATTTCAACCATTTTCAAGGAAGGAATATGTTGGTTGGTCTGGGTGTGTGGCTTTTTTTTTTGGAGGAGAGGCTGAACGTGATGGTTTTCCAGCTCTGTTTCATTAGCTCTCTGTTTGCAGTCTTCTGTCAACAGACCTAAGTATGAAGAAGTTCACTGCAAGACAAGGAGAAGGATCTCCGCAGGGATGGTAATATGTTTCTTGCTTCTACAGAAATGATGAGGTAGAACGATTACCTTTCCTTTAAAAAAATTGGAAACCCACTTCTTGCATTTTTCTTGAGCTGGAGGGAAGGAAAGGAGAAGGAGACAGCAGTTATTTTACAACTTTGACCTTTTTGTCTCCCAGACTTCAAACACGATCAGGCTAGAGAGGGAAAAGAGTAGACTATAAACAGCAAGTGGCGGGGCTGTAGGTGGTACCCTTAGCATTCGATCTATCTTTTTTTTTTAAGACTAGGGAGATATGATGGTTTAATCCTGAACGAACAGCCTAGAAACCTTGGTCTGCATTGGCAGGGAAGGCTCACGCGCTGCTTTGTCAGTGCAAACAGCATAAGCAGTGTGCATCAATTACAGCTGTACAGACGTCGAGGCCCCTTAGTGCTGCCGGGCCCCCCCGGGCCAAGGGGCGGAGGTGCGAGGAGGCTGCCTTGCCGTGCTGCGTCTCACCCTGCCAGCACAGCCAGGCTCTGCAGGCACGGCTCAGACTCTGCAAGCAGCTCCCGAGCTAAATTTTACATGCATTCGGCAAGCGGGAATGGGGCCAGCAGGCTGGGGTTCCATGCCCGAGCTCTGCTATGTGCAAAGCAGCAGAGAAGCTGTTCGCTTCTTCCCGTGCACCGAGTGACCTTTATTCCTGGCCCTGCTCGGAGAGGAGAGATGAGAAGCTCCATGTCACTGCTCTCAGCGTGTCTTGGCTTTGCATTCCTAAAGCCAGCCCCTTCCCCAGCGGCAGGCACATCCCGGTGCCAGGCTGGCTTGTGTCTGCACTGACATTTAAGGATAGCAGTGTAGGTTGCTCTGGACTGGATCGGGGGAATTAAAAATATAGAATTGGACAGTAAATAAATGAGAGGTCTTGCGACATTTCAGTATCTTGGCCACCCAGCACTCATTTATTTCAACTGGTTATTTCCTGAGGCAGTTCCACTTTAGTCCATTACTGCTGAATTAAAATATATACTTTCATAGCCTGTGAAAGCAGAACTTCATTGTGCACCCTGAACGCTGCTTTGCTGATGTGTTTGAGTATTTAAATCCAGCAGGAGCGTGTGTCACACCAGGGATTGATTTGGTCCACAGGATTCAGCCAGGGGAACTGGCCTGTCTCGGCGTTCATGAACAGCCTTTTGCTGCTTGGGGAAACTGGGTGGGGAAACTTGTACCGGGTGCTTTGCCGGCACCTTCCCCTCGAGCTGGGATGGGTCAGGCCATGCCATCCCTGGGGCTCGTGTGGTCTCTGGAGACCTCGTGCTTCGCTCCTGACCCCAGCCCCATCCTTGTTCTAGCCTCAGGTACAGCCAGCCCTGTGTCTTCTACTCCCCTAACGGGGTGTATCCTGTCCTATTCCTCAAGGTGCGTTGCATAAAAGCTGTAAAATGTGTATTAAAATTGTATGTTTTCCAGATTTTAATAGGAATACTTCGTGATATATTAGTGCCGCCTTCTTGGAAACATGTCTCTACTGTAAATTTCTGCTTTCTCTGATGGATTCAGTTGGCAAGAAGAAACTAAGGCGATAGTTTTACATACAATTTTTTCTTATTTACAGTAAATAATAATACCCTGTTTATAGTAATTATCACCCAAGACGTTCACTAGGTTTAAGATGCTGAAATTAAAGCAAAACAAACCTTGAACTAATTAGAGAATCCTTTCGGGCACGTGGAGTCCGGTGCTGAAGTCAGCGGTGGTACCTTCTCTGTTTGCGAAAGACGAGCGCAGCGCTGGTGAAGCAGTCCTTGCCCCAGAGCAGGAGCTGACTTACGCCTAAACCTTTCCTGCATCCAAGCATATGGATAGTTCGGCTGAAATCGGTGAAAAGAAAGTCTGCTTAAAGGACATGTTTATAGGGACAACAGGCTGAGGATTGTAGTAACCTGGCTCGGTTAAAAACAAACAAAAAACCAGTTGTGGTATTACAACAGTCTGAATATAAGTTAAAGTAAAGGCGACTTCTTGCATACAACCAAGCTTGGAGATAAATCTCCATGTTTTTATAATAAATGTTACTTTATGGCAATCACCATATGCTACATCTAGTCCTGTTTTGAGTATAAATCATAACAAGTGTGTATCCTGAAATGCTTTATTGTCCTTTTATGGCCACATATGGCTGCTGTTCCTTCCATTTGTGATTAATTTTTTTAATGGTTCCCCCTAGAACCTAAAAAATAATTAAAACTAATGAATACTCCGCAGTGACAGTAAAGGAATGAGCATATTGCATCTATTCTCACTTCCCAGATCTGATCAAAAGCAAGTGTCGAGCTGTGAAGTTGTGACACTGACATTTTGTACTGAGCTTCCAACCACCTCCTGAGACCAAACGATGACTTTGGGGAAGATCATGAATTAGAGTTTTCATTGCTTCACAGGAATAGTGCTGAGAGGGTAGAATTAAAATTAGTTGAAATCACAATGTTTATTTCTTAGTGGAGTCTTTTTAAGAAATTAACCTAACATGTAAAAGACTTAAAGACGAACGGCTTTTTTATTCCTTTGTCCTTGCCCCTGGCTTCAAGATGTGATATATTCTACGTACTAGGACTGGCCGGGCTATTTGTTTCAACCAGATTGTATTAAGAGTGCAGCCCCTTTTCATTTAAAAACCTGCAAGCCATACACGTGTTTATATATCCAGGTTGGTGTAACTTGCTCAGGGAGCTGCAGCTCCTGAAAGTCAGTGGGAGGCAGCTGCTAATCCCCACACCTCTGACAGTCCTGCCCTGTCAGAGCATCTCCGGTGCTACAATTAATGTGAACCTGGACTCAAAATCCAGAGCTGTGACTCAAAGCAAGAATGCTGCCTTGTAAACACGGGTTTTATCTGCCCTCCAGAAACATGTGGGTTTGATTTTTTTTTTTTTTCCTTCTTCTCCAGTGCACTTGGGTTTTGAGCTTATGCATGTGTTTTGCATGGGAGCACAGCCAGCTTTCAGCACTTCGTAAAAACCTCTAAAATTCGCTTCTCAAAACTAGTATTTATCTGTGAAGGATGTAATTAAAGAGTGTGTGTGGGGGGGAGGTTGCTGTGCACATACCTGCCACTCTCTGGACTTCCTGCAGCTCACAATGGCTTTGAAATGAAACTTAAGGGGAATAATTGACAACAAAGTGCTAGGCAGGGGTTAAAGTGTCATTACCACAGGAGGAAACCTTCAAAGATCCCATTCAGTGGGGGACTGGCCAGGGCTGCAGCCCGTGCAGACTGATGAAAAGCAAGCACCCCAGGCAGCTCTTTGCACGCTGTCACCTACCTTCTTTCATTCATATATATGCGTGCACATGAGCACACGGTGGTTTGAATTTATTGTGAGTTTTGCATGTCTCTTTTGCAGGCCGTGAGCGACATTGGCTTCTCCAAACTATCTCCTCCTTCTTCTTCGTGCCGGAGCAGACCCACAGCCACGCAGCGGAGCAGGGTCTGGGCTCTGCAGCACCAGCCTTTCTGGCCCCTAGGCTTCTTGGCCAGTTACCAGTTACACCAATAAATACTGTTCTGCTGCTGGAACAGGTTTAGTTACAAAAACAAGCAGGTAATGGATAATAAGAAAGTATCATCATCTGCATAACTGATGGGGGAATAAGTTACCCTACATTTAAGAAGTCAGTGGTAGAGCTGTAAAATTGAATCCCAGCCTTCTGAATTCCAGTTTGACATCTTAAGCTTGATACCATTGCTTACTCTTTTATGCCTTATGTTGATTCATTTCTGGATATAAGAGTTTTAACTATTTAAGTCAACTTGCTTTACAAGCAAGATAAAACCAGAGCTTTAGGAAAGCACTTTTTAATTTCCAAAGGTATTTGTTAATTGATTCCAAAGGGAGAACCAGTTATAGTTAAAAACCAGAAATGTGTAAGAACAAAGGGTCATTGAAGTCAATGTCAAGATACTGCCAGGTTGTCAAATTTTACTGTCCTGACTCCTCTTTAAAAAAAACTTTGATGACCATAAAGTTGCCATTTTCTGGGCACATTTTCAGAGACTAGGGTCTCTGTGAGCTTCCCCCCGTACAGTTATACAGTATCATGAGTTAAAGTGAACCAAATCTAAACTGTTGTGGCATATAAAAACAGCAAACAAATGAAGGCAGCTTTTTTCCCTAACCCCCTGAGATTTATTCTGACAGTTTGCAACTAGATGAAATGGATAATGGAAGTCCCTTGTCACAATAACTCACTTTAAATGTATTGTCAGATTAATAGACTGAGTTATCCACTCTTCCAAGGAGAAAAATGACTTGTGGTTTCAAATCATGCCCTCGCTCATGGCATCTGATCAAATTAACCAAACAGGCCAAATTTAGACTCCCAGCAGAAGCCAGGCTTTTTATGCATTGTGTCATAAAAATGAGGTTATTTCTTTATTTTTAATGCTGGCCAAATGATTTCCAATTGCCACAGCAACATCTGTCGGTGGCTGCGCAGCCGATCGTGGGCATGATCCCGTACGGCGCCGTCCCACGCAGCCCTGTTGGCTTGGCCTCGGCTTCCAGCGGGTGTCCGGAGATGGCAGTGCCGGCGGGGCGATGCACGTCCCCGTGCACGGGGAGGTCGGTCCTGCGTGTTCTCACCCCATCCCTCTGCAGCAGCGACTGCAGCCAGTGGCCTTTGGCTGAGCCAAGCGCCCAAGTGAAGGCATGCGGGTGAGCTAATTGAACTACTGCTTAAATAGGGTGATAAAAACCACTCTTAAAAGGACTGCAGGGCTGTATTTTCTGCTGCCTTAGATTGAAACGGAGGAGTGGGAGTTTACAGCTGGTGGAAACTCAGCTTGCTGACTTTCTGCAGAGTTTGTAAAGCATTCTGCAGGATTTATCCTAGCTGGGTCACAAAAATATCTGCGAGAAGGCTCTCCCTGTCCTTCCAATTCCAGGGAGAAAGCATGTTAGACCGTGTCTATTCGTACCTCTCTTGTCCTTTCGCTAAACAATCTCACAAGACGATTTCACTCTCTCTTCAAGGTCACGAGTTGGTTCAGAGTTATACACAGCAGAAAAAAAAGCCCTCACGGGGATGTGTCCGGGCAGGGCATTCACGGGCTGTAGGAGCTACAGCAAATCATTCAGGGAAAGGACAATTTCAGTATAAATGAAGCAGCCCCTTTTCCTGCCCTTGGCCGTGGTTTTTCAGCAGCGGGAATCACTGAGACGCAGGTGGACGTCCCGGCTGCGGGGTGCGTGCGAGGGCCCTTTGTGGCAGCGGGACTGGAAGCAGCAGTGACGCTGGTGGCCGGGGCTGCCCCGGCAGTGCTGTCCCCAGCTCCAGCAGTCCATCATCGCACAGTGTACGGCCTACACATCCGCACGGCTGCTGTCGCATCTTTATGTGGGGATGGTTGGGGGTTTTCAGGGGAGTTTTGGTATTCTGTTTTGCATGTTGTCAAAAAACAAATCTGAATTTGCAGTCCGTCCATCTGTCGCACGGGGTGCTGCATTTAAGAAGCAGGGTCATTTATTAACGCATGTGGAGTGAATTATCCTGGTTTACATCTGGAGAGTGGCAAATTGTTGGATTTAATAGCTGTAAGCTCCTCTGATCTGCAATCACTGTCTGCTGGATTTTTTGATCTGACAAAGCATTGTGCGCAGTACTGCAAGGATCCTTCCCCAGCCTCTCCAGGGGAATCCTGCTGTCAGGCTGCAAATGTATGGTGCATGAAATGTGTAATTTTGAAGTCTAAACCTCTGAGAGCTTATGACACTCTGAGGCAGCAGTTTACCTTCAAAGTCTCCTCTCTGCCTGTACTTACCACCTCTTGTGATTTAGCACGACCACTCACATTTCCTCCACAGAAACTTGTAAGGTTTGCTTTCCAAAAATCTCATCATCTTCTCTTAATTAGGCATTTTCACACAATGAACCATATGGGAGTCAATGGAAAAGGTGTCGATGTGCAGCGCAGCCTGGCCCTGTGGATGCTGATTGATAAAGCTGGCAGATGGGTAGATCATCAGCTTTGAAGACTGGATTTTTAGTGAGGTTTCCTCTGAAACCATTGAATAAATAAGACAGGCAGAAGAACTAAGTGGCAGGGAGGATGTGCGGCACGGCTCCTTCCTGCGTTACCAGAGGTTGCTCAGGTCAGTGGGTTTCCACCTCAGCGTTTCCTTCTCTGTGATTTTTTTTAAGCCTTTTTTACTAATGCCGGCTGCTGCTTATCCCCTAAATATGGCTGCATTTAAGTGGTTGCCCCTGAAGGGATGAAATGATGCCCAGCTTGGTGCCTGAGCATGAAGTCAAAGTAAGCCAGCTTATCTCCATTGTGCTAGTTGTCTATAAACTGCTTCATACCGAAAGGTGATGAGACACAAGTTCATAAAGCATGGGAATTTTTAACTAGCTTAGCCTTTGCTTTCCTTTCCTGCTTCCCATCCTAGCTGATGTGCTGGGCCTCCTGTACACATCCCAGCTCACCATTTTCTATTTCCATTTGCTTGTTTTTCATTTCCCCCATCTCCTCTTTATTCTCCTTCTCACGAAGCCTCCATCTTCCATTTCGTCTTGTCTTTGTACACCTCCATCTTCCATTTTCTTCAAGAACGTAGATGCTGTGACACTATTTTGGACTTTTCCTTGCAAAGTCACCCAGAATTGTTTCAGAGATTTGGTCTGTGATCTGAATTCCTGTGTGAAACCCTACATGCGTTGAATTAAAGAAACACTTGAAGAGCACATGGTCAAAAGCAGGTTTGTGTTGAGTGCTGTCCCACACCAGGCTGTTGGAAAAATATCTTCTCCTCTGAAATGTGTAGGCTGTTGTGTCATTTCTGTAAAAGTTCTCCAAAAACTGTTAATTCCCAGGAACACTGGGAAGCGTTCTCCATGTGGCTGTGTGGAAATTGAAACCCATGGCATAAAGAGTGACGGAAACATTTGTGTGACCCTCCCTTGAGTAGCAAAATTGCTGAGCATAGCAATGTGCATATGCCTGAAGCACATGGGAGCTCTTTTATTTTAAACTGTAACCATGAAATAGGAAAAAAAGCCCAGTGAAGCAAAAGCTCCTGCCTTTTTAGTTTTGCTCTTAACATGTGAAAATAGAAGCACCTGCTGCCTGCTGGGCTCGTTAAATTTGTCTTTTTATGTTCATAAATCACCACGGTAGAATCTGAATTATTTACTCGGTAAACTCGAGGCGACATTAATTTTCATTCTCCAATTTTTTGTAACCAATTTTTTTGTGCATTAGCTTTGGAGCTGTTTCCCACCCACCTTTTGTTCAGTGCCCACCTTGGCTTCCCGAGCAGGGTCCCTCCCCTTGGTGACTGCAGGGGTTTCGTGAACTTCAAAAGCAGCCTGAAATGTCAGCCACACGCAGCCTCTCTGCAGCCACTAAATTATGGATCAGGATACAGCAGATCAAACAGTTCAGAATTATTCACTTGTGGGTCTTTGCTTGGTAAAGCAATAAAAATCTCTGCGTTTCTTCTTTGGTAATATGTGGGGTGGTTGTTTTACATGCTCGAGAGTAATGTTATCAGGGGTATGGGGGTGTGTATGTAATATTTTTTTTTAAGCAAGGCACTTCAATCAAAGCTTCATTCTACTGTAAACCCAATTAGCTTCAGTCTGCCAAGTCAGCTTGACTGTCTGCAAGAATGTATGTAAGGCTATGAATAATTGCTAAACTCAGTTTTCTTTCTATCTAAGAAATGCCATGAGGCTTTTGTTACCACTAGATAAACCCTCTGCACTGTCTCTGAGGTTACAGCTGAAGACACCCGTTCAACAATCTTAAATGTGTTTGAATAGTATTCTGTGTGTGAAGAGGCTCAGTAAAAAGCAAATGCTTTCTTTGCTTTGGAGCAGAAGGTCGCTGAACCCAGATCCTGGGCTCCTCCAAGCGCTCAGGGATTTTGCCATTACCTTTAGTGGGAGCAGGACTGAGAATTTGCATAGTTTTATTGCGTGTGGCTGCAGAATAAGCCCATTACTGTCGGAAAACAGTAGCAGGGCTGTCCCCTGTGTCATACAAGAGGAAAGGTTAGAAAATGAAATTCTCCAACAATATGTGTGGAAAATGGGTCACCTACTTTGTGCGAGGAAGCGCACAGGATGCTCTCGCTGTATTTTTATATGCCACGTGCTGGTTTCTAGCAGTTTGGACACGGTTTCACAGCCCGGACGACATCATGTGAGAATATCAGGCTGTGCTGGCATATGGGGTGCTGGTTAATCAACACCCCGGCCGGGGGGGGTCAGCCAGCGGGCTGGGCTGTTAGGGGTGATATCGGAGATGTCCATGGGACTCAGCTGCACAACCCACCCAAACCCACACGGAGAGGTGGGACACGCAGGGAGCCGTTGGCATCACCTGCTGTAAATTGCTTCCAGGGCTCCTTCCCGTCACTAAGGTTTGTGCTGTAGATCCTCTTGCTTTTGGCCAGTTGGCGAATATAGGATGTATTTCCTGAGATAAGAAAGGTTGGCCATGTTGATATAGTCGGTTGGTTTAAATAGAACATGGCTTCCCCATCTGCACTGGGTTCCCCCTTAAATATTTACTTGTCTTTCCACCGTGCGTGCATAATATCTCTATTTTTCCCTCTCCATCTATAGGCCACCTAAAGAGTTGTCGGAGGGTGGTGAGTCATCCACCTAACTTGAGTTGAGAGTCCCCTTCTCATTTTTGAAATTGGACCGTGATTTCTGTTAGCGTCCCTCGGGGATGGTCATATTCCGACGACATCTTGAAGACTCTCCAACTGTTTTCTTTCAAAAAAACATTTTTTTTAATTTATTTTCCTTCAAGCCTAAGGTTCAGAAAGGGATACGATACTCCGTGTGATGGCCGTTGGTGGTGAGCTGTGACAAGATTTCGATGCTTCAGGGAAAAGGTTGGATGTTTTGCGAGATTTGAAAATGTTCAGATTTTTATTACTTAAGTGTTAAATGATGTGCATTTACACTGACACACACATATAGGCAGCATTTTTTTTCCCAGGTATGGCATTATATAAAGCATCACAACATTATTCCGTTTGTCTTTTGTAATGTCTGCCAAAAGTAATATGTTTGCACTAAGATTGAAAAATTTCGATATGAAAATATTTCCAGTGCTACAGGGGAAGATATGATTTTGACTAATTTTATTGCAGCAGGTACATAAGTGAATGCCTGTTCTGACAACTATGAACTAAGTTGCACAAAGTAGGAGTGACAGTGTGATTCCCAGCAGCAGAAGTCAGTGCCACACTGGATTGTCACAGCTCCAGCTTCCCTTATCCTACACGAATGACGGTGGTGTCTATTATCCCCTGTACACAGGGATCTGTCAACAACTACTTTCTCAAATACTTCGAGTGTGTATGTGGGGGTGGCACGGAGGAGCAGGTGATACCCCATAATAGTACATTATCAACAGGGGAAGGTTTCATTTTCTTTAAATAGAAACCGTGTCTGAATAGCTGCAAGACTCCCAGACACTGTGAAATCTAGAGGGAAATTTTAGGCTTAGCTCTTTCTGTGGGATTACCTAAAAAACACACGTACATCCCATCTTTTGAAAAATGTACTGATGGACTGATGACTACTGCTCTTATATCTGGGTGTGAACAACAATATAGAGCCCAAGAAGACTGGGTGGTCCTCTAGTGACTCTTCCAAGCAGTGTAAAGCACCATTTAGTGTACAGGAATAGGGGGGCAGCCCTCAAAAACAGCCGTGAGAGGAGTTTCAGTCGATGGAGGACTTGTCCCAGGCAGCTCTTACTCAGTAGTTGTTCGTTGCTGCTAGGGAATTAAAAACACAGGTTAACGTGATGAGCAGTAATTCAGCATCATGATTCAGTTGGATTCTGCCAGTGCTTGAGGACACGACCACAGCGATGTTTGCGCCGTCAGTCCTTGGATCCTCACTTCTTGCCGGGCAGACCCGTCACTTCTTTTTTGTCCGGAGGCTCTTCAGAGCACCCGCTGTTCATGTTGGTCCTGGTGGCATCCAAGTAGGTGTGATTTATCTGGAAAGAAATAATGGATGTATTAAACTTGGTAGTTTCTATGTATTGAGAAACACTATTGTTACATGAGGGTTTTTTTTTTGTTTGGTGTGGATGCAAGCTATTTTAACTAAAAGAGGAGGAACGTCAGCCTCCCCTCGCGAGCTATCAAGAGTGGCAAAAATTGTCAAAGTACTATGTCGGGGGGTACAGAAAAATGGTCATGCTGCTTCTTCCCTATTTCATTAGTTACCGGTTTCATATGTTCATTACCAAAGGACATTATCACAAATTGTATTTTGTCCTGGCTGATTATGCTGTTTACTAAAATGTCAATGATAGTGCGTAAAACACAGCTGAGAAATTAGGGATAATTTCAGTAGCTATTAATGAACTACAGCCTTGCTTAGCTGATAGAGTCTTCAGAGAAAGGAAAGATGAAGAGATTTTGTCTTTTTCAGTCTTTATACTCCTTGTAATATTACTGTTATCGATCAGGTGCAAGAGAAGTTTTACTCCCATTTATTTTAATTTCTGGCTGCTTGGCTGATTACGGAGCCTCTGTGTGCAAACTCCGTGCATCTCAGCTGAGATGCTCAGGGCACGCATCCAGGGAAGCCGATGGGAGCCCGGCCAGGGCTGGCTGTTCCGAGCTACGGAAAGAGCTGCGCAGAGGCAGCCTGCGGCAGTGCGCAGCCATGGGTCGTACCGCTCTGCAAAACCCAGCAGCAGGGCTCCATCTCCTTCAGCATTTTCTCGAGGCCCTTTACTTATTTCCTGTTTACATGTCACTGCTTAGGATGAGTTTTTATAACTTTTTGCTATTACAAAGATACTAGGAGCCTAACTCAAGTTGGGCTTTGTGGTGGGAGTTGGTGGGATGCACGTCTCGGCAGAATTTAGCACACTTATCGCAGCATTTTGTAACTGAAGAGAGCTCTGGAATGGAAGAACATGTGGAAGCTATTTTAGAAGATTTATATATACATATATATATATATGGTGCTTTAAATGCAATTAGGGAGATTCAGCTAAAGGTTTTACATTAGCTCGTTAAAGCATGGCAGCTGTAACTGATCCTCCCGGCAACGAACTGCAGTTTGCTAAATGAGGAGAGGCTGCATAGCTGCCCTGCTCCTGGCCATGTGTCGGGGCTGGAGTATTCCAGGATGGGATGGCAGACGGGCTCCTGCAAGGAATCCGAGAAATTTCCTCAGATGGATTTAGCAGCACGATATTTGATATAATCAATATATAGAATATTGTTGTTGTTTCTAGTCCAACAAATGACTCGAGCAGAGGGAGCACAGCACATGCAGCCACAGATTTGTGTGGAGGAATTCTGGCAACTGGACCGACAATTGTAGCCAAAGAACAAAGTGTGGATTTTTCACTTCATTTGAATGTTCAAGCATGTGCTGTAATTTTTTGATTCATTAGAAGTGATATGGAGGTACTCTGCAGTATGCAAAACCTCTGCGTGCTGCTCCAGGCTTTGTCTGCAGCATCCATAGTCCTCTTGTGAGGCAGAACTTACGCGCACCTCATAAATGGAAATATCGAGACAGCTCGGAGCTCATGGAATGGAAATATCGAGACAGCTCTCTTGGAGAGTCTTTGGGGCGGGCGGCAGTGGTACCAGGGCGGTTAGACGGGGCGGTTGGCTCTGCAGGAACCCTGAGTCATGGGAGAGCCGAATTCAACAGAGCCCATAGGAGTGCTTCAACTTGGGCAGTGGCCTGGCCCTGCCAGTCCCCAGGGCTATCCGAGTGGAACAGACACACTTTGGCCACTCGTCACTTTTGATGGCTCAGCTCCGCTCAGCTGCAGCTTGGAGCCAATTAATTTTATGAATCCTATTTGTAGCTCGTGTTCCTCCTTATATAATCCTCATTTGTTTCAAATGAGCAGAGAGTGTGCCCCTGAGATTCTAAACATACCTCTTTATTAAACTTTAAACAGAAATTGCTACCTACAGAAGCTAAACTTAGCACTAATGTATGAAATGAGATGAAGAGAATCCTTTTAAATCTCCTACCAGGTGTTAGATAACACAGCGCTGTAAAGAGAGGGGGAGAAGGTGACTGCATAGTGTTATGAACATCGGCATTACTGATCTATTGTATTTATTTCTCCAGTAAGCAGAAGTAGATTAAAAATAAAAATGCAGAAGTTAATTGGGTGATTGCACCACAATCGGTCTTCGCTTTTGTTCTCCGCTCCCCGTGAAGCCGTGCGCTGCTGGAGTGACAGTTGTGAATAACAGCACGCAGCTGGGGCAGCGTCTTTCTTACCAGCTGCATCAAACACAGGGAATGAAAACAATTTTAATGAAGCCTTGTCCCATTAAAATCTCGGGGAGCGAGCAGCCCGCAGTGGCCAGGCTGGAGCGATCCTGCCGGCTCCTTCCCGCCGTCCTGCCGGGGATGCGAGCCCAGCAGAACGGGCCTGTCATCTCCTCGCTGGCCTCCATCTGCCCTCAGGAGGGGCTTGAAGAGTGTTTCGAGAGCAGTTTTACAGCTGATAAAGGTAATCAGAAATCGTGCTATCGCTGCTTTGCCGCACAACACAATGTGTCTCACGCTGCTGAGGTTGCTGGATGCCCGAGTCGGGATATCTGTCTCACCTGCCAGCTCCAAGATTCCTTTTGCAGGCTTGTGGTTCATCTTCCAAGGATATTCCCGTACAACCCAAAGCAGGAGAGAAACCAGATTGTTTAAAGTATTGAAGGTTTTAATGAGCCAAACTGAAAAATGTTCAGCTTTTCTAATAAGCACATGGTTAAAGAGCACAAGGAGGAGAGAAAGGCAGCAGCCACTTCACAGTTCAGGAAACACTGGCTTTCATTGCCATCATGACCATGGCATACCTCTCTGAAATCAATGGAAGTCAATTCTGCCTCAGAGTGATAGATTGCTTTGAGATCTCAGTAGAATTTTTCTCCAAATTGCGAATTGGATAAGGTTCTTACAAATTATGAAAGCCCGAGACTCAATGCACATTAATTTTCTAGCATATTTTCTAGGCCATTGTGGGAGCAATACACAGAAATTAAGAAGATCAGACATTATCTGTGGGCTCTCCAGTGGAGCTTCTCCACTAGGAGAAGCAGGGCTGGGAAGAACCGGTGGTGTGGGGGAGCTGGGGCTCCCCCCGGGCACAGGTCCGGGGGGAAGGGACTTTCTCTTAGGAATTTTTGGAGATCTGCTTTAGCGAGGTGTTTTCTGCCCTTTCTCTCGTCCAATTTAAAGCTGGCTGTATGTGTGTAGAAGGCAAATTCCCTACCACCATGAGCAGCTCTCCCTGCAAAAATTGTTAAGGCGAATTAAGTCGCAGGAGTATATATGAGAAAAGATTTGCTTTTCCTCTAAGGAGTACTAGGATATTTGTCAATTCCTCTCCATTAGAAACCTAACACGTTCAGAGGTAAAGATGAAAAGTGAAAAACCCATGAAGATCAGATGAAAGGACGGAAATTATCATTCAGGTAACCCAGCTACCTTAACACTGTCACCATGGAGATCCCCGATTATCTTCTGCTCTTTGCATGCAAAGTGCTGAGAAACACTGGTTTCATAATTGGCATCATATTTCTCTGGGTATATTAAGCTCGCCTGTGGAATAATGCTCATCAGGTCCTGAATGATTTCAGATAACTAGCGGTAATATATTGAATCAGATGATTCGATATTATGATTTCCAGTCCAGGGATCACTCAGTGTGTTTCCATGCACAGTGTGCAAGCACGGAGATGACTGTAACTGTGCTGGGGGTGTAGTTGAGGCATTCTGGGGTTTGTGGCTACTGGGAAGAAAACTGTGGTTTTGACTGATGAATAAAGTAGCATAACATGCTGCTGTGGCTTGCTCTACGTTCCTTGTATTTTCAGATTTCTGTACTCCGACTCTGATTTTCCTGGATTTCTGACTTGGACAAAATCTTCCCACTGCAGTACCTGCTCAGACGGCTGTGTGGACGAGGCTGGTGAGGGGTCTGGAGAACAAGTCTTCTGAGGAGCGGCTGAGGGAACTGGGGTTGTTTAGCCTGGAGAAGAGGAGGCTGAGGGGAGACCTCATCGCTCTCTACAACCACCTGAAAGGAGGTTGTAGCGAGGTGGGTGTTGGTCTTTTCTCCGAAGTAACAAGCGATAGGACGAGAGGAAATGGCCTCAAGTTGTGCCAGGGGAGGTTTAGATTGGACATGAGGAAAAATGTCTTTACTGAAAGAGTGGTGAAACATTGGAACAGGCTGCCCAGGGAAGTGGTTGAGTCCCCATCCCTGGAGGTATTTAAAAGACGTGTAGATGAGGTGCTTAGGGACATGGTTTAGTGGGCATGGTGGTGTTGGGTTGACGGCTGGACTCGATGATCTTAGAGGTCTTTTCCAACCTCAGTGATTCTATGATTCTATGATTAACTTTTTCTTTTTCTCTTGTTTTTCGTATGTCAATACATGTGGCCTCAAACACATTTTGTACACGAGAAATACGATTAGACTTCGCTTTTTAGATTCTTTATAATCTGCCCTCAGTGCATTAAGTAGCTGTCTTCGACGAATTCAGCTGGTGCATTTCCTCCTTTTCGCATCCAGCATGTTTCAGGGTTGACAGCAGAGAGGTGTCACGTTTGTGGCTGTAGCTTTAAATGAGGTCAAAATTTGTCTTTTATCCTCTTGTGTCCCTAAAACAATTTAGTCCTACTGTAATTATTAGCATTCTCATTAAGAACAGTTTAGCTAAAAATCAAGACACAAAGATGCAGTGACTTCATCAAAGCAATGCAAATCCAGATAAAGCTAGGTTTCTAATTCGACTTCTATGCTTTGAAATAAATCCTCACAGCATCAGTTACTGTATCTGTTGTAAAGCAATTACTATCAGCCTCCAATGCTCCCCTTTACACATTTTAATGATTACTTTTTTCTTTAAAATGTAGGGTAAGGAATATTACAGTTCCTCAAGAAGAACTAAAGCAGACAACAACAATAAATTTCTGTAAAAGCAGAAATTGCTTTCTTTCGTAATCAGGTTGATTAGACTCATGTATAATCATACACAGCAGGTGGGAAGATTAACATTTCACTAATTCCTAGTGGTCATTACTGCAAGGAAATTTAATCTGCAGAGTTCACAAGGATTGGAGTTGCATGCTGGTAAAGCTCGTTTAAAAGACAGAGCAAAAACAACGCAACTTTATATTCTGGAAGCCAGTTTTCCTCAAAACCATTTTGGCCCGCAGGCAATATGCATACACCCAGTATATTCCACTTAATTAAAAAGTAGATTTGTATTGAACATGACCACTTGACAAGCACGTTCAGAACCCGTGCCTGTTGTCAGTTACTTTGGTGGGGAATACAGGCAGACCCTCAGCGGCTTAAGCTGGTTGATAAAATAGATATTTTTACAGCAAGTGTATTTTTTCCATGCGGGGAGCTGTATTGGGACACAGCACTAATAGATTCAGTTCTCATATTTGGATCAATTCAGAATAATTCTGCTGAAGTTGAACAAGTTTTTCATTTTTCATATGAAAACAAAATGTGACATAATTATTATGATCAGATTCCACTTCACTAACCAGGACATGGGGTTTTTTTAAATTCAAAACTCCAAAATAAAATGCCCTGCAACTTCCGATGTGAAAGTTATGGTTGTCTGCTACTCCTGCACGTAGCTACACCTCTAATCTCTGGACTTCTTTCTTCTAGTTTCTACCAGCAGGAGACTTTCCATCGACATTCAGTGGTACAGCCCAAGGTGGTCTGTGACTAAGCTGGAAACGCTTGAAATGCTGGATATTAGATGGGTAAGTAGGGATGACTACTCTGCTTTTTTACTCGTGTGGGGTCTAGCTGAGATTTAGCTGTGTTTTCTGTCTCCCACGAGCAAGAGCAAAGGGAGATGAAAGAGCAAAAAGGAAGACAGCGGTCACTAGTTGAAGTTGCTTTGAAGACATCTCCTAAAAAAGCATCTTATCCCATTCATACCCACTGAAAAACCTTTAGCATCCGTCTCGGAACATTGCCCACATGAGAAATGGGGAGGTGGGACCTGCGCCGAATCCGTGAAGCTGTGTCGCCCTTCCTGTGCCGCTGCGGACCAAGGAGGCCTTAGGGACAAGAGGTAAGGTGCCACCGTGGGGCAGAGCTGGCTTGGCTTGACGGTTGTCCCTTCAGTGGGAGCCTGTGTTGCCGGTCTGCATGGAGGGTTTCCTCTGGTCCCCCTCTAAATACCAGGACTGCAGCGACTCTCCTGTTGACTTAGTTGGGCGTATTAGGCTCATTTTCTTACCTAATGCTTTAAGGGCAAAAATACACTCCTTTGGTCTATGGAGTTAAAAATATAGTTGAGCTATATTGTTAAAAAAATTATAAAAAATGACCAGATGGCACAGTAGCTGGATTTGGCTGGGTTGGAACAGGGTATTATTCCAACACAGATAACAACGTATCCCTCCAAATAAAACAAGTGACCACTGAGCATATGTTTTATTAGAGTTTTATTGAACATCAGAGATTTTTACTGTGATAATTAGGATGATATTACAGTGATATAATGCCAGAGTCCCTTATCCACAGA
Organism: Aptenodytes forsteri; assembly: GCF_000699145.1. Classification (NCBI taxonomy): domain Eukaryota; kingdom Metazoa; phylum Chordata; class Aves; order Sphenisciformes; family Spheniscidae; genus Aptenodytes; species Aptenodytes forsteri. The sequence goes on along the minus strand of NW_008794173.1, from coordinate 1,127,983 downwards.
AAGCTTCAGTGAGTCTGAGCCCCGGTGGGACTGGTGACGCTTTCTTGTCCCTTGCAGGCCCATGGACTCACACGGAAATGTGGCTGAGGCTCAAACCTCTGGCCCAGCCCTGCTGCTCTGCCAAAGTTATGCTAAGCTCAGGATCACTGAAGTTGTAATGGGGGTAAACATAATCAGAATAAACTCCTGCTATTGCAAGAGTTACTTCCACTAGTTTTTCAAACTCTGGGTGCAGAATAACAGCCACAAAATCTGCAGCATGAATCAAAGCAAGTTAAGTAAGTGCAGCTAAACTAGGTTAATAGTGGTGTAGATGATGGTTTAAAAATCAGGAACAGCTAAAAATATGACTGCACTGATGTTAATGCTGTATTAGCCTGATAAAGGGACTGATTTTTGTCAGTCAGTCTTCAATCAGTGTCTGTCTCAACCCTCAAATGCAGCCTACTCTTCTCTGAAAAGATACCATCTGAGCTTAGCAGTCTGGTTTAGTCGTGGCCAAAACACGAAGTAATACATTCAAATAATTGGGTGTATGCACAGTACTTAACCCTCACAGCTATTCATAGTTTGAAAATGTTACTGGGATTTAAGTGATGGAGTCACCGAGCAGAGCTGTAGGGTTTGCCCCCGCGAGGTGCCAGGTAAACACCTGTGGGAGAATTTACATCCCCCGTAAAATTAGGTAGCTTGAACCCATGATGGTGGCTCAGGGGTGAAATGGTGGGGTGACCCGCCTGGACTAATGGGGTGCCCTGACCCACCACGGGGGGATGGTTCCCTTGCTCCTGCCCTCCACAGTCCGGCATCCAGACTCGGTGCCCAAAGTTAGGTATGTCCCATCTTCGGGTTAAAAAAAAGATAGACAGGAGCCTTGTGGGATCCAGGAGAACGCAAGGGACGAGCAAACAGGAAGACGTCAAGGGACTGTCACTAGCAAAGACAACAAAACTAACAAGTAAATGAAAAGGCAAGTTATAACATCAATATGCACGGTAATAGGCGACAATGAATCACCAGAGATCTGTTGCTTTAATGATGCTGTTGTAAAAATGATGGCCCTGAGCTATTTCAGACCACGTATACTGAATTTTGGCTGATGCTTATCGGTTTATATGCAAGAAAATTTATAGCATGCAACCTAAATGAAACAGTCCTTTGGACAAGAAGAAATGGATTGCAGGTGCAAACAAGCATGAAATGAAAATCTACTAATGAGTTTCCATTAGTAGCTAAATACATAATCAAATAATTTTTAGCCAACATAGAGCAATGAGAAAATCAATGTATTCCTCATAAGTACTACTATATGGATTGATGCTCTAGTTCTTCTAAAGCTGGTTTTGTTAAGTGAAAGCCGAGCTTCAGATTCAGTTAAAACTCAGCTAATAGCAGCAGAACATGGGTTTGCGTTTACTGAATATGAATGGAATATATTTTCTTTGGAAACCCTAAATAACATAAGGTAAAATGAGGTCTTAGTTAATATGGAGTATTTCCATCTGAAAGCTAGAGACTAAAATATTTCAGAAAGATGGACTAGCATTGGTACATCTGAATTTACTTACGAATCTCCATTAATGAAGTAAGCATTGTTCTTCATCTGCCCTTGAAGCAATGGTATCCTCAGTTTCCTTTCTTTTTGCCTTAAACAGTCTCTAACCTGAGTTTTATTTGCACGGTGTTTTCACACCTTATTCAACTATGGTAAATATTCCTCCTTCATCTATGGAGGCCCTGATTTCAAGGCTCTCACAGCCATATACATAAACAAAACAGCTTTGACAAGCTGGTTGGAAAGGGTTGGTGAGGATCCTGCAGCAGAAGACACGCTTTGGTGTTAAAGAGGCACCACTTCAGCACCATGCGTGAGGACGGCCAAACTGCGTTTTTGCAGTTACTGCACGTGAATGAAATTTATACTGAGAAGCTGGCTAATATGTACAGTACAAATAATCTAATGTTTCTTCCAGGCCAGATTCTTCACCTTTACTTCCAGCGAGGTATGTGTCCCAAGGACCTCACGGGGCTACTCATGGAGGAAATACCATTCCACAAAGTGGAGCTCAGATGGGCATGATTTGGCCTCCACCATCCAGTGGTTTTAATTATAGAGAGGTAGGTGGGCTTCTACTTCATCCCCTTAGAAGCACAACCCTGTGAGCTAAAAGCACTCGGTACTTTTCAGAGCAAGATACTGAAATCAAGAGGAATTTTAAATGGGATAGGCTTGGAGACCGACATTAATCACAACATTTTAAGGCTCAGTAGTTTATGAGTCAATGTATGCATAATATTTACCAAACCAGAAGTCAAAGGAAATAATAATAATAGAGAAGGAGAAAACCAAACACTTTTTAGCACCTTTTTTCAAGGAGGAATTCATTGTGATAGCTCGGCCTTATTAAGTTGTTAAAACACTGATTGATATGATGGGGATCCTAGATCAGAAGTAGTTCCTTGATTGGGGCAGATTTTAGCGGACGTTATTTCTCAGTGGATCTTATACGTGGAAGCTGAAGCTTATAATAAGCTGAAAAACAAATGGACTTAATTTGACATATAATACTTCTAGACAAGCTTTCAATAAATGCATGGCTGCATATAAATCTCCTATTTTAGCATGACAAATATATCTCCTCATAACAGAAACTTCAGCAAACTCTGAATGGAAGTGTTCTGGCTGGTGGCAGTCCAAATGAGGAAGAGGCTGGAGCGCAATCAAGCTAGTCACCGCGTTAAATGCCTCGTGTTTGGTGACCAGCTCTTGCACGCTGATAGCACCTTGCTCCACAAACGGCCGTGTTGAATTCGATGGAGTGACAGCTTGTATTCACACGGCGCTCTGCATGTGACGGGATCCCTAAAGGATTTGGAAATTTGTCAAACTGAAATATAGTCCATTCACTACTGAAGCCAGCTTCCTCTGGCGTGGAAAGCACGTAACTCTGCAAGACAACTGTGCAGAGCAGGGAGTGATGAACAGCGCGCTACGGAAGCTCTGAAGGGGAATTGGGGCAGGTGCAGTGCAATGATCTAACCTGACATTTGATAGGAATGTGGGAGTTTTTACAAGCCAATTTCTGAAAAATACAATGTGGCATCTCTCACGTATTCAGAATTTCAGGTGTGGGTTTCTTCCGAAAGCAGAGCCTCTAGCTTTAGGCACCTGTCAGATCCGCTGGCTGTAAGGCAGGGGAGGAAAATTCTCTTTTGACCCCCAAAAAAGGCATATGAGAAGTGAATAAATGCTATATTTCCAATATTAAAGAGCTTACTGCCTTTAGTCTTGATCTTACCACTGCCACAGAGTATGGCTTCATCAGAAAACGGTGATGGTAGCGAGAACGTGGGGTCTCCCGGTGGGCTGCTGCCTGTGGCCGTGTGTCTTCCATATTATCCTTATCCTCTCATTGCCGCTGCCGCCTCCTTTGCCCACATACAGATGCGCAAAGATGGATATAGAGGTAATTCTCAAATCCATGGAGATTGCCATTCTCAGGCTCACACTCGGGATATTTCCTATTGAATTACTGTAACTTACTGCAGAACAAATGCCTGATAAAAAAGCATCAGGAAAGACATCTTTTTTAATGGCCTTTACCAGTTATTATTGTAGCAATGATGGCTTTCAGGGAACTGGAGATGGCTCTGTCAGAGGTGGTAGTGGCACTTCTGAGCTGTTGATTACCTCCACATTGTGCCATTTCACCACATTTGATAAAGTCATCTCCATTCTCTGAAAGCCATCGGTGATTCAGTGATAATGCAAAAATTAGATTGGATTCCAGGTGCTTTCTCTGGCATCCTGTGTTTAAAACGGCATGTCCCCGTGCTGTACAGAGTGAGATGATTTCTTTACAACGATGCAATATAAAACACACTTGAAAATACCTTGTTTTCATAAGAAGCTGTTTGTATCTGTGATTTTTAAACCAAAGTGAGATGTAAATTATTGGACACTATCTGGCTATGGCTGAAATTTCTGAGGCCCGTTTGACTTGATTTGTCTCAGAAAATGCCTGCATTTTGGACCCAGTCTAATGGCAGTTTCCCATTGACTCCCGTTGGCATTGTATCAAACCTTAGTGCGCTCTACAGCAGGCAAACGAGAAAACAAAGTATTTCTATGACTTTCTCCAGGACTGTGAATGCTGGGGTAATTTGGAGATACTTGCAAGGTCTCTCCGAATGTGCCTGCGTGGATGCTGTGTGCAGATAAGTGATGAGAGACACACAAGAAAGCGAAAATATTAGTTAGTTCCCAAGTAAGTTCCATCAAAGCGTTAATAATGTCTATGCAGCCTGTCTAGCCCCACCTTGGAGAGACAGCTCAAATGTATCTTCCTTCCCATCTTCCTCTAAAACTCTAAATGAGAAACAAATAAAATTTTTGTAACCTTACACAACCACTGCCATAACCCTATGTATCAGCCAGCATCCTTTATCTCTCACCGGCTGGAAATCTCGCATTTTCATTGCCCTGAATCACCAGATGCATTCATCAAACATGACAAATGCCTCCAAAACACTAAATCACACCACTCGATCTCAATGGGCTACATAATCATTGTCATACCGACAATAAATTTCAAAATATCTGTGTTCCAGACTCAAATACCTGCAGCTCCTACCAGGACTGAGAAACTGCAGGGGGAAAACTGAATCCTAAATTAAGTTTAAGAGTTTTTCGGTCCCTCAAAAATTTGATAAACTCATGAATTCTTGTGAGGCTTTCTGATTTATTTTTAGAAAAAAGTATTTTTTTCTACCCACAGGAATGTTTCACGGAGTAAGAGACGTTTTCCAAGAATAAGGTTATATCTTAGTAAGTACAGAAATGTAGAAGGGAAAAGCTCTGCTCTCCTGGGGAGTTGCCAGTTTGCGGTCCTGCCCATGCGCTGCTCCCTGATGCTCCTGTGTCCCAGAGGACCCCCACCTGCCCGAGGGTGGCATTGTAAGGGGCTGGCAATGCCTGTACAGCTTCCAAGGGGAGAGAAATGCATCAGAGCATCCTCCTCCTTGCTCTGTTTGACGGGACCCTGCACCCGAAAGGCACTGGCAGGAAAACGCTGAAGTCATCGCAGGTCAAACTGTTGGTATCACTCAAAAAAAGGAGAAGTTGGGCTATGGACGCATGAGCAAATTGCCCTAAGGCTCCCATATATCAACTGACCTGTGAGAACCACATCTTTTCTGCAGTGGAAGCCAGGCAATGCAAGGTAACTTGATAACCTTAATTAAAGAGATTCTCATTTTCTCTGGAGTTGGTTGAGGCTAGCAAAGCGGTACTACCTCAGATAACCTTATTTTATCCAGGAGCACACACAGGCAGATGATAGCTCACTATACAGTAAACTGTTTTTACTTCCACGGAGCCGGTACTCCATGGTCAGGGTGTTTAAACAGACGTTTTAAAATGAGTTCCGTAGAAGATGCATGAATGTAAACTTTTCCTCCTTAATGTTCATAACCCAAATTCAAAAGCCTTGTGTTTGTATGTAGGATTGCAACGTGGACATGTAAGTAGTCTTTGTTTTCAGTCCATACATGAATCTTTTTAATTTTTTAAAGTATATTTATATACACGTATGTGCATATACAAAGACAAGGTCACAAAAGCAAGCATACCATTTGCTGCTGTGCAGTCATACGGCATTTTCTTAGGTCTCTGCTGAGTGCTATTTATTGCATTTTTAATTTTAAGTCAGGTCAAAAAGGAGACTTGCCTGGGATTTTTCACTGTGTTTTTGCCACCCAGTTCCCACTAAAGCTGAGTGCGGGATTTTGCTGTAAAAAAGATGCTGATTTTGCAAGAAAGCAAAACCTGTGCTGACATCAGTGGGAGTTGCGTATCCGGAATGATTAAAGACCAAAGCCACTGATATGACTGCATGGTATTAGCCTGGGATCTGGGAAATGAGTACTCTTCGCTCTGCAACGGTATCTTCTTAATAAAGAGCAACTTAAGATGACCAAAAACCCAATCCTGCTGATCATCTGCACCATGAACTTCTAAATTCATCTCCTGGCAGCTGCCCAGTTTGACCTTGAAAGCTGTGATGAGCACCTAGGTAAGAGGGAAGGTCTCCAGCCCGTCCTCACCTCCAAGCCTTTTCTCCTCAATATACCTGGCATGATGGGCCAGGCTGTCCACTGGCAGCAGCAACCTCGTTCTCTCCTCCGGGCTCCCAGGTCCTCGCTGTGTTGCTTCTTCCACGGCTCCTCGGGCGAGCTGAGCTCCCAGGGAGACCCACTGCAAGAAGAGCTTTCTCAGGTACTATGGTAAGAAGGATCTATTAAATTGCTATGGCCATAGATAAATTCCACTACTGTTTTTTCCCAAACATCACCTGATTTACTTCAGTGATAAGTCCAATGTTCTGTATAAACATTTATTTCCTTGACAACCTAGTTTTCCGTTAGAACAATGCCCAAACCTGGGACCTATTACGGCAATTGACAGGTGAAAGTTCAGCTTGTGTGGGCTCAGGCTGCTTAGCATAGCTACTCAAACAGTGAGAAAATGGCATGTGTCGCAAACCCACAACTGCCTTATTATACTGCGAGAGCCACAGGGGATGCACATGGTGACAGGGAAGCCAGGTTCATTTCAGCTTATTCAGAGTGTTAACAGGGCCGAGATTAAAATATCTGAAATGTTTTCCAGTGGTAAGGACTCTCTAAGTAATGATTCTTGCAGACTAATTGCCCCCAAAACAATTTTTAACCCACTGTTTGATACAGTTTCACCTGTCAAGCTAAAGAGAGGTGTCAGAAAGTTAAACCTGTTTGCAAAAGGCTTATTTGATGTGAAAAGCAGCCAGGAGCCTGGCAGGAGAGGATTTCCCCAGCTGAGAATTACAAAAGAACATCTTCATTTTAGAGACGAGTTCAGAGGTAAGCATGTAAAACAGCCAGGCACGGTACCACGATCAGCACAAAGCCTCAACGCAGGCTTAGCAAGGATGTCTGCTGGCATCCTGAACATCATGGAGAAGGTTGCTTCAGGTTTCTGTTTTTAGAGCTGAGCCTTGCCTCATTTCGTTATGATCAGACGTTGGGTGCTGAGGGTCTGAGGTTGCCGGTTGTGCCCACAGAGCCAAAAAACCTCCCCATAAGCCACAACCTGCAGCTGGAGCTTCAGGCACTCTGGTAGCACAGGCAGGTTATAATTCACAAACATCCTCAGAGGCTCCTGCGCCATCAGAAAACAGGGAGGATGGGTCCAGCAGGCTCTCCCCTCTTTCTTGTTTGCTGGCAGTGGCTCAGGAGTAGTAGACATGGACCGTCTGTGTGCGGGGGCTGCTCCAGACCTGCTGGGATGCAATCACCTCTGCGGTGCTTCGTCAGCGGTTTCCATATAAAGAGTATTTTGGAAGGAGCAGAAAAATGCTTTGTGCAATTAAAAATATCAAAAAGGACTTGGGATGGTAGAATGTAAATATCTAAATGACCAAATCAGCTTTCTCTTCTTGGAAGAGATCCATAACACAGATGCCGTTGGGTATATTGTCTTTCGAATGGCTCTGTCCTTCCTCAGCTGCCTGTACCTCCTGCTCTGCCACGACACGACTAGGCTCCCTGCATTGCCACACTCAATTTGTCCAAATAATGGTCTTTCGAAGAATAATGCCCCTTTACTCAAGGCTGAGAAATGGCTGAATCAGTGAAAGCAGCGCTTGGAAGTTTTCCTGGGAGGTTACGGTCTCAAGTACTGGTCAGGACCTCATCCAGCTTAGCCTGTTAGAGATGCTGACACAGCAAACCCCGCTGGTGAGATTTCAGGCTGTAGTCTTTCCCATTAAAAACCCCACAAATAACCTCCCTTGCTACAGAATGAAATATGAACCTGTATTTTTTCTGATTGCCACAAGTAAACCTGTTAACCTCTGGATGCAAAGCTGCTTTCCACGTTGGCAGCCATCCAACCCAGATGCAATTTTCAAGTGATATTGTCATTAATGTGATAGTGCATGTGAACGACAGCTTTGTGTAGCTGCGGTTAACAAGACTGCTTTCACTTAGATGGGCCCAGAGCATTAAATCTGTATTCTGGGTACGTTTGGTCCAGAGTAGACATGCTGTAGTCCATGTCAGGTGCTGCAAATGCCAACCTATATTACTATTTTCATTAAAATCAAATCTAGATCTTAATGAAGCCGCTATAGTTTTGGCACCTAACTTGTTCTGTTAAAAAAAATATTTATTTTAAAAATTAATAACGCTAGTAGACATTTAATCATGTGAAATGCTCACACTTATTGCTTTGACTTTTTCCACTGGAACATGTCGCTAAAAGGAAAGGATGTTACTTTAATACTGGCCAAAGCACAATTCAAACCCAGCCACTGTTGATGCGATAGAGCTTTTCAGCTGAGCAAAACAGTCCGCCTTGCAGGAGCTCCAAGAGCAGTTTTGTTCCTTTAAATTATATGTTTTTTGAATCAAAACCATTGATCAGCTACTGTCATTTGTCATTTCTTTCTGTTGGTGCCAAAAGGAATCTGCTCCTTCTACCTCTATGAAGATGCACGATCAGAGCACTCACTGAACATCCAGTTTGGCTTGAAGTTTTGTGCTTAGCAATATATAAGAGGTTGAGAAATGCTGAGAAAAGCATAGGACACTGCATCCATCCAGTTAGGGACACAGGAGAAACTAAGTCCGCTTGGTCTTTAACCTAGCTGAATCGGTGTAGACCTTGCAGCCGTAGCTGGGTGTGCCTTTTACCTACACCACCCATGTGCAAGCAGCACCGATTCCTTTGGCACCCAGTGTCTGGTACCGATGGGCAGACCCTGCTTTTTCAGGCAACAGTACAGGTGCCTGGCGTTTGCAAAGCAGACCTCTCTAGAATTGCCTTCACACGGTATTTGGGGGGCTTTTGATCTCTTTGGGTATTGCGAGGCGTGGAACTGTGTGAGAACAAAATGAAACAAATAATGACATGAGAGATACCAAGGTGGTATGGGTTAAGGAGGCAGGATTTGGAGTGGGAGAAAAAAATTTCAATTTTTCCAATCCAGCTCACCAGTCCCCTGTGTGTGGACTAATTTTAGAGATAATTGTTACATGATTTCCTGAATACAACCTATTGTTATCTGTGCGCTGCAAAATAAAGCCATGTCTAATTCTGGATAACCACAGGGGTGATTTCATAGTTACACTGAAATGAGAATAACGACTTGTTAATGATCTTTAAAGATCACATCATTTAATTCTGTGCTGTTGGTAGTTAAACCAAACTAGTCACAAAGGGGTATGTGCTCCTTCCAGTGCAGGCAGCAGCCCCCGTTTATTCCGATGGCAGGGAGAAAGGAAGATGCCTCTGGTCACACATCTCACCTTGGTGTGACAGTATCAGCCAAGCGCTTTGAGACAAAGCGTGGGATAATTTGCTATTTCGCTTGCGTAACTACTCCACAACCTGGAGCAAAGGGTTTAAAGGCCAGGTCCTGCTGCTGCTGAGAGCGCTTCTGAAGTGCTAAGAGCCTCTGCCTCCCCAAACAGCCAACGTGTGACATGTTCTGAAGCAGGCGGAAATTACCGGCCAGAAAATGCTCACTCTCCAACAGGGCAATTAGGAGCGATGGGAGCTGCTGGGCACTTGATGGGCTGGAGGTAAAAAAAAAAAACACTGTGGAAAAGTACCAACAACTCAGGAGGTGATGCTGCTATTTTTCCTGCTTTCCGGTGTTTTCCTGGCTTCAGGTGTGATTCTCCGCTTTAATGAAACCTTTGGGTTAGCTTATGGAGGGAGAGACAATTCACCTTAAGGAGTGAACGATGAAATCACATTCATCTGTTGTTTCCAGTAGAAAAGACGAGGGAAGCAATCACCTCTCCTTTCTTCTTTCCTCTCCGGTCCCGGGAGCTCATTAGATTGAAATAACATGATGAAGAGCTAAAGTTCACCTAACAAAATAAGGTAAATTATTTTCAGCTTACTGGAAATGATTAATGGATTTAGGTAAAATTTGTCAAATAGTTGTGAACAAAAAGGAAAGAAAACGATCAGAAAAAATGACAACTTTGAGAGATGTTTCTGACTTTTGTTTTCCAAATGGTGCTTTCATTTCACGGTTAGCTAAAAAATGCAATCTTGGAGGCTTTAAAGAAGTGTAAAACCTAACCAGGCTGGACAAAAGCTACTAAGTGACCTTGAAATAAGTTTTTCGAATGTTTAGCCAATGAAACTTTTTTTGGGGAGTGGGTTAACCCAAAATTATATTTTAACGCCTTTTTCCTTTACTTGCTTTGGCTACAAAGTGAAAAAAAAAAAATTCTCATGAATTTGTAGAGACCATCAAACTGGTCCCACCTGCAGCAGCAGTTCAGAATGTACTACCAACTTAACTAGCTATGTGGTGTTCAGATTCAAAAAAAGGTAAAACTCTCCCACGAGCTTTTTTTTTTTAATCCTGCTCCCTGTTTTTTTGAAGCCTGGGAGGCACATAAAATGCAGTTCTCAGCAGAAGGACGGTAATTGGGAGAAAATGTAATAGATGGTCCCCGTTTCTCTTTGAAGTTCCCATTGATCAGTGTTGCTGAGACTATTTTTCTAATCCATAACTCAGAAACCTGAAGGAATTGTCACTTTATTCTTTGGGTGTCTGTGGTTCACCTCCTACGGAAATAGGCTCCGGACTCCTGAGTAGCCTTTATTCAGGTTTTTCTTGCAAGATGCTGTAAAATGGGAAGGAGTCAGGACCCCAGTTTTAGTATTTTCTTGAATACAAATTTTCCTGATGTTAACCAAAACAGTAGTGGTTTTATTTCTTTTTTATATCTGAATTTTGTGTAAGAAAACTACATCTAATATCTTCCACTCAAAGCCTGTGCGTTTCAGCCAGTCGAGTATTAATTAGGAGACAATTACCCCACCTCCTCTCCACTGGAGAGGCAGCTTGTGTTGAAAACCCTTCACAAAGAGGGAAAAACCATCTGTCCAAGCGATGCTTAAGAAAGAGATTTTTCTTTTTTTTTTTATGCTCCCATTAGTTGAATCTCCGTGTAATAACTTGTTTTCATAATGAAGCCAGTTAGTAGGACGAATTTTCATGCTCCTAATTGACACAGCTATGCTGGCAAACCTGCCGAGGGAGCTCTGGCCGCAGCTGTTAGCAAGATCAGGGAGTTACAGCCAGATGCTTAACCAGCACCGGGGCCCACGGACACAGAAACCTCTCTGGAATCGTATATGTGCAGAAAAAATGTCCTGGTGTTTACGGTGCCACTAGTACTGAGAAAACAGTGTCTCTGCATAGTCAAGCACTGCCAGGTCTTGATGTCTTTGCATTTCAGTATCTCAACTGAAAAACAGCCTTCCTTGGCAGGAGTTTCCAAAGAGAAAATATTCAAGGCTTTGAGGATCTTGCATGCGCCGCTGCTGGGGCCACGTAAGTACCCGATATGGGGGAAACCTGGTCACAGAGAGGGCTGCTGGCTTGGAAAAACCTTCTGGTGGCCAGAAACAAAATGGGAACTATGACACGGGAGTTTTCATTTTCTACTGCCCTTCCCTTGTCTAAAACATAAAGCAAAACCCACGCTGACTGCCCCAAGGTGAAAACAAGCCAACAGAGGAGGCAGGTACTCAGGTTCCTGACTACATTTTAATAAGAGAGAGGGAAAAATTGTACTTGTGAGTGAGGAAATTATGGTGATCCAGAATTCAGAATAAGAGTAATTAATAAATAATGAGTAGACTTGTGAAGAAAATGAATTTTTCAAGGACATATTCAAAAACATATTTAGAGCTGTATTCTGGAACCTGCACACAGAGTAACTGCAAACATCATGTATCTGCTCACATTAGATTTAGCAGAAGTTTGTTAATTAGCTACTTCTAAAATACCTTTTGCGGCTGATCTTAATGAAGTGGTTAGCGTCTCCCACCCCTAGAAGTTCTCCTAGGTTGCGTACAACAACCCTCCACACGCAGGGGAGAGCGGTGACGGGCGAGGGCGAGCCCGCCTGCGCAGAGCTGGTGGGATGCTGCTCTCCGGAAGGAGCGATGCTTTCCAAAGTTTTGTCCTGGTTTGAAGGAAAAGAAGGAAAATGGTGATTTCTTATGTGATGAGTTCTACCAAACTGCCTTCAAGTGGCAGGGTTTTTTTAAGACTCATGTATTTGTAGTGTGTCGCCCTGTTGCTGCCCTGTTACACACCCCTGCTTTTACATTCTCTTTGTGCCAAGCACACTGGTTCCCACTCAGGGACTGACTAATAATTCTTCATAACAGTCTTTTGGGTGTTTTTTGCATCTATTTTTGCCCAGAAATCTCCTCTTCTTCTGCGTTTAGAAATACTATAAAATCCTTCTCCATGGTCAGACACTTCAGGACAAGCTGTGGTCATTGTGTAAGTGCAGAGCACAATCCAAATGGAGATGAAAATGAAAACAATTAAATATACATGACAAGCAGGTATTTTGATGAGCCTAGATTTGTTAATGGTTCATTTCAACCTTTGAACTAAATTAAATGTTGCTTTCATCTATTTTTAAATAAATGTCTATTTTTGGTTTGTAGATGCCCTGCTCCATCTGTTCTTTAGCTGGTTTTTACTTAATCTTAAATATAGCACCCACTGGCTGTGTTTGTACAAAGCACGTATGCTTTTTATGCCACCATAGATGAGGATTCACACAAACCTATCAGCAAATGCATGGCCTAAAAGGTAGAGTGACAAGCAATTATCTCCAGGTCTCTTTTCATAGAATCATAGAATCATTAAGGTTGGAAAAGACCTCTAAGATCATCGAGTCCAACCGTCAACCCAACACCACCACCCACTAAACCATGTCCCTAAGCGCCTCATCTACTCGTCTTTTAAATACCTCCAGGGATGGGGACTCCACCACTTCCCTGGGCAGCCTGTTCCAAGGTTTAACCACTCTTTCAGTAAAGACATTTTTCCTCACGTCCAATCTAAACCTCCCCTGGCACAACTTGAGGCCATTTCCTCTCGTCCTATCGCTTGTTACTTGGGAGAAGAGACCGACCCCACCTCGCTACAACCTCCTTTCAGGTGGTTGTAGAGAGTGATGAGGTCTCCCCTCAGCCTCCTCTTCTCCAGGCTGAACAACCCCAGTTCCCTCAGCCGCTCCTCATCAGACTTGTTCTCCAGACCCCTCACCAGCCTCGTTGCCCTTCTCTGGACACGCTCCAGCACCTCGACGTCCTTCTTGTAGTGAGGGGCCCAAAACTGAACACAGTATTCGAGGTGCGGCCTCACCTTTTGAAAGTCAAGTCCTCAGTATTTGGTGATGATTGATATTAATTATGTGGTGCTGGCCCATTTTGCACCATTGCACTTACAGGATGGATTTTCGGACCTGCATCTTCCAGTGCACCTCTGCAGCTTCGCACACAGCGGCTGGAAGGTACAGAGGCTGTAAGTGCTGCTTGTACCGAAACCAGCAGAGCTTCTCAGAGCAATCAAAGGACCCAGCTTGTGCCACGCTGAAAACAGGAGCTCCACTTTCGTCGGTGTATATACGGTTGAGCAGCCACAATGAGAGCCGGTCACGGGGCTCTTGGCAGTCGCTCCACTTGGAGCAGCTCTTGGGAGTCTCATTCTCACTCAGATGGTCTGAAAATCAAGGACTGGGAAACCAAAAACCTGACTGTCTCAATTTCTGGCCCTGTGCTAATGACAGGCAATCTAAATACTCAGATGCAGCACAGAAAATTCAGGGGAAAGCTGATCAAGGTTGAACGTAGAGAAAGCATGTTTGGATCTTGCAGTCAGGAAAGACAGGGAGAGGAATATTATATTTCTCTGAGCTTTCGGGTTGCCTTGCAGTCTCCAAGCAAGAAGACAGCAGATTTCTTGTAAATATTTAAAGACGGAGTCTGACCTACAGTGTGCGGTGCTGTGCTGCGTAAAGGTAAATACTGGTAGCAATCCTCCAATATTTAAATATGACGATTCTGAAAATGTAGCTAAAATGACTACTCCTGCCACAGAGGCATTGGGGTTTTTTAATCAATATGTGACAGTCTAATGCCATATAACATCCGTGTGTTACTTCTGGGATGATGGTTAACTTCATTAGTGGAAACTGTTTAGACAAAAATGTGGCAGGGTTTTCTCAGGGATGACAAGCTGCTGTCAGCAGAGGCCAGTCTGTATCGCTAACATATATTTATTTGTCTTCTCTAACATATATTTGTCTGTCTTTAGTTTTTTCATTCTTTTGAAGCTTGCTGCGTAGTGGCAAAGGCGTAACTGCTATTCTGTCGGTGATGGATAGTGACATTAAGTATTACTTTCTGGCTGGAATAGTCCCTCTGAACTGAATAATCTATAAGGTATTTTTTACATGTGACTTTGCAAAAATAGGAAGGCAGCTTCCCCCACGTTTCCACAGAGGACGGCATCACTTCTACCATGGTGGGCACCAAGGTTCAAGACGTTGGGAGAAAATGCTACAGGCATTTCTTTCTCATCTTCTTCGGCCTGTGCTGCACTACCGATGTCCAGTGCTGACCGCGAGCTTGCTGTTCCTTTTGCTCCCATCAGTGGGAAATCAGTGCTTTTTGGTGCAATCCCGGTACATCGCTCTGTATTTCCTGTGCAGGGGTGGTGCAGGGACACAAATACGTCTTTGAATTTGCATTCCCTTACCGCCATGCTGCACTACCGATGTCCAGTGCTGACCGCGAGCTTGCTGTTCCTTTTGCTCCCATCAGTGGGAAATCAGTGCTTTTTGGTGCAATCCCGGTACATCGCTCTGTATTTCCTGTGCAGGGGTGGTGCAGGGACACAAATACGTCTTTGAATTTGCATTCCCCCTTTACCGCCATCTCTCCTTGTGCTGGCCACGGACCCAGACCTGCGGGAGAAGGAAGCCCTTTGTTCCCCTTGCAGGAGCGGGATTTCCACAGCTGCGACGTTGTGTTTCCAAGGCTGCTCCATATGTATTTTATTTTACCCACTCTGATTCTTATTATGGATTTTATTGGTTTCTGGCAATTCTTCACCCAAACCAGTCACCAGTAGGGCTTTAAATGATAGGAAACGAGCCGAGTGGCTGGCCGGAGGAATGGGATCTCCTGGCCAACTTTGTTTTACGCGTACTGTCATGGAGCTGTGTAAGAGGAATAAAAACTGCAGCACTACTTCTGTTTCTGTTGCAGGGCAATCGTGGAGGCAGGTTTCCCCAACAGTCACCACTGGCAGAAAGACCACAGGCTTGTCATACGCTTGCAAGGGCACGGGCTGCGTGACAAGGCCTGGGTTTGGTCCTTCTTGGCATTCCCAGCCCTCCTCTGCAAGCCTTGGGCTGGGGAAGGGCAGAGGTGGGACGCGGGAAGACAGCGAGAGCCTGCTGATGGTGGGCTAGTGAGGGAGGTGGAATGGGGACTGTGGGAAGGTAGGAAGGGAAATAAAAAGAACAGAAAATGAGAATTAAAAAATGAGAGAAAAAAAGACTGTAAAAGGTAGCACGTGGAGAAAGGTATTTGCATATCTTCCACTCTCTAGGGTAGCTCGAGTGGATGTGTATCATGGGTTTGTCTCCATTTGATATAATAGGTATTGGCATTTGAATTCTGATGAAGGTTTAATGGTTTTAACCCCTTGCAGGTGGGATGAGGGTACGGAGGTGCAGCCGGTGGGGTGGCCAGCCGCACGCAGGCATTCCTCTCTGCAGCCGCCTCCTGGCACTCAGCAACCGCCCCGGCTGCCACGGCACAGGGCAGCCCAGAGGAAAAAAAACTCCCGTTGTAAAACCCAGCCTGGGAGACGTACGTATACCTGCCGTTTACCACGAGTGCGTATTGATTAGGGCGACGATGTCATTTTGTTTTGTGCTGAACAATGCAGCGTTTGGAATTGAGACCTGTCAGGAGCCGAATGACTTAGCGGAGCAAATTGAAAAGAACAGGGCTATAAATTGCAAGGGAATTCACTTCGTGGTTAACGCTCGGGCGTGCTGTGAGGAACAGGACTGTACACAAACTGCCCTTCCATGCAAATCCCAATCAATGTGCTGACAAAGTATCCTGCTGAACCCCGGTGTCTCACTCAATATTTCTTAACATAGACATAATCTAGGAGGCATGAGAAGGCATATATTTTCACCTTAAGTGATGCACGGACAGGAGGTATTGTGGAATTAATAAGAAGTGTATAGATGAGCTTTGTAGCAGCCTTATTGCATTTATTTCATATATATACTGCTAAACCATATTAAAATGGCCGTAACTGAAAAAGGACCTACTTGATATGTGTAACACCATTTCCCTTCTCCAGTATGTATTCTGAAAAGTCAGTACAATATTTTTTCATAAGTATAAATCCAGGAATTGCCAGAAAACTAGGTCAATACATTCACGCAGGAAACTAGTAAACGCCCCCCCCAGCAAGTTCACCTCGCTGTGCTGGTCACAAACCCCGTGCCACAGTCAGTCATTGCGCAGCATCTCCACCCTGCCACAGGCTCCCGTGGCCTTTCGGGAGCCCCAGATTTCTTCCTGCATTTCAGTGCCGACCACCCAACTCTGCCTGAAGGGCTTCCTCAGTTCCTCAGGCATCTCGGGCTGGATTATCGTCCCCTCCAACTCTCCGCACAGTGTTTGCTGCAGTTGCCACCCAGCTCAGCTTCCAACCACCAGCTGCTCCTTTACGCTTAAATGAAGATGGTGGTTGGAGAGATACTAAGGTTTCAAAAGGCAACGGCCAAAGCGTTTTAATGTCTTATATCTTTGCTGTTTAGTCTTGGTCAGTTAGAAAAATCAGGAAAAACGAGCGAACACTCAGAGAGATATTTGATGTGCGAAAGGAACCTATAAAGTATTTGGAATGGTACCGATACCGGTTGGGCTGATGGTTGTCAAAAGCAGTTCGGGGAAAGGAGGAGGGTATACTGCAAAGATGAAGCAAGGTGGCTTTGGATACTGTTTGTTAGTTCAGACGTTCAGCATGGCAGCCAGCTTTTACAAAATTCCTGCCTGACAGCAAGCAAAGCATCGATGAAACAGGATCATTAAATTTACAATACTAATGGGAGTGAGAGCAAAGGAAGTTACACAGTTTAACGGAGGGGACTTTGAAATGCAGTAGATGTAATTTCAAGAATTATTTAGAACCCTGTAAAACCTTGTTATCCCAGATTACGCTTTCTTAAATTACAGATTATCTTTCCAACCAGTGTGACTGTGTCACGTTTCAATCCAAGGGCCATTTTATCCCTCTACATGGAGGGGACCCGTGAGTACCCTGAAGCCGTAATTCCACCTTTCGGTCAGTCCCGGGAGGGAACCGGCTCTGCTGGAGGGGGATGCACGCTCACCGCGCTCATCGGCACTCATCGTCCCGCTGCCATGTGCACCGGGAATTTGGGGGAGGTCCGGAGGTGGGGGTGAAAAACATGAAATGTAAGGAGAAATTTGGACTGACACTTGACAACTTTTCTGTTTCATAAATTCTAGAGGAATTTGAATTGCATGATATGTTTTCACTTGCAAATGTTTCAGATTTGTTATTTTTCCCTTTTCCACATATTTTAAGCTTTGCATAATCTCTTTTTTTTTCTGTCCTTGCGGAGGAACGAGCAGATAGCAATATCTCAGGAATAATTCCCTTGCAACAGCAGTCTACTTCTGACTGAAGACAAAATAATCCAAAAGATGTTAATAGTTTTAATTTCCAGTTGTGTAAGAGTTGATGCTTCTGGAAAGGTGTGATCTTTAAACCTGTAGTAAACTCAGATGTCTTTCGGCAGAGCTCTGTGGGAGCTCCATGTTTGTTAGAGGAGCAAAATATTGGAGCTGCAAGATTGTTTTGAAATACAGTACTTTGTGGAAGAGCAACTGGAGAAAAATAAGCAGATGTTAAACTGAAAGGACTGCAGTGCAATTCAGTCCTGGGCTGGTTTATGCTAAGAAAGGGCAGGAGAAGCCAAATGTTTAAGGAGGGCTGGAAGGGAATATTACACAACAGTAGGAGATGTTTAGATAAACAACAAACAACCTGCTGAGCGCAAGGATTAAGAGATCAGTGGGAGAGAGACGTAAAAAGAAACGAAGGGGAAAAAAACATTGTAATAAAATGCTGAGAGGATCTGGTCCTCAGCTTGTGCAAACTGGATTAACTTCCTCGCAGTCAGGGACCACCAGCTCCCAGGACTGTCCCCAGCTCCCAGGGCAGGTAACGTGCTCGCGGCCAGCAAGGAGTTTCTCCAAACTGGTGGTAGAAAACACAATTAAAATTGAAACTCATAAACGTTATGGTGGGGAGGAAGAGAGAAGGAACAGGGCAATTTTTTCTTAATGCCAGCTGGTGCCTCATCTTTCAAGGAGGAGGAGGAGAAAGAGGAGGAGGAGGTGGTGAAAGAGGAGGAGGAGGTTGGCTCTTCCATGGGAGAGGAGGAGGATGGAAAGTTGCTGAGGAAACGATTATATTTCCTGGCATGATGTGATGGGGGAATTTGATCACCTCTTGATAACAACAAAAATGTCTTTGCAAAAATTCTGTGCTATCCTGGTTAAAAAAAAGCCAGGAGAGTTGAGTTCTGTGCCCTCAGAAAGGAACTGGGATAAAATGAGCATGGCCTTTGAAGGTCCTTTGGGGCAAAGCACGGTTAGCATAGCATCGCTGCTTTGCATCCAGCCCGCTGTGCGATATGTCGCAAGCAGTGACAGAGGAGTTATTACACAGGGACACTTCTTGGTTGTTTTCTTTCCTTCCTTTCCCCCCCCGCCCCCCATTACACTCCACTGCTGGAAATACTCCTAGGATATTGAAAATAAACAACGTCTCTTTCCCTACCATTTACCAAACACTGCTTCTAATTTACGGAAGCCTCTGCCCACTTTGGGAGCGAGGAGACCTGGAGATGCCACCTGCACCATCTGGTGGCTGCCTCGCTTTTGCACTTCGGGCTCTTTGCAACCACGTTAAAAAGCATTTCAGTAGGAAAAGCAACATTTCCACCTTCTTCCACTGATTTAAGCTTTCCTGTTAATGGCGTGCGTTTTCCTTTCCGCTGTGTGCAGTATAAATCCAGTTTTTGCTTTGTGCGAAGTTCATTGGGCTCTGTGGGCTATTGTGGAGTTATTCCACTGTTGCTGAGAGAATTTGGATCCCTTCCTATTATTTGTCTTTATTCTAGGGAATACACACACCGGCATTTTCTGCAGATGTGCCTCCTCTACCGAAAAAATCCCCACAGCACCAGAAATCAGTGCAGGCACAAAAGGCAGAGGTGGAAACATATTCTGAAAATGCCACACTGGCTTTTCTGAAATGACCATGTTGACATTTTGTGTTTACATTATCAAAACCATTGTGTGTGCTTCAGGGAGCAAAGCCGTGGTGGGGAGGGGTTGCTGGGGGTGCCCGGCGGGCCTCCCCGGCCGCCCCTGCTCCTCAGCTACCAGGCAGCTGCTGTTCTTGATCTTCTTTGTCCAGGAGATTCCTCCCAGTTGCCACTCTCGCTCCTCTCTTGTGTTTTATTTAGAAAAATTAAATTGCTATTCCAGTGTGCTATGATGAATGTGATGTGGTCGCCATATTTAACGTGCCCTTGGATAACATTTAAATACATAACGGCAAACCAAGCTGTGATAAACCTCTCACAATGGGTCGAGAGCAAGCTCATTTACAAAAGTACTTCAGTAGGAATTAAAATAAAATTTCCATTTTCCACTGTTAAATTCTGATTCTAGTCACCATTAACTTACTCAAAAACCCATTTGGTATTTCAAACTTTAGTAAATCATTGTGTCTTCCAATTAACTTTCATACTCCAGACAACATAATGTGACATAATGACTAATTTCATTCAACTCTGTTGTTTAATAAACATCTAAACAACTCTTTATTTCTGAGTCACAAAGAAATGTGCAGTTATATTCTATTGTGCACGCGGTAATGGGCAAAAGGAAAATTACTGAAGAGAAATTCATCTGGGTTCTTCGGTTTATCAGCTTCGGAGAAGCGATGCTCTGTGAGTGATGGGCACAGCCAGGGAGTCAGCCGGCCCTCCCTACCACACACACGGCATTATTTGCAAGGAGAAAGAATTGCACTCTCCTACCAAGCCTCGGGATATTTGGCTGCCTAAGCAAAGGCACCACAGGGGTCAGTTGGATGCTTAGCAGCCCGGAGGGTGCGGTGGACGTAGCGGTGACTGTAAGCTATGATTACTTCCATCAAAGAGACAGGTTCGGGGAGCTGGGACACCAAAACAGCAGTCGGAGGCGGGCTGGCCGGCTCACGCTGTTCTGGGACCAGCCCTGTGCACGTACAGCGGTCCAAGCTAAATTTAAGGAATAAGACCTATTAAAGTGCCATGAGCTAAACAATACTATTTCAGTAACAGAACTAAGATGTTAAATTATTCACCAGTTAAAAATTCAGGGAAGATGACTGTAGGGGCACAGGTCTGATCCCAGTGTCCTAGCAGATGCTGCTGCAGCACAGCCGCGGGCAGGCACGGAGAAGGGCAGTGTATCTGAACAGAGGTTTTCTCACCAACGCTTTCCCATTAAAACTGGCAGTATTTTAAAACTGGCACTTTTTACAAGGTGGTCAGCACATGTGTGAAATTTTCTGCTGATGAAATTGCGGAGGGCTCTGTGTGCTCACAGGGGGACGTGGTCCCGCACGGCCGCTGTGCCTCTCTGGGAGAGTGCTGAGTGCTGGTAGATGACCTGTAAAAAAATTATTAGCATTGAAGAAATGTAATTCTTCCTGATTTTTCATTTTGAATATTCTTTCCAGAAGAGTTTGAGCCGTCATCTAATCAGGGAGGAGAAAGACTGCTGTGTAACTTATCAAACTGATCACACTTGAGTCTGATATTTAAGCATCTGTGGCCTTCCCAGCGAGCAGAGCCTTTGAGATGAAATGTGCTAAATCCATTCCAATAACTAGGGTCTTTGATGAACAGGATCTCCTCAAAGGATTCTTGGAGCAGAGAAGAAAAAAGACTCGATCCTTTGAACACTTTGCTAATTACTGACCTAGAGCCGGGCTGTGGCGTGCAGACCCCGATCTTTGAGGTGGAGGATTTCTGTGGTTGGCATCATCCACAGTCAGGAGCATCAGTGTGAACACACCGTGAAAAACCTTCTGGTCCATTTTATGTCCAACAGCAAAAATGTCTATATGTTCATAAACTAAGCAACTACAATACTGCCTGAGTTGTGGGAAGACATCTACAGAGGCAGTGCTGTAGCTGAACGCAAGCAGGCCATATTGGGGAAAAAAAAAAGGAGTTTGTTTAGTGGTAAATAATGAGTTTATGCTCTGGTGTTTTTCTCAAATGTAAGTGTTTGAAGAGCCATTAAAAGCTGTGTTTAATCTCCGCTCCATTTGCAATCTGATATGCGTTATGCTTCTTCCGCAAGGAGCAAGTGCAGTTAATGGCATTGGATGGCTCTGCCTCCGCTCTCAGGGAGGCTGCGCAAGGTCTCCTTCTCCGGGGCTGCTCTGCCAGGGGACCCTGGAGACATCTTTGAAACCTAAGCACAGGGCTAAATGCTGTTGCATATTTATGTGTACCCAACTTGCATGCCAGCATTTGTGACTGAATGAAAACTTCCCCGAACTAGTAATGACGTTTTTATTTTTAAGGGACTCGAGCTCAGGCAGCATTTTTAAAAATGAATCATTATTTTAGGTGATTTCTTTCTGCATGGATGCTCAGAACTACCTAAAAATTGTCTGTTAAAACTTCTGTCTCTAATCTCTCACACTCACTAAACTGTTTGGCAAACACTGGCTGTAGTGTCTCATCCTCCTGATTACATTCTATACTTGCATTTCCTTGGATCACAGAATCATAGAATAGTTTGGGTTGGAAGGGACCTCTAAAGGTCATCTAGTCCAAACCCCCTGCAATGAGCAGGGACATCTTCAACTAAATCAGGTTGCTCAGAGCTCCGTCCAGCCTGACCTGGAATGTTTCCAGGGATGGGGCATCCACCACCTCTCTGGGCAACCTGTGCCAGTGCCTCACCACCCTCAGCATAAAACATTTCTTCCTCATATCTAGGCTAAATCTACCCTCTTTCAGCTTAAAACCATTCCCCCTTGTCCTGTCGCAACAGGCCCTGCTAAAAAGTTTGTCCCCATCTTTCTCATAAGCCCCCTTTAAGTACTGACAGGCTGCAATAAGGTCTCCCCGGAGCCTTCTCTTCTCCAGGCTGAACAACCCCAACTCTCTCAGCCTTTCTT